>NC_068421.1:53279713-53615963 GCF_023373465.1 Oncorhynchus keta | reverse complement strand
AGTATGGCAACTTGGTATGAACTTTGAACTCTTATTCACCAAAGAAGTGATACCTCCTTGGCTGTCGCATTAGTGCAGCAACTGTAGAGGTGGGCTACCTGTCTACCACACGACCATGGTACTACCAAGTATCCATCCTACCACCAGACATTCTTCAAATGTTAACTCGGCCTCCCATCTATGACCAACCGATCGAAGTGCAGCTCAGAGTAAATATTTACTGCATTTTCCCTTTTCAAATGGGCGGTAATTTAGAATGCATAAGATACTGTATTTACGATTGAGTAGCTTCCTATGGCCCGATAGACATAGCTTCTCCCGTTGTTCCTCAGTCTTCCCGCTCTTTCATTCAAAACCCCACCCCCTTTCTTTGTGTAACCAGCTGTCATATCTGTTCCGTCCGCTAGGGACATTTTCCTGTATGACATAATTTATCAATGTATGATACATTCAAGGTAAATAAATAATTAAACCAAATTTTGTATTGCTGATTCAACTTGTTAGCCAGGGTTCGTGAAGATAACCAAGAATTTACAATTTTCAGATGTGACTAAACAAGTGACGATGAAATATTGACTGCTATTGATGTAAAAGATTATTAGGTCTTTCAGAGTTTATTCGGAAGACATCAGCTCTATAAACATTCTTTCATGGTGCCCCGACTTCCTAGTTAAGTATTTACCTGATTAGCCTAATCAGATAATATGAATTACAGAGAAATTATTTTATAGAATAGCATGTCATATCACTTAATCCGGCATAGCCAAAGACACGACGCTACATAGTACTCCGAGCCATTACATGACCGAGCAATCTGAGCCAGCTCAGAAACATTCAGGGGTTAAAGGTGCTTTATACAGTGCCTTGCGAAAGTATTCGGCCCCCTTGAACTTTGCGACCTTTTGCCACATTTCAGGCTTCAAACATAAAGATATAAAACTGTATTTTTTTGTGAAGAATCAACAACAAGTGGGACACAATCATGAAGTGGAACGACATTTTTGGATATTTCAAACTTTTTTAACAAATCAAAAACTGAAAAATTGGCCGTGCAAAATTATTCAGCCGCTTTACTTTCAGTGCAGCAAACTCTCTCCAGAAGTTCAGTGAGGATCTCCGAATGATCCAATGTTGACCTAAATGACTAATGATGATAAATACAATCCACCTGTGTGTAATCAAGTCTCCGTATAAATGCACCTGCACTGTGATAGTCTCAGAAGTCCGTTAAAAGCGCAGAGAGCATCATGAAGAACAAGGAACACACCAGGCAGGTCCTAGATACTGTTGTGAAGAAGTTTAAAGCCGGATTTGGATACAAAATGATTTCCCAAGCTTTAAACATCCCAAGGAGCACTGTGCAAGCGATAATATTGAAATGGAAGGAGTATCAGACCACTGCAAATATACCAAGACCTGGCCGTCCCTCTAAAGTTTCAGCTCATACAAGGAGAAGACTGATCAGAGATGCAGCCAAGAGGCCCATGATCACTCTGGATGAACTGCAGAGTTCTACAGCTGAGGTGGGACACTCTGTCCATAGGACAACAATCAGTCGTATATTGCACAAATCTGGCCTTTATGGAAGAGTGACAAGAAGAAAGCCATTTATCCATAAAAAGTGTTGTTTAAAGTCTGCCACAAGCCACCTGGGAGACACACCAAACATATGGCAGAAGGTGCTCTGGTCAGATGAAAAAGGTTTGGGCCTGCTTTTCTTCAGCAGGGACAGGGAAGATGGTTCAAATTGATGGGAAGATGGATGAAGCCAAATACAGGACCATTCTGGAAGAAAACCTGATGGAGTCTGCAAAAGACCTGAGACTGGGACGGAGATTTGTCTTCCAACAAGACAATGATCCAAAACATAAAGCAAAATCTACAATGGAATGGTTCAAAAATAAACATATCCAGGTGTTAGAATGGCCAAGTCAAAGTCCAGACCTGAATCCAATCGAGAATCTGTGGAAAGAACTGAAAACTGCTGTTCACAAATGCTCTCCATCCAACCTCACTTAGCTCGAGCTGTTTTGCAAGGAGGAATGGGAAAAATTTTCAGTCTCTCGATGTGCAAAACTGATAGAGACATACCCCAAGCGACTTACAGCTGTAATCGCAGCAAAAGGTGGCGCTACAAAGTATTAACTTAAGGGGGCTGAATCATTTTGCACGCCCAATTTTTCAGTTTTTGATTTGTTAAAAAAGTTTGAAATATCCAATAAATGTCGTTCCACTTCATGATTGTGTCCCACTTGTTGTTGATTCTTCACAAAAAAATACAGTTTTATATCTTTATGTTTGAAGCCTGAAATGTGGCAAAAGGTCGCAAAGTTCAAGGGGGCCAAATACTTTCACAAGGCACTGTATTTTTATTTATTTATTTATCCGTTATTTTACCAGGTAAGTTGACTGAGAACACATTCTCATTAGCAGCAACAACCTGGGGAATAGTTACAGGGGAGAGGAGGGGGATGAATGAGCCAATTGTAAACTGGGGATTATTAGGTGACCGTGATGGTTTGAGGGCCAGATTGGGAATTTAGCCAGGACACCGGGGTTAACTCCCCTACTCTTACAATTAAGTGCCATGGGATCTTTAATGACCTCAGAGAGTCAGGACACCCGTTTAACGTCCCATCCGAAAGACGGCACCCTACACAGGGCAGTGTTCCCAATCACTGCCCTGGGGCATTGGGATATTTCTTTTAGACCAGAGGAAAGAGTGCCTCCTACTGGCCCTTTATGTCGTAGGTTTTGCTATTAAACTGCTCCGGCTATTACCAAGTTCTGCTGTCCTGCATCTAACTTCCCTGCCACTGATTACGCACCCCTTACAAGCACGTTATGGTAGGAGGCACTCATTATTGGCACATTAGTTATTGAAGTCGGAAGATTACATACACCTTAGCCAAATACATTTACACTCAGTTTTTCACAATTCCTGACATTTAATCCTAGTAAAAATTCCCTGTCTTAGGGCAGATAGGATCATCACATTATTATTATATATACACTGCTCAAAAAAATAAAGGGAACACTAAAATAACACATCCTAGATCTGAATGAATGAAATATTCTTAAATACTTTTTTCTTTACATAGTTGAATATGCTGACAACAAAATCACACAAAAATGATCAATGGAAATCAAATTTATCAACCCATGGAGCTCTGGATTTGGAGTCACACTCAAAATTAAAGTGGAAAACCACACTACAGGCTGATCCAACTTTGATGTAATGTCCTTAAAACAAGTCAAAATGAGGCTCAGTAGTGTGTGTGGCCTCCACGTGCCTGTATGACCTCCCTATAACGCCTGGGCATGCTCCTGATGAGGTGGCAAATGCCAAACGTCCTGCACAGTGTTGGGCTGTAAGCACAACCCCCACCTATGGACGTTGGGCCCTCATACCACCCTCAGGCGGAGGTAGCGGTCCTGCTGCTGGGTTGTTGCCCTCCTACGGCCTCCTCCACATCTCCTTATGTACTGGCCTGTCTCCTGGTAGCGCTTCCATGCTCTGGACACTACGCTGACAGACACAGCAAACCTTCTTGCCACAGCTCGCATTGATGTGCCATCCTGGATGAGCTGCACTACCTGAGCCACTTGTGTGGGTTGTAGACTCCGTCTCATGCTACCACTAGAGAGAAAGCACCTCCAGCATTCAAAAGTGACCAAAACATCAGCCAGGAAGCATAGGAACTGAGAAGTGGTCTGTGGTCACCACCCACAGAACCACTCCGTTATTGGGGGTGTCTTGCTAATTGCCTATAATTTCCACCTGTTGTCTATTCCATTTGCACAACAGCATGTGAAATTTATTGTCAATCAGTGTTGCTTCCTAAGTGGACAGTTTCATTTCACAGAAGTGTGATTGACTTCAAGTTACATTGTGTTGTTTAAGTGTTCCCTTTATTTTTTTGAGCAGTGTATTTTTTACCCCTTTTTTCTCCCCAATTGGTAGTAGTTACAGTCTTGTCTCATCGCTGCAACTCCCGTACGGACTCGGGAGAGGCGAAGGTTGAGAGCCATGCATCCTCCGAAACACAAACCAACCAAGCCGCACTGCTTCTTGACACAATGCCCATCCAACCCAGAAGCCAGCCGCACACCTCCAATTGACTCAAATTATGTCAATTCGCCTATCAGAAGCTTCTAAAGCCATGACATAATTTTCTGGAATTTTCCAAGCTGTTTAAAGGTACAGTCAACTTAGTGTATGTAAACTTCTGACCCTCTGGAATTGTGATACAGTGAATTATAAGTGAAATAATCTTTCTGTAAACAATTGTTGAAATGTCCTAACTGACTTGCCAAAACTATAGTTTGTTGACAAGAAATTTGTGGAGTGGTTGAAAAACTAGTTTTAATTACTCCAACCTAAGTGTATGTAAAATTCCGACTTCAACTGTAAATCACTTAAACAGTGTGATGTGAAATTCTGTGTTTAGTCGCACAGAAATACCATTGGGAGTGTTTAGCCTCGGTTGTTCGACACAACAGTACAGCAAGGTGCTCATATGTTCCCTAAACAAACATGGCTAAATGGGGTCAGTGTCATGTGTTCAGGGCGCACACCCTCTTTATTGGTTTAGTGGTGTAGGTGAGCGGAGGTGTGGGGTTTGCATGCTGACTGATGCTAATATCATGGGTTTCTCTCAGCAGTCAATGGGGTTTAGCAGGAAATCCAATTATATTCATCCCCTGGACAATACGGTTGTATTACGGTTGCGTAAGGGTTTAATATGTCAGACCTAGTAATGTTGAATTTTGGGTTGCATAAGGTATCGCAATATTGTTCTCGAGACTTCACATGGGTGTTGTGCTTTTGTTAAACATAACTGTGGTGAGTGTGTCTCTCTCTGCAAAAGAACATCTGCTAAATGATTAAATTATAATGTTACATCAGCATCTTTTTATAGACATGACGCACAGGCTTTAGTCAACCCTTGTTTTTTCTCTGCTCCTCTGAAAAGGTGATGCGTGGACGTAGGGGAGTGGGTGGATGAGAGGAGAGAGGGATGAAGAGGGGAGGCGTCTGTAGACGTGCGCTCTCTCCTTCCCTCTCCTGTTCTAGGAGGATGATTCATCATCGCCTACTCTCTCTCTCCCCATCTCTGTCTCTCTCTGTTTCTCTCCCCCTCCCTCCCCCTCCTCCCTGTCTCTCTCTCTCCATCGCTGTCGCTCTATCTCTGTCTCTCTCTCTGTTTCTCTCCCCCTCCCTGTTTCTCCCCCCCTCCCTGTTTCTCCCCCTCCTCCCTGTCTCTCTCTCCCCATCTCTCTCTATCTCTGTTTTTCTCCCCCTCCCTGTCTCTCTCTCTGTTTCTCTCCCTCTCCCTGTTTCTCCCCTCTTCCCTGTCTCTCTCTCCCCATCTCTGTCTCTCTCTCTCCCCCTCCCTGTTTCTCTCCCCCTCCCTGTCTCTCTCCCCCTCCCTCCCCTCCCCCTGTCTCTCTGTCTCTCTCTCATAACACTCTCTGTTACTCTCTTCTCTCTCCATTTCTCTCTCTCTGTGTTTCTCTCTCAGGGCACTGTCTGCTCCTCTCCTTTTGTGCTATAAATATCCTACAGCCCACACTGGATCTGGTGCGGGGATGCAGCCGTCCTCACCACTGAGCCGCTGTTACCTCGTGTGTGTGTGTGTGTGTGTGTGTGTGTGTGTGTGTGTGTGTGTGTGTGTGTGTGTGTGTGTGTGTGTGTGTGTGTGTGTGTGTGTGTGTGTGTGTGTGTGTGTGTGTGTGTGTGTGTGTGTGTGTGTGTGTGTGTGTGTGTGTGTGTGTGTGGTCAGTGGTATTATAACATAGAGATTGACAGACATTCACAGACACAAGGCCAATTGAAATTCCCAGAGTTTAGCCATTGTGTTTACATAAACAGTGGCTTGAGGCAGGGGGAAGGGGGTGTTTGTGTCTGTGAGTGTGTATACCTCAGGTGTGGAACTATGACCCTCTTGGCTCTCAGTCCCGTCGCCCTCAGGGGAGTATGTCTGAGTGGGGGGTGGTGTGTGTGTCTGACTGAGGGTTCTGTGGGGAGATGGATGTGTAAGGAGTGTATTTTGACAGGCGTGGAGTTAGTTAGTCTTTCGGGGGGAAGTGCCATCATCTGTGTTCCACACTGTGACAAACATGGAGACACAGGCAACGGCGCCATGCTCACAACACACACATACACACACGTGCGCCCCACAACCCACAGACACGGAAACACAGAAAAAAACACACACTAATGACTAAAACACACACTAATGACACACAATGACAAACATACTCATGCATATCTGACACACACACCCCTCCCACATACACTCACAGGGGATGTGTAACGACAGGCTGTGTTGGTACCTGGCAGTCAGACATGCTAATGTGATCCATGTCACAGATCATTCCCTCCATTAGTATGTAGAGGAACAGCTGTGCAGGGGAGGGAGTATTCGCTCACACACACTGGGATTACATGCTGTTTATGGCGTTATGAAAATGCAGACCGAACCATGCCGCTATGCAGTGGACACAAACAAACACACTTTGTGCACAGACACACTGCGTGACTTCATGTTCGTTCACTTCAAACCCATAGCACTTACTGGGACATTTGTGGCTTTGAACGTCATTAGCCAAGTGATTTTGTGTAAATCCTTTTAGCTTAATATTGATTAAAGATGAAAATGTGTTTAGGAAGGATTCTATCACGGAGAGGCTAATATTAGCTGTCATGGAAATGCAAGACCCTATTATGCTGTGTTTGTGTATGTTAACATTCCCTGCTAATGTGGCTGCGTTTGAACAATAGAGACAGCCTGCTGGCAGGAGGTTGGCCCCTGTGCCCTGGGGGGCTGGTGTGTGTGTGTGGTTGTGTGTACTTTAGCATGTGTTTGTGTGTAACAGACTAGTGTGTGGGGGTTGGGGTCCATTCAAGGTCTTGAAAGGACAAGGGGGAGGAGTGTCCATACATTTGGGGAGGTGATGTGTGACAGTGTGTGTGCGTGTCCGTGTGTCTGTGCATGCATTCATGTTTGTGTGCGTGCATGCTTGTGTGTGTGTGTGTGTACACTTCATGTCTGTGCTTGCATGAGTGTTTGTCACACACAGGGCTTCAGGGGGTTGCCAAAGCTATTCCCCAAGGAATGTGTTGATCTCACCCATCCTCCACTCCTTCTACCTTCACACCCGACCCCCACCAGAGTTCCCAGGGTAGGGGTCCTCATCTGGGGGAGGGTCCTTTCAGATGGCCCCCTTTGTCTCCCAGTTTGTCACACCACCGGTCACCACTTGACTCCTTGATGAGTTTGACACTAGGAATAGTTAGGTTTGTGTGTTAAGACAAGACTCACTTGACAAACACTGATAGTCCATAGTCTTCCATTCATCACTGAGTACTTACTCACCTGAGTGGAGGCTTTGGGGTTTTAGGGTGACGTGTGACATTGTCTAGCAATTTGTTGTTTAAAGGGGCATTTTTACAATCTGTGTAATGAGTCGGATAAACAGTTGTAGAAAATGTATTGGCCACAAGTGTTTCTCTTTGCACTTGACATAACACATCAAATCCCTCCCACAATCGCAAAATACATGCTCAAAAACTGAACTGAGCGTGACAATAATACTGTGTCATTGTTTGCCAGTGATCGTTTCTTCAGCTTCATGTTGGGGAGGTGTGTATCGGTTGTCTCTTAGGAGTAAACAGTGCCGGATTTGACTTCATATCATTGACACAACATTCCCCTGTGAACCTCGGGGCTCTGCTGACAACATTTAAACAAAATTGAGGTGATTAGGATGATAACACGCTTCTTGAAGAACACACAGAGACACTGATGGATGCAGCGTCTAGGACATCCGTGGCGACACTTCCCCCATACTCACAGACATGTACAGTAAATAGAAACAACCCCCCACCATCACCACACACACACACACACACACACACACACACACACACACACACACACACACACACACACACACACACACACACACACACACACACACACACACACACACCTTTTATTTGCAGTGAACCTTGTGTGACCATCTACCATCTACCCTTCTTCCCCTGGTTGTCGTGCCGCATTCAACTGAAGGAGCGAGATGCTGCTTATAAACATGGCAAGGTGAACAGGGACAATAGTATGGTTAAACAGTACAAATACGGCCTACACAGATCGATCAAGATGGCTAAATACATTATAGGAACTAAGTGGAGGCGCAATTTAAGGGCTTGGACATGAGGCGTATGTTGCAGGGGATCCTAACGATCACGGATCACAAAAATAAAGCCAGCCATATCACGGACACCATCGCCGCACCTACTGGAGGAGCTAAACACCTTTTTCTCTCGCGTCGAGCACATCGACGACTCTGAGCGGCCGAGGAGAGGCCCTGAGGACCTTACGGTCTCCACGGAGGACGTGTGTAAGTCATTCAAATGTGTTAACACTCGCAAGGCTGGCCGCCCAAACGGTATCCCTAGCTGCGCCCTCAGAGCATGTGCAGACCAGCTGGCTGTTGTGTTTTTGGACATTTTCAATCACTGTCTATCTCAGGCTGCTATCCCGAACTGCTGCAAGATGTCCACTATCATCCTCAGGTCCAAGAAAGGGAAAGTAACTGAACTGAATGACTACCGACCTGTAGCGCTCACTTCCGTCATCATGAAGTGCTCCGAGAGGCTAGTCAACTCCTCCCTCCCTCCCCTCTCCAATTCACATACCGCCCTGACGACACAATTGCACTACACACTGCCCTCACCCACCTGGACAAAAGGAATGCATATGTGAGAATGCTGTTCATCGACTACAGCTCGGCCTTCAACACCATAGTGCCCTCCAAGCTCATCACTAAGCTCGAACCCTTGGTCTGTACACCTCCCTATGCAACTGGGCACTGGACTTCCTGACGGGCCGCCACCCAGGTGGTGAAGGTAGACAACATTACATCCTCAACACTGATTCTCAACATGGCATACTCAGTCCCCTCCTGTACTCTCTGTATACCCCATCCCTACGCCATCAATTTCGCTGATGACACAACATTAGTAGGCCTGATTACCAACGACGACGAGACGGCCTACAGGAAGGAGGCAGGCACTCTGAGGGTGTGGTGCCAGGTAAACAACCTTTCCCTCAACGTCAGAAAAACAAATGAGCCGATGGTGGACTTCAGGAGTAACCAAGGTTGGGCACGCCCCCCATACTCATCAACGGGGCCGCCGTGGAGAAAACGTCAAGTTCCTCTCTGAGGAGCTGAAATGGTCAAACCACACAGACACCATGGTGAAGAAGGCACAGCAGCAACTCTGAAGAAATCTGGTCTGTCCCCGAGGGGTAGGGGGTCTTCACGGGTTTCAACAGACCCCAACTTCTGAGATCCGACACAGGACCCAAGCAGGTCCTAAATTCAGACTTTTGTCTCGGCGTTGGGCATGTGCAATTAAAATCGATTTATCGACTGGACACGATTGGACCTGTCCTCTGCTAATTGAGTGTTTGTGTGATGAGAACTGTGTAAAGCTTGTTATCTGTGTTAGCCAATTGCAACTCAATAAAAGTATAGATGATGTCCAGCTGAAACTGGTTCCATCTGCTCACCTCACGTGCGCCTGATGCGTAGGAGAGAGAGAGAGAGAGCGAGTAAAAGGGGCCTTGACCTAGGCTACTGTTTATTTCAAAGATGGAGTCCTTTTTCATTGAAGTGAAATGAAAGTTAGAGAAGAAAGAGTATTGTGAAAAGATGCCGACAAGGGGAATGTATTCGGGGACAGGTTTTTACATTGTTGTGGACAAAGTTGGTGCGACCAAATGGACTGTGTGCAACTCACTATTCAGGTTTGATGCAATTTTATACCTTTCATTTATTTATTTTTATATTTATCATCAATTGTTTAGTCTATTATTATCATTATTGTAAATCGCCATCATTATTATTAGTAGTATTATTGTAGGCCTATTTAATAATCGAAACCAGTTCTTTAAATAGTTTAAACTGTGTTCTTACAAGCATTGGAGAGCTGGCTACAATTTCAATTTCATCCCCCTGAAAAGACAGAACAAATATTTCAACAAATATTATGGCTAAACTCAAATGTGCTGGTTGATAAAAATCTGTATTTATGGGAAAGATGTTTTAAACAGTATATTTTGTTCTTAAATGATATTGTAGAGATTTTTGATGTACCGATTCCATGTTACAGGGTGTATGAGTTGATATATAAAACAACGCAAGATTCAAGACTTCGTGCTCTGCAGATTTTGTTGTGAGGATACAGAATCAATAGGCCATTTATTTTGGTATTGTCCTCAGGTAGCCTGTTTCTGGTCTCAGGTTCAGGAATGGCTGAAAATGCATAGCATTAATCTACAATTTATCCTAGAAGTAGCACTGTTAGGAGATCTGGAGAGACCGGGTCAGTCAGTTTCTAATATACTAATACTCTTAGTAAAATTATTTATCTTCAACTCGCAATCTGTGGATTCTATTCGATTAGATAGATTGAAATTGTACGTTAAACATCACAGCATAGCTGAAAGATATGCTGAGGGTTGGGATGTGGAATTGGAGTGGGAGTGGAGTTGCTATGCAGGAGATAGAATACTTATTTTCCACCATAATTTGCAAATAAATTCATAAAAAATCCTACCATGTGATTTTCTGGATTTTCTTTTTTCATTTTGTCTGTCATAGTTGAAGTGTACCTATGATGAAAATTACAGGCCTCTCTCATCTTTTTAAGTGGGAGAACTTGCACAATTGGTGGCTGACTAAATACTTTTTTTGCCCCACTGTAGCTATCTGGCTTAATTTCTTAACAAAATACTTTTGTTTTAGTGTGCCAGAGCGCAGAATAACTGATGCATTTTTTAACGCTCAACACCCATTGAATATGTCTGGTGTCAGTAAACGTCGGAAACAAAGCGTAATTCAATTGTTGCCAGCAGCAAAGTTACAGTCACCAACACTCTGGATAACATGAAAAAGCCTAACCAGCTCTGCTAGGGTGAGTAAAATGGTCAGAGTGGGGGGTTCTCTCATTATTTGCCTGGAAGTAGCTAGCCAGTTCGCTTGGGTGCTTGACTGTAGTTGTGAGGTCAGAGCTTTCGGAACAACCCTACTTATTGGCCAGAGCGTCCAGTGTGCGTTCTGAACGCGAAACTACAGATAGAACGATAGGGCGAGTAATTTTCAGTCAGATGTTTTTAATGACATCACAAAATTAAAAACAATTACATTAGTTTTCTACATTTCCCCACTGATCGTTCTCCACATTCTTTATGTTAGAATTATTGTTCCATTATCCACTTTTTGGACTTTAGAGTTTTGGATGGGCAAAGGTCTCTGAAGACAAAGGGACATTCCTTTAGCCAATACTGGAGGGTAGAGAGAGTCCTCTCCCGCTTAGTTTACGACCGGTGTGGCGGTGTCAAAACCCTCACACCAGTTCCCTCCTCCCCTCTGCGGGTGAGAGGTCAATTTTTGTCAGCTATTGCCGTGCTGATCTGACCCATTGTCATCCTCACAGGACAGTCAAGACACTGGATTATGTTGGAAAGCCTTCCATCAAAGAACACCCTCTGTGATCTGTTACACAGGTAACTCATTATCCACAATATAGCAAGGGTGTAAATCCATAACACTTACAGTACCAGTCAAAAGTTGACACACCTACTCATTCAAGGGTTTTTCTTTATTTTTACTATTCTCTACACTGTAAGAATAATAGTGAAGACATAAACACTATGAAATAACACATATGGAAATCATGTAGTAAATAATAAAGTGTTAAACAAATTAAAATATATTTTAGATTTTAGATTCTTCAAAGTAGCCACCCTTTGTCTTGATGACAGCTTTGCACACTCTTGGCATTCTCTAAACCAGCTTCCCCTGGAATGATTTTCCAACATTCTTGAATAAGTTCCCACATATGCTGAGCACTTGTTGGCTGCTTTTCCTTCACTCTGCGGTACAACTCATCCCAAACCATCTCAATTGGGTTGAGGTCAGGTGATTGTGGAAGCCAGGTCATCTGATGCAGCACTCCATCACTCTCCTTCTTGGTCAAATAGCCCTTACACAGCCTGGAGGTGGGTTTAGGGTCATTGTCCTGTTGAAAACCAAATGATAGTTCCACTAAACGCAAACCAGATGGGATGGCATAGCGTTGCAGAATGCTGTGGTAGCCATGTTGATAAAGTGTGCCTTGAATTCTAAATAAATCAGTGACTGTCACCAGCAAATCACCCCCACACCATCATAATTCTTCCTTCATGCTTCAGAGTGGGAACCACACTACCGGAGATCATCTGTTCAACTACTCTGCATCTCACAAAGACACCGATGTTGGAATCAAACATTTCAAATTTGGACTCATCAGAACAAAGGACAGATTTCCACCGGTCTAATGTCCATAGCTCTTGTTTCTTGGCCCAAGCAAGTCTCTTGTTATTATTGGTGTCTTTTAGTAGTGGGTTTTTTTCAGCAATTAGAGCATGAAGGCCTGATTCATTCAGTCTCCTCTGAACAGTTGATGTTGAGATGTGTCTGTTACATGAACTCTGTGAAGCATTTATTTGGGTGCAGTTTCTGAGGCTGGAAACTCTAATGAACTTATCTTCTGCAGCAGAGGTAACTCTGGGTCTTCGATTCCTGTGGAGGTCCTCATGAGAGCCAGTTTCATTACAGCACTTGATGGTTTTTGTGACTACACTTGAAGAAACTTTCAAAGTTCTTAATGTTCCGTATTGACTGACCTTCATGTCTTAAAGTAATGATGGACTCTCATTTCTCTTTGCTTATATTATTTGAGCTGTTCTTGACATAATATGGACTTGGTCTTTTACCAAATAAGGCCATCTTCTGTATACCACCCCTACCTTGTAGAAATTCCACAAATTAACTTTTAACAAGGCACACCTGTTAATTGAAATGCATTCCAGGTGACTACCTCATGAGGCTGGTTGAGAGAATGCCAAGAGTGTGCAAAACTGTCATCAAGGCAAAGGGTGGCTACTTTGAAGAGTCTAAACAACAACTAGATCGTTGACAAAAATGACAATAAAATAAATTGTAATCCCACTTTGTAACACAACAAAATGTGGAAAAAGTCAAAAGGTGTGAATACTTTCTGAAGGCACTGTAGATGTATTCTCATAATCGCGACCTACACAAAAGCTTCAAGTTCCTCTGCGTGCACATCACTGAAGACCTGAAATGTTCCCTCCACATCGACACCGTAGTGAAGATGCAAAAAAGCCTCTTCAACCTCAGGAGGCTGACGGAAGTCTCACAAACTTCTACAGATGCACCATTGTCAACAGAGGGTGGTCCGGTCAGCTCAATGCATCACCAGGGGTGCATCTACATCACCAGGACATCTACAGCACCCGTTGTAACAGGTAGGCGAAGAAGACCATCGAGGACCTCAGCTACCCGAGCCACGGCCATTTCACCCCTACTACCATAGAGGCATTGAACACTGGAAATTGTTTCTGTAGTTAGATATGATAAGCATTCCTGCTTAAATTAAGCTAATCGATTACTCACTTCATATGTATTTACTGTATTCTCGACATAGCTCATCCTATATAACTACTGCTGTACATACCTTTTCCTACTTACATATTGTCCATACTGTCTATACAAACCATGTACTTATATTCAAGGACTCTGACATTGCTCGTTCTAATGGGTGGGGGGGGGGTTATTTGTGCATTCGTATTGTACTGTTAGACACTTACTGCACTGCTGGAGCTAGAATTATTAGCATTTTACTACACCTACTTTAACATCTTCTACACTGTGTATGCAACAAATACACTTTAATTTGATATGTCCTCTCACATGCCCAGGGCCCACTTTGGGTCCCGACTCATTCATAGTTTAAGAAACCCTGCCTCTCCAGTCCAACCACATAAAGAGATGTCCTTTAGGGAGAGTAACGCTTCTCTAAAACAACAAAACAGCGGCATAAAAAGGAAATAGGATTAGCGGCAACATCTGATATCTTGCAAAATAAACAGAGCGCCATGCTTCATTGTGGAGTGAAAGTGGCAATTTGGAGCGTGGACAGGCATAACAACAACTGGTCCCATTCTTGTTTAGAAAGAAGAAACCATAAATGTATTGTCATGAGAGATTGAGTATGATAGAAAACCACTGGTGTGACAAGTGATTTCAGATGTTCAGTGGGGGCCTTTATGTTATATTTTCTCATTTGTGTATTTAAACAACGGGTCAAAATTGACAAAAAAAAAAACACTTCAATTTATAATCATCAAATCCAATGTATATTTCAGACTACTTGCATACACAGAGTAGTAGGCCACTGCTCGATGCCCCTGGCTGCCTGTTGGCTCTTGTTGGAGGTGATAGAGAGCGAGGAAGAGGGGTGGGAATAACTGACCTGGTTTGAGTGGAAAGAACGTCCTCTGAGTGAAAACAACTTTCAGGGAGCTCAGCTTACTATCCAGCTAGTAGGTCAAACCTAGGAGTCTGCATGCAGTGGCATACCACAGTTTTGTTGGGTCTGAGCAAGCCCCCCCCAAACAACAAAAACATTTAGGGGGGAAAACAGCTAACTTCCTACAATTCTACACATTTTGCCATGGTGCAAAGAGAAAA
This sequence comes from Oncorhynchus keta, assembly GCF_023373465.1. Taxonomy (NCBI): domain Eukaryota; kingdom Metazoa; phylum Chordata; class Actinopteri; order Salmoniformes; family Salmonidae; genus Oncorhynchus; species Oncorhynchus keta. Next base: position 53,601,350 of record NC_068421.1, on the reverse strand, counting down.
GTGCAATTTTATAGTGAATCTCATGCCATCACACACATTTTGCCATGAGGCTGAGAGAAAATGCTGCTGTTTTAAAGCTAATTTCTTGCAATTTTACACATATTGCCAAGGGGCAGAAAACAATTCTGCATTTCCATATATGGTACACAGCAAACATAAGGCTGGCAGGACAGGAGAAACAAAACCCAGAAACATGGTGCATATTGCCATCTAGTGGACTACAAATATTGAAAACTCAAAGTGTAAATAGTCTAAAATAGACTCAAACAGCGCATTAAAATAGTCTAAAATATACTTATTTTATTGGATCAGTATAATCACAACCAAATCTTGGTCTGGTCAGGGTTAAAGAGCAGGAAAGCTGCATGCACTGCCTGGTGGCTAAATTAGGTCACACTGGATGACAAATTTTCAGGTCATGTGTACAGCTGTTTGTAGGAGGGAGGGGGGGCAATTTAACTGCAGCCCTCAATTCAAGCCCTCTGTTCCTCCAACAACACACACTGAGATGTTGAATACACAAGCCATTTGAAAACCTGGCAGGCTGGCACTTTGTGACCTACTATGCAGAAGGCATCCTGTGCTATAATCACATACAAGCCTTAATGTAGATAAAGCTGTAAAATGGACTTTGATGCTCCCAGCCTCTATCTGGGTCAAATGGACAATCTCCTGGAATCTATTTTTATGCCCAATTTTTTTTTAACAGACTTGTAATAAGGGATTTAACAATTCCACACCAGGCAGTTTATTACAGATGGCAAACAATGTCAAGATGTGGAAAATAAACATTTGCACTTTATCATCTTAAAATGTAAAGAATAATTTGGCAGAGGCACTATGCAGCCAATGCTGTTGGATTTGATGGAAATTTGGTCAATTGAATAAGTAAAAATGTGGATTATCAATGTTTTGGACGTGTGAGCCCTTATAGGATCGCTTAGTGTCAATGGTTTTCCCACAACTCAACCATCTTGGGTTTTCGTCAGGTTCTGGTTCTCATTGTAACTACACCACCTTATAGCAAAAACAGCACTGTGTGAACTAATCTTGGTTATTGAGCTTTTCAGATCTACTATAGAAATAAAAGCTAGCTACACCCTTTGATGTATCAACATTCATCAGGGTACAGCATGGATTGTTAATCAGCTACATCATATTACTTATTACTCATTGGAGCATTCAACACGGAAGTGTTTTTTGTTGTTGTTGTGGCCATCGATACAGGATAAGGTTTACATTTTTAAAAAACTGCCCAACCTTTATCAGAAGACAACACCAAAAATAGCTGTGTTTGCTGTGTCGTTTAGAGGTTTTGTCCATCTGGTCAGTGCAGTACATTTCAGATCCTTCCAGAAGCTCAACACCCACTCAAAGCCTGGGCGGTGTTAGTCTGTCGCAAGCCAGTCAAGCCTACGAGGGTTGGTTTCAGGGTAAAATGAAGGCAACTTGAACCAGAATAAAACAAATAGCTTTAACTTCTCACATGGAGAAGTGTTTTATTATTTGAGAATGGGGATGTTATCAGCAGTTACCAAAAATGTTTCATTCCTCGGCGAAAGACCAATACATACATTTTTCTGGACAGAGTCAAATGGAGAAAAAAGAAAAAAAAGAAAAACTTGACTGTACACACAAATTGCAGAAGTGGCCATAATGCACATCTAACTGGGAAACCGTGAGCTCCCCTTCCAGAACCCCATCATTTGGCCTCGTGAGGAAATAGCATATAAGAAACCCCATAAACAACATCCTGCGTTACCTTGATTAGGTTCAAATGAACTGAACCAAGCAGAACCGAGCCCAGACAGGGCTTTCCAATTCAAATTAAGAGGTAAAGTATGGACACATACTGGAGCCAAGTTGGAATGGTATTTAGTCATGTTTATGTAACTTTCCAATTAAAATGACCCAAATTAAAAGCAAAGTGTAACTTTCCAAAAAAAAAAAATTAAAACGGGAACAAACTAAAATTCCCACTACAGAAATGTTAAATGGAAAGAGTAAAAAAAGATGACGGGAAACAAGTTGACATTGAAAGGCAGTTTCAATCAAATAAAAAACACAGGACTAGGTACAGCTTGCATACTCAATGATCAAAATTACAGTTGACAGAAGAGTATCTTCTAATCAACTGAATAATTTAAACCTTGAGGTTTCTATTACATTTCAGATATTAAAAGATGTCAGAGGGCATGATTGGGGGGGTGCGTATATATTTATACACACACACCTGTTTTTTTTTTTTTTTCAGTCCTCCCCCTTTGGTCACTCATTAAATAGCAATCTTTCCTCAAACCTATTCAAATCCAAAAAAATATCAAAATAAAGATGCACTGCCAACACATGCCAACTTCCACATCTAGAAGGGCAAGCTTGATCTAATACTCTGATGTGTCAATTTAGCAAAGGACGCTTGTGTTAAAAATGACAGAATGGAAGTGTAGAAAGACTTGAGGGATTCCAGGCCCGGATCAGAACTACTGATCATGATAGAATGGCTAAGTAAAATAGAGAAATTACAAGCAGGTAGGAATCAAACCATTAGACATGGCAGGATTTTGTATTGTCACCGTCAACCATGTATGTGACACAGACACACAAAACCCACAAGAATAGGACAACAACCTTTCTGCAAACTTCAGAACCCCTCCCCGTGCCCAGCAAAAAACACAATGGCGTAGGTTATTTTAAGGTCACAGCAAGAAGACACTACTTTTCTACTAGCTAAGAAATATTTAAGTGATAGTTTGCCTAGAAATGACATTATAAGAACCAAGGAGATATCCCCTTGCAAGAACAAATGTGTAGCCTTTCCAATCTCATTTAGTTCCCGCCCACTCCTCTATTATTGTAAGTATGGAAAACAAGTACCCCTTCACCCTTTTGGGTTTACTTGTGACCCCCCTTGCTGGTTTTGAAGGAAACCTGCAGTATCTTGTCTCCAAGCCGGTAACCGTTGAGGCTGGCAATGGCCATGGCCGCCTCCTCGTAGTTGGTCATGGTGACGAAGCCGAATCCTTTGCATTTATTGGTGTTGAAGTCACGGATGACCTTGACGTTGGTGACGGCTCCGAAGGGCCCGAACATCTGCCACAGGATGCCCTCGTCAGCGTCCTGGCCCAGGTTGTAGATGAAGATACACCAGCCGGCCGTGGAGTTCCCTTCAGCGCTGACAGTAGACATGCTGCTCATGTGGTCTACACTCATCGGAGAGAACCTGCCAGGGGCACAGAACAACGGTTCTTAAAATACTACTCCATAGATGCCAGTTTAAAATAACCCACAAACAAGGTGCAGGCCCGTTGACCAAGGAAATATAGATAAATAAATCACTAACAAGTCAGGGGTCTAGGTTGACTTGGGTTCTAGTCTCAACTCACCGAGATCACAAAAATACCCTTGCTAACAACCGGGCACTGACATGCATTGTGTAGTGCAGTCGGCCACTCACCTGAATCTCTGGGCCTGGTGGTGTACCGGACCCCCAAAGCGCCGACCCTGGTTGTGGTAGACCTGGTTGATGACCTGGGAGTTCTTGGCCTGGTTGGGGTTGGCAGCAAACTTCACTGTGATGGGCTCCAAGGCCCCAGGGGGTTTCTGCCCATTCAGGTCTTTGATGGCATCCTCCGCCTCAGCCCGTTTGTCAAAGCGGATAAAGGCCACACCCCTGGACAGGCCTGAGAAGCAAGGGGATAAAATGGAGAAGCCATTAATGGAATAGACTACAGATGCCCAGAAATTGTTTTGCTCTAATAGTTAGGATTTGGAGTGGGAATTCCACTTGAGTGGCATCCCTTGTGCTCATTTAATTGAGTCAGACTGAATGAGAAATATTTGTGCAGTGCCTGCCTACCTGAGGCCTGATCGACCAAGACACGTGAGTTGATGATCTGGCCATAGCGTGTGAACATATCCTCCACGTCTTTCTGTGTCATGGTCTTGGGCAGCCCACTAATGTAAAGATTGGCATCCTTAATACCGTCAGAGCTCGGCCTTGCGAAGGACACCTGATGAGAAGACAACAGGTCAGTTTCCATTGTGCAAATTATAGGGAAAATATTTATTTAAAAAAATAATGCTTTGGAATTCATTTGACAAAATTACAAACATTATATATATTTTTCTATCCGATTCAAAATCAAAACTCCCAAAATGTCTCGTAAACTTTAAAAGAAAAACAAAAGAACAAAAAAATATTAAAAGCCCCAAAATTCTGTCAGTGCTGAGCGAGAATGCACATTATAATTTCTAAAAATGGGTCCATTTTGAAAAGTCAAGCTATAAAAGGAAAATAAAAATAAATGTAATTGTGAAATGATGCAGGGCTTTGAGTCGGCACGTCACACTCAAGCAAAACTAACTCTGCAATAACCAGTAGTGTTAAACTAAAAACTAAAGTAGTCTGAACAAAATGAATAACCTTCAGTGCCAAAAATAAAACCATGTCAGGTTACCCACACAGGCCAACTGCTTCAAATCAAACTTTCCAAAACCGATAAATTATAGAACAAAAACATTTAAATATTACATGATTGTTTAAGTAGACATGTTACCCAAATACCTTTATATGCTTTTGCAAATAGACACTTTGCAGGAGGGCTCCCCCTCAACTGCCCAGGGACTACTTGAGAAACATATCACATCCATCAGTTGAAACATGAAAACACCTGATTGCACGTTACCTTGATAGTTTTAGACTGTAGTCTCAGCCCATTGAGGGTATTGATAGCCCTTTCTGCATCACTAGCGTTAACATAGTTAACAAATCCGTACCCTAAACTGTGGCCTGGAGAAAAAAAAGGGGGGAAAAACAACAAAATAAAATAACAAAAGTTTGTCCATATTTACAGATTGGATACCAGTCTTCCCACAGGAGATATCAGCACAATGCATTTTGGCAAAAACATTTGCAAAGGAAAACATTTTCTGCGAAATATGTCTCAAGACAAAAAAAGACCCACATTGAAATAGTGTAAATGAAAAAACATTTTTAAAATAGAAGGGAGTAACAGCCTTATATAATAACAGTAGATTAAAGCTTTAGTATTCTATCAAAATGATCCAGGGGTCACGTTAATGCAGGATTCTGGGAAAAGGTCAAACAGAAAAAAAATAGATCTTGCTGCAATTTTAGTAAACGCAGATCAAAAATGGTCAATTCTGCTCGGCTTCAGTCAGGGTTCGCGCAAAATCATTACAAATGTAAAAGGACTCATTTGGTGCGTCGGTTGCACTTCGCTCAGATTCAAAAAGGCACTCGCACATCTATGCCATCTTTGTTGCAGGTGCATAGTAAATGGAATAAGATGAGAAAAATGAAGAAACCCGCAGACTGATCTTGCTAGTATCACTGCTCTTTATTAAGCTTTACGTAACGGCCTCAAGGACTTCGTCAGAGCTTTTGGGGGCCTTGAGGCCGACACGTAAAGCTTAATAAAAAGCAGTGATCCTAGCAGGAGCAGTGTGCGTGTTTCTTATTTTTTCCTCACCTCCACTCAGATAAAGTATCTTTGCTCATCATTGGATCACCAGACTCACTGATGTGTAGTGTACTTTTCTCCAGTACTTTCCTCCGGTGTAGTTTTTCTTCAGTAGTAGGTTAAAATGCAAGACTAACTTCAAGTAAAACACTTGACTTAAAATATTAAATGCAGGTGAAATGTTTTTATTTTTATTTTTATTTTTTTAAATGGTCTGCGTTGTGAAAATGCAGATTTATGAAAAGCTAATGCGACCCTTGATATCGAACACTTAATTAAAAAAAAAAACCTTGAACGTCCTCTTTCCAATAAATATTCACACGTTACAATTTGAAACTAAATAGAATCCCATTATATAACTAGTCACCAAAGAAAGGGTATTTAATGCTTGGTTTTACAATATGGAGTTATCACCAAATCTAATAACATAGAGCAGCCATAATGCCCAATGAATCAAGAAAACAACCGCAAAGACCACCATTAAAAGAGATACTCAAATAACGAAAGTTTAAAGAACAGATGTAACAAGGTGTAATATATAGCACAGAAAAACAGGAGTTGAAAAAAAAAAAATACTATCCCTGATCCCAACACTAAATCAGGTAGTCTGCAAATAAAAAAATAAAAAAACATTTTAGGAAACACGCAGGAGTTGCATACAAAGTAAAATACAATTACGGTAACCAACAAATACTGCATGGAATTTACAGAGTAGTAATCAAGAAAGAAAATATTGGTAAAGTCAAACAAAAATATTTGATGTCACATTCAACATCAGACTTTTGTAGTGGACTACATTACATGTGCAGACAGACACAGGAGGTCGGGGCCATGTACCACCTTATGGAGAGTGATTCAAGTAAATTAACTGAGGTCAAAAGAAAAGGGTTTGGACTCACTCTGGTTTTTGTGATAGGGATTACCTGCCACTTTATCGCGGATGAGTTTGGCAGACTCCACCTCGCCGATGCTGCTGAAGAGACTCCGCAACTCGTCCTGGCTCATGTTTTGGGGCAGGTAATTCACGATAAGGTTGGTTTTGGCATCTTTAGGCTCATCTGCCATGTGTTCGTCGTAATCGTTATCATAAACTACTTGCTATAATTTCACGAGAATGGGATGAGAGGAAGTGAGCCATTCTGAAGACAACTTCATCAAGGGTGAGAAACAGTAAACTAGATCCGATCATAGAGAATGCTGCCCATGTTCCAAAAGAATAAGACATGCCAAACAGAATACTTTCTCAAAATACAGCCAAAAATCGGTGGACTTACCTTTATGTTAATTGAACCCTTACTTCCATGCCGCTGTGACTCTCTGTTGTCACCCTGACAACTCTGTACCTCACACACCTGCAAAAGAAACACAGGTTAATTTACAGTCCTTTGATGCAGACAACTGAGCACTTGACACCATTCCACTCCTTTTCCCAGTTCTTGTCCATTTCACAACAGTCATAATACAATGCAGGCCAAAACTTCTACGCAACAGCACAATGCATCCCAATCATTGGACAATAAACTAGAAGAGGTAAGATCACGAATATCCTACCAACGGGACATCAAAAACTGTAATATCCTATGCTTCACGGAATCTGGGCTGAATGACATGGATATTCAGCTAGCGGGATACACGCTGCACTGGCAGGATAGAACAGCACACTCCGGTAAGACAGGGGGGCGGGGGAGTCTGTGCATAATTGTAATCTTCCAATGACATTGAGGAATACATCACATCAGTCACTGGCTTTATCAATAAGTGCATTGAGGACGTCGTCCCCACAGTGACTATACGTACATACCCCAACCAGAAGCCATGGATTACAGGCAACATTCGCACTGAGCTAAAGGGTAGATCTGCCGCTTTCAAGGTGTGGGACTCTAACCCGGAACATTACAAGAAATCCCGCTATGCCCTGCGACGAACCATCAAATAAGCAAAGCATCAATACAGGGCTAAGACTGAATCATACTACACCGGTTCCAACACTCGTCGGATGTGGCAGGGCTTGCAAACTATTACAGACTACAAAAAGGGAAGCACAGCCGCGAGCTGCCCAGTGACACGAGCCTACCAGACGAGCCAAATAACTATGCTCGCTTTGAGGGAAGCAACACGGAGGCATGCATGAGAGCGTCAACTGTTCCGGACAACTGTGTGATCACGCTCTCCATAGCTGATGTGAGTAAGACCTTTAAACAGGTCAACATACACAAGGCTGCGGGGCCAGACGGATTACCAGGACGTGTGCTCGGGCATCCGGGCATGTGCTGACCAACTGGCAGGTGTCTTCACTGACATTTTCAACCTCTCCCTGTCTGAGTCTGTAATACCAACATGCTTCAAGCAGACCACCATAGTCCCTGTGCCCAAGAACACAAAGGCAACCTGCCTAAATGACTACAGACCCATAGCCATGAAGTGCTTTGAAAGGCTGGTAATGGCTCACAACACCATTATCCCAGAAACCCTAGACCTTCAATTTGCATGCCGCCCAAACAGATCCACAGATGATGCAATCTCTATTGCACTCCACACTGCCCTTTCCCACCTGGACAAAAGGAACACCTATATGAGAATGCTGTTCATTGACGACAGCTCAGCGGTCAACACCATAGTACCCACAAAGCTCATCACCAATCTAAGGATCCTGGGACTAACCACCTCACTCTGCAACTGGATCCTGGACTTCCTGACAGGCCGCCCCCAGGTGGTGAGGGTAGATAGCAACACATCTGCCACGCTGATCCTCAACACTGGAGCTCCCCAGGGATGCATGCTCAGTCCCTTCCTGTACTCCCTGTTCACCCACGACTGCATGGCCAGGCACGACTCCAACACCATCATTAAGTTTGCTGACGACACAACAGTGGTAGGCCTGATCACCGACAAAGACGAGACAGCCTATATTGAGGAGGTCAGAGACCTGGCCAGGTGGTGCCAGAATAACAACCTATCCCGCAACGTAACCAAGACTAAGGAGATGATTGTGGACTACAGGAAAAGGAGCACCGAGCACGTCCCCATTCTCATCGACAGGGCTGTAGTGGAGCAGGTTGAGAGCTTCTAATTCCATGGTGTCCACATCACCAACAAACTAGAAAGGTCCAAACACACCAAGACAGTCGTGAAGAGGGCACGACAAAGCCTATAAGCCAGCTGAGTCCAAAGTTTCTTCAGGAATGTCCGTTTCAAATCTCAGACTGATAAAGTTGTAATGTGCCGATTCTCTTCACTGCAGATCTGACCCATCACACCATTCTTCAAGAGGGCCACCACGCTCCAGTTCACCTTCTGTGCTCAGAGGTCCTTGATGAGGATCTACCCCACCCTGCCACTCTTAATCATTAATAAAATAAAACAATGGGACTTTATATACTCTGTACCAGTATTTCTATGCGTGTAAAGCCTGTGGGTGAATTATTAAACAATTACTGTATGCAGATGTGCAATTTTATTAAAACATTTTTGTTTTTGCCATTGCGTGATCTATTTTAAATGTAAGAATACACGTTTCAGATTCCAACTTTATTTGGTAACTTGGAAAATAGAAATATAATGAACAATGTTTTCAATATCCAACTATCCTCCAAAATACTTTTTAGAGTTGGTAATATACTGCAGTCAGGTGGTCATTACCAGGTTATGATAAGGTCTTAACTATGACCAGTAGGCTACATAATATAGGTGGTCAGAATGATGACCATTTGGTCAAATGAAAAGGTCACAATTATGACCAACTGGTTGTTTGGTTGGTCAGAAAAATGCATCATATACTGGTCAGTAAAAAGACGAGAAAAAAATGTGTCCCTTTTCAACCAGAATAAAACATCTTTTCAACCTGGTTTTGCCCACTGGGATAGTTACAAAATAACTTTCAAAAACGTTTGACAGAGCCACTCACTTTGAGGTATCTGATGTGTCCCCTTCTGACTGCCATGTAGATGCTTCACAAATGCAGATGCTGAAATAAAAAAAGGAACAGTTCGCTACAAATGAAAATAAACAAGTCAGGCGGAGGGGGTCCTAGCTGAACCAGTATCTTGGCAAAGGAGAGGATGAATATGACGAGATCTACTTTCTGCCAAGAAAGCTACCCGTCAAGCACCGATAGAACGAGACATTTATAAATCTGTTGAAATATCTGTGAAAAAACATTTCCACTCACTACGAAATATGGTAGAGAGGAAGCCGACTAGTCAGTAGTGGGAGAAGATGGAATGAGATTGGGGATTTTGGCCGACATTCACCAAATTCTCTCATCGATTAAACATTTACAGTTGAAGTCAGAAGTTTACATACACCTTAGCCAAATACATTTAAACTCAGTTTTTTACAATTCCTGACATTTAATCCTAGTAAAAATTCCCCGTTTTAGGTCAGTTAGGATCACCACTTCAGTTTAAGAATGTGAAATGTCAGAATAATAGTAGAGTGATTTACTTCAGCATTTCTTTCTTTCATCACATTCCCAGTGGGTGAAAAGTTTACATACACTCAATTAGTATTTGGTAGCATTGCCTTTCAATTGTTTAACTTGGGTCAAACATTTCGGATAGCCTTACCCAAGCTTCCCACAATACGTTGGGTGAATTTCGGCCAATTCCTCCTGACAGAGCTGGTGTAACTGAGTGAGGTTTGAAGGCTTCCTTGATCGCACACGCTTTTTCAGTTCTGCCCACAAATTTTACGGTCAGGGCTTTGTGATGGCCCACTCCAATACCTTGACTTTTTTGTCCTTAAGCCATTTTGCCACAACTTTGGAAGTATGCTTGTGGTCATTGTCCATTTGGAAGACCCATTTGTGACCAAGCTTTTAACTTCCTGACTGATGTCTATGTTGCTTCAATACGCCTCCATAAGTTTAATTCCTCATGATGCCATCTATTTTATGAAGTGCACCAGTCCCTCCTGCAGCAAAGCACCTCCACAACATGATGCTGCTACCCCCATGCTTCACGGTTGGGATGGTGTTCTTTGACTTGCAAGCCTCACCCCTTTTTCCTCCAAACATAGTGATGGTCATTATGGCCAAACAGTTCTTTGTCCACATGTGCAATTGCAAACCATTGTCTGACTTTTTTGTGGCGGTTTTGGAGCAGTGGCTTCTTCATTTCTGAGCGGCCTTTCAGTTTATGTCGATATAGGTTTCGTTTTACTGCGGATATAGATACTTTTGTACCCTTTTCCTCCAGCATCTTCACAAGGTCCTTTGCTGTTGTTCTGGGATTGATTTGCACTTTTTATACCAAAATACATTAATCTCTTGGAGACAGAACATGTCTCCTTCCTGAGCAGTATGATGGCTATACTTGCGTACTATTGTTTGTACAGATGAACATGGTACTTTCAGATGTTTGGAAATTGCTCCCAAAGATGAACCAGACTTGTGGAGGTCTAAAAAAAAAAGTCTGAGGTCTTGGCTGATTTCCCCATGATGTCAAGCAAAGAGGCACTGAGTTAGAAGGTAGGCCTTGAAATACATCCACAGCTTCAATTGACTCAAATGATGTCAATTTGCATATCAGAAGCTTTTAAAGCCATGACATAATTTTCTGGAATTTTCCAAGCTGTTTATAGGCACAGTCAACTTAGTGTATGTAAACTTCTGACCCACTGGAATTGTGATACAGTGAATTATAAGTGTAGTAATCTGTCTGTAAACAATTGTTGGAAAAAACACCTGTGTTGTGCACAAAGTAGATATGTCTGTAATCTGTTTTGAACAGTGGACTAAGTTTTAAATTGCGTTGTTTAGGAGGGCAAAGGCGAAATGAGTAATTGCAAATGCACACTTCAGAGTAGGCATTCCTTAATATAAATATGCAATGCATGACTGTGCCAGATTGCAGAAAAACTGATGAATTTACAAATGTGCAACACCCGCTGAATACGACCAGTGTCAGCAAAAACATTTATTACATTAAATTGTTGCCAAGCAGCACAGTTAGTCACCAACGATCTGGATAACCTGAAAACAGCCTAACCAGCGAGTAAAATGGTAAGAGTGCAGTGTTCTCTCATTTTATGTCTGGAAATAGCTAGCAAGCTAGCCAACGTTAGCTTGGGTGCTTGACTATCATTGTACGGTCAGAACCCTCGGGTCTACCCTACTCCTCGGCCAGAGCGTCCAGTGTGGGCTCTGAATGCTCTGAATTTACATACGCCCAGAACGCACTCTGGAAATCCCGGGGTACCTTCATAAATTCACTCTGGCTATCTACTCCAATTGCAGAGCACTCCTCTAAGTGTGCCAGGGCGCAGAATAACGGATGAATTTACGAACGCTCCACACCAATTGAATATGGCCAGTGTCGGTAAACGTCGGCAAAAAAGCGTAATTAAATTGTTGCCAGCAGCACAGTTACAGTCACCAACGATCTGGATAACATGAAAACAGCTTTGCTAGGGCGAGTATAATGGTCAGCGGGGAACAATCTGGCAAGCTCTGAATTTAGTGTTGCCAGAATGTCCATTCGTAAATTCAGAGCGTTTCGCTCACGGAGCGGTCAGAGTGCACATTGGAGGCTCTGGCTGAGGAGTAGTGTTGAGTCGAGCATTCTGACCTCACAACGGCAGTCAAGTACAAAAGCATAATGTTGGCGAGCTACTTCCGGACATAAAATGAGAGAACACTTCACTCTTGACCATTTTACTCAGCCTAGCGAAGCTGGTTAAACTGTGGACGTTTGCTGACACCGACATATTCAACGGGTGTTGAGCGTTTGTAAATTCGTCAGTTATTATGCGCTCTGACACTCAGATGAGAGTGCTCTACAATCGGAGTAGATAGCCAGAGTGACTTTATGAACACACCCCAGATTGGATTTACGGCAAAAAAATGAAATAAAATAAACTGGCTGATGTGTTCCCATTAGAAACGACAGGCTGTGGTCTATCTTTGTTAAGTTATAAAAATGTGGTTCAAACTATGCTTCACCAGCTCAAAATATTTCCGTTACTCACCAAATATGCCTGCAACTATTGTCATTTACTGTTACTCCCGGTATGTACTTCCAAATAAATCGAAATAAAAATGCACAACAACCGATTTTTTGTATGCATTGTTATTGACTGGAAGAGGTTTAAAAAAACGATACATTTACATTTTTTCTGTGGCTTGTACATTTTTATGTAGACCCTTTTTGGAAGTAGATATTGGGCGTAACGGCAGAATATGCAGATCGTTGCAGGCAGGGCAGGCATATTTGGGAGCCAATGAGCTCCATCAAAGACGGGTTTATTGCTCTATTTCGCGCGATTTATGCTCAAATTGCATGTAGTAAACGTCGTTAATTTGACTAACTAGCTAACGTTAGCCAGTACAGGCAGCTTTGGACCAGACGAGGACGAAATGGACTCACCAGTCAGATAACGTTAAGACGTAAGGTTAGCTGACCAACTTTGGCAGTATGCAGTAGCTAACTAACACAAATGATGGTCGATAAATGAAAATCGTCCACTCGGGTAGTTTACCATTGAAAAGTGTGTATACGTAATGACCGGGGATGGCTCACAGACACCAATCATGCGATAACTGCCTAGTCGACTTAAGTCATTGAAACCAGACTTTAAAAAATATATTTGTTCACCTATTATTCACCTCTGGCTAACACTATTAGCGAACTATCAATGCAAGTTTGGCATATGTTTATAACCCATAAGTCTTGCATTAGTGAACACCGCAGACAATACGAGACGGTAGGAAGTAAATAGATAGCAAGCTATTTAGGTAACGTTAGTAAATAAAGGCATAGTAGCATTCGCTAGCTACTAACGTTACTAGGCCGGTTTGTCTGGACCGCATTGCACATACACAGTTATTGAACGTTACCTACTTAACTTACTAGCTAGTTACATTATGCACGAATGGGATAGATAACTAGGTCACTAAATACATTATCATTGGATTAACGTACCTGCTTTACCGCTACTCCTGTGATTAATAATAGGCCGAAAAACTGACGTGTACGCGGAAACCAATTTAGAAACAAATCTGCTGCGATCAAGCTAGCCAGCTATTTTTTTTTCTCTTCCGTCCAACAAAAATTAAACACCGGTGGCGCTAACACGCGCAGTCGTGTGGTTGCAACACAGTCTCTCATTAACTATGTACAAATAAGCACAATGTGTTTTATGTACTAATTAATAGAACACACTCATGACGCATCTCGCTCACAACTGTAACACCGAAGACCTCTGATGCCACGCCCATTCTGAATTTCTTTAAACTTGATGCGAGTTTGTGCTATTAGTACAAATAAACATAACTGCTTATTTTGATGTAGCTAGCTATTTTACTGTTAGAACGCAAGGTTCGCAATCGGACAATAATTGAGCCGTAATATAGCATTTTCTGTATTTCGACCCGTATAACTCTAAACTTTTATTTCAACTAGTTACGCCGATTGGTTCACCTTGTAGACAATTGATATTTATTCACTCTGGCCAACCGTATCTTGTATGCTAACGTTAGCTTTTTGGTTTAAAGTGAACATTTGGGGCTTTTTAGCTAGCTACTCGCTGTTATTAATTATGTAAAAAGACAATATCAATTGTTTAAGCACATGGAAATCATTGTTTTGTGAATTAATTGAGTTATTTATTTCATGACTTAAAAGTGGCGGGCTGTGAGTGACGGATTGTGAAACTCAATCTCCCAGGATTCCGTAGTACCGGAACTTACTATCATCATTTGTACCGGAACTGATAGTGTTGTGTTCGTTGTTATTACACTTCAGTGGTTGTGTGGAATACTTCACCCAACTTAAAATAAGAATTTACTCTGCATATAATACATACCATATAATAAACATAATAAACTATTTTAATTAGATATTTGATGGTGTACTGTAGCTAGTTTATTTATTGCCTGTATGTGTCCCATATAACTGATTCCATAGTTACACTGGTGTCTGCACATTTAAAACTGTAAACTAAGTCTCTTTTTGCTGCCTGTATATCAATTGTGCAAATGTGAATATACAAATATAGTTCATAAATAATAACACCAGGATTGCTCACACCTAATATGAGTGAATTAAAGCAGATCAATAAAAAAAAATTGAGTGTTAACTGTGGAGGCTTTTGCTTTTACACAATATAATGAAATCCCACAATAATAAAATTCACCTATCTCCACAATAACGAATCCTTTTCCTTGTTGACTTAATTTTTATTTGACCTTTTTATTTGAACCCAATAAGGGTTAAAACAAAAATGTAAAATGTGGTTGGGAAACCCTGCACAAAAGAAACTCCAAGAGAGATGCCAAGAGCGAGTTCTCCCTTGCGGGATTTCTTAACAGACTTATCAAGGCTAGGATCGTTACACTAGTCCCTCGGTTCACAAGACACAACCTGTGCTTCTCTAACAAATTATTCAGCTTCAACAGGACATGCCTTTGACCCTCATGCACTATCCTACCCTGTGCATCAGATTAGCAAATGGTAGGAGGGGGTATTGACCTGAGGTAGGCGTGAAGCCAGGTCGCTTGACCCTGAGGAAATCACACTACACACAACAACCCCAAAAAGAGTAAGGGCCTCATCAAGGCTAGTGTCGTTCAACTGTCAGGCAGCATGACTACCTTGTTAGGACATTTCTAACTACTACTAAATGCTGTTGCAAAATACTAATGATTTTTTTGCTGGCTCACTGGCTTTTATTTCAATGTGGTATTAAATAGTAGTGATATAAAATGTTCAAATGCTCGGACCGATTGACTGTAACCTAAGCCTCGGTCTTACAGGCATGAACTCTTACGTATGTATTAAAAATAGATAAAAAATGTTATATCACTCCCAAAATAAGAGGAGCCACAGCTACGGTAAATTAAAACCATATAGTCATGGACTTGTAATTGAATGACATATGTATCTAATATAATGACCTACAGTTTATATCATCATTTGATGACATATATCTGTCAAAGTCGATTCCTATCTCGTCACCCAAAAAACTCAGTTATACTAATGCCTTTAAGTTACATTATATAAATAACACAATTTTTATTTAATAGTTTTCAGTACCAGTACCCATCCTCCTGCAGTACCCATGCTCTTGCACCTATCCCCACAAGATACAGGTACAGTATGCTAGAATGCCAAACATATGCCATGCCAAACTTTTATAAAGTTAATACAGCCAAGCTATTCTTTTCATCAATTCTGTCATTACATTTTTATACTTAAAAAAAAAATCTCCACAAAACTCCCTGATGCAGGACCTAGAGCAGGTGCTGGAGAGTTTCACAGGGCCAGATTGTATGTAACCTCAAAGGTGACTTGGGCAGAGAGGCAGACCTTGTGTGCACAAAAGTGGGGGGAAAAGAGAGACAATGGTCGATAGCATGCTCTCTGCTGAGTGTACTGTATTGGGCCAGTGTCAGTTTGAAGGGTTTTATTGCCCCTTGTCCCCAAACAACCTTAATTCATCAGGATGATGAGGGGTCCCTTACCTTCCCGGAGATAGGCCAGTATATCAGGAGATGTGGAGGAGGCCAACAACCCAGCAGCAGGACCGCTACCTCCGCCTTGGTGCAAGGAGGAGCAAATGACCTCCAGTAGGCCACAAATGTGCATGTGTTTGCTCAAACGGTCAGAAACAGACTCCATGAGGGTGGTAAATGAGGGCCCAGCGTCCACAGGTGGGGGTTGTGCTTACAGCCCAACACCGTGCAGGACGTTTGGCATTTGCCAGAGAACACCAAGATTGGCAAATTCGCCACTGGCACCCTGTGCTCTTCACAGATGAAAGCAGTTTCACACTGAGCACGTGACAGACTGGACAGAGTCTGGAGATGCCGTGGAGAATGTTCTGCTGCCTGCAACATCTTCCAGCATGACCGGTTTGGCGGTGGGTCAGTCATGGTGTGGGGTGGCATTTCGTTGGGGGGCCGCACAGCCCTCCATGTGCTCGCCAGAGGTAGCCTGACTGCCATTAGGTATGAGATCCTCAGACCCCTTGTGAGACCATATGCTGGTGCGGTTGGCCCTGGGTTCCTCCTAATGCAAGACAATGCAAGACCTCATGTGGCTGGAGTGTGTCAGCAGTTCCTGCAAGAGGAAGGCATTGATGCTATGGACTGGCCCGCCCGTTCCCCAGACCTGAATCCAATTGAGCACATCTGGGACATCATGACTCGCTCCATCCACCAACGCCACGTTGCACCACAGACTGTCCAGGAGTTGACGGATGCTTTAGTCCAGGTCTGGGAGGAGATCCCTCAGGAGACCATCCGCCACCTCATCAGGAGCATGCCCAGGCATTGTAGGGAGGTCATACAGGCACGTGGAGGCCAAACACACTACTGAGCCACATTTTGACTTGTTTTAAGGACATTACATCAAAGTTGGATCGGCCTGTAGTGTGGTTTTCCACTTTAATTTTGAGTGTGACTCCAAATCCAGACCTCCATGGGTTGATAAATTTGATTTCCATTGATCATTTTTGTGTGATTTTGATGTCAGCACATTCAACTATGTAAAGAAAAAAGTATTTAATAAGAATATTTCATTCATTCAGATCTAGGATGTGTTATTTTAGTGTTCCCTTTATTTCTTTGAGCAGTGTATTTGGACTGTAGATACTTATGATTTGAAAATTGTGCAGCATGATGTAAAAGTGGGTGCTATCAGATTTAAGAGATTAGATTGAAACACTTAAAAAATAAACACACACCTTGCTCCTGGTAGTGCCTCCATGCTCTGGACACTACGCTGACAGACACAGCAAACTTTCTTGCCACAGCTCGCATTGATGTACCATCCTGGATGAGCTGCACTATCTGAACCACTTGTGTAGGTTGTAGACTCCGTCTCATGCTACCACTAGAGTGAAATTCACCGCCAGCATTCAAATGGTGACCAAAACATCAGCCAGGAAGCATAGGAACTGAGAAGTGGTCTGTGGTACCACCTGCAGAACCACTCCTTTATTGGGGGTGTCTTGCTAATTGTCTATAATTTCCACCTGTTGTCTATTCCATTTGCACAACAGCATGTGAAATGTATTGTCAATCAGTGTTGCTTCCTAAGTTTGATTTCACAGAAATGTGAGTGACTTGGAGTTACATTGTGTTGTTTAAGTGTTCCCTTAATTTTTTTGAGCAGTGTAGTATATTTTCAAGGTTCTCAAGGCTCCAATATCGATATAACACCGTTTTTTATAAGCATTTACATACATACACTTATTTTCTGCCATGAAGCTCTATACACCACTAGGAAACTTTATATTTTAACAAGCCATGTCTGGTCATGGAATCCTCCCCAAAATGTTGTTTTGTTTTTTGTAGCTCAGACTTGTGGCTTGGCATTAAATATATTTGGGAGGAATCAAACATATTTGTGAAATCTCATACTCCTGCTGGCTATGGGGTGCATTGTAGCACCCCCAAAGGTGCAATTTATCCAAACTTTAATGATTTGTAAGTCAAGAACAGATGAACATATCCAAACATTATTTGACATGAAGGTTTACTAAGGACCCTAATTAAATTATGAGGCTCCAATATTTCAAGCTTAAATATTAATGACGGAAAAACACATTTTAAAAAGTGCCCCAGTTCAAACATTGAGTTGGTATGTGCTGATACATACAGCATTGTGTAGATTTTAATGGAGGTACATATGAATTTGCACGCATATTAGAATGATATTGGCAAAGATATTAATAAGCATCCGGTTAGGATTAGAAAAATAAACTACAAAATGGCGGCATATTTGTAGTTCAGAAGAAAATGTGTAATTATTTTTCCATAAATTATTTAATAAAGAGCCGATGGTGGAAGTAAAAATGAATGGGGGACACACCCCAAAAAATATTTTGAAGTGTCTGTCCAATATCTAGGAGATATACGCTCAGGAAATATATATTTTCTGGACACATTTAATCCCTTATTTTTGTTGGCACAAAATTGCCTCCATACTTCCAATTTATATATATTTTTGATATCATTTCTTAAACCCCTTTTTCTCCTCAATTGGTAGTTACAGTTCTGTCCCATCACTGCAACTCCCATATGGACTCAGGAGAGGCGAAGGTCGAGAGCTGTGCGTCCTCTGAAACACAACCGAGCCAAGCCGCACTGTTTCTTGACACAACGGCCGCTTAACCCGGAAACCAGCCGCACGCAGCGTGCATTGCGCCTTGTCCGTCACAGGAGTCTCTAGTGCGCGATGGGATAGGAACATCCCTGCCGGCCATACCTTCCCCTAACCCGGACGACGCTTGGCAAATTGTGTGTTGCCTCATGGGTCTCCCGGCTGCGACAGAGCCTGGACTCAAACAAGGTTCTCTAGTGGCACAGCTAGCACTGTGATGCAGTGCCTTAGACCACTGAGCCACTCGGGAGGCCCATTCTTCCATTTGTGTTCATGGGTTACCTTTAGAGGAGTCCTGTGACACTTGTGGGGGTTGTAGAGAAAACAGAGAACACCATCGTGTTCGTGAGAGTCTCCCGTTTCCATAGAGTGGTCATAAAAGTTAGCACGGTCACGAACCGTTCGGACGCTACAGACGTGAGAAGACCGATTTCCGGGATGTCTCATGGTCAGATAAACATCGTTGTAGCATGGCCACCTTCCACCGCAGATGCAAAAGGCCGACATGTGGTGGACTGCGATGCAGCCCGTGAAAAAAACACTATCTCTAGTTTAAACGGATACATTTTGATGGTGCGTCAATATACTCTTAATTAATGTGGTGTATCTTCAGCCATAGTGTAAATCTAAAGATAGATTTCTCAGGTGCTTGGTTAAATGAACAGTTAGAAAACAGAAAAAAATCTGCAAACTAATGCTCCCCAAAGAGTTTCATATTAATAAATTGACATTCTGATATCTATATATTTTTTAATAAGATGGGAACTACAGTAGGGTCTGGAATTATTGACACCCTTGATAAAGATGAGCAAAAATGACTGTACAAAATACATAATTAAAATACTGAGCTATATGCTGTATGCTCAAAGAGATTTTGTTTAACAAGTATTACTTTTTTTCTAATTTACAATCAGTCTTGATATGTTACATTCCTTTCCATATCCTGTTTCTCTCGCTCCTCGACCCAACTATTATGCTCTCTTAAAGGTGTACTTCTATCCTGAACGTCATTGTAAATAATAGATCAGTTTCATTTAATGTGTACGTACAGGACTAAAGTCTACATCCAAGACTAAAGTCTTCTCTATCTAGACTAAAAAGGGGCAGCTTTTTACCGTTTTTCGTTTCACCACTAGCTGCTAATGTAGCATTAGCATGTGTGATATTCTTGAAAAGTAAGATATGTGTGTGAACATAGAGATGTGTTCTATTGAATTATATGATTGTGAGGTACTCTCTCTTCTCATTTCTTAAACCTCTACGGGATTGGTGTCCCCCCGGCGGGACGGTTGAGCTAAAGTGCGCTAATGTGGTTGGCATGACGTTGTAAGTAACAAGACAATTTCCCAGGACAGTTAGTTATGTACTTGAACATGTGTCAATTGAACACATCAGCACATTTGGGCAGACTTGATACAACATTTTGAACAGTAATGCAATTGTTCATTGGATCAGTTTAAAACTTTGCACATACACTGCTGCCATCTAGTGGTCAAAATCTAAATTGTGCCAAGACTCCTAAGTTTTATAATGGCCTTTCTCTTGCATTTCAAAGATCATGGAACAAAAAATTAAATAAAAATGTTTTTCTATTGTATTGTGTTTTTTCTTTGTATGTTTTTTCTTTGTATTCTCTTTTACCAGATCTAATGTGTTATATTTACCTACATTAATTTCACATTTCCATAAACTTCAAAGTGTTCGCTTTCAAATGGTATCAAGAATATGCATATCCTTGCTTCAGTTCCTGAGCTACAGGCAGTTAGATTTGGGTATGTCATTTTAGGCGAAAATGGAAAAAAAGGGTCTGATCTTTAAGAGGTTTTAACTGTCTCTCATGCAGGCTACAGCGTGAAGGCTACAATAAATAAAATATGAGTGAACTGAATGAAGGTTATATACAGTATGAAAGTGGCTGATGTAACTTAAAGAAATCACTATGATGAATATAAGGAAAATGGTTTTCTAATACTATTTATGAGTATTTCTGTCACGTATACTCCCTCTCCGGCCTCTAGGTCATCAGGCTGCTGATTATCCCGCACACCTGTCACCTGCACCTCATGACACTCAGCTGGACTCCATCACCTACTTCCCTATATCTGTCACTCCCCTTGGTTCTTTCCTCAGGGGTTATTAACTCTGTTTTCATATCGGTGCGTTGTTTGTGTTTTTGTTCATTGTTTCTTTTATTAAAAAAAAAAGCACTCACTCCCTGAACTTGCTTCCTGACTCTCAGCACACTCGTTACAATTTCAACAATAACATAGCATACAAAGCATCCAATGACACACGTCATGCTTGGATATTACACTTTAAATATATGTATGCATGTACAGTATACAAAAATACAAGTAATGTTCTTCTGTGTGACCTGCTCAGTTTTTTATTAATATATGGCTACTGCCCTCTTATTACGAACGGACAGGATATGGTGGCTCAGAGCCTTGATAATCTTGTCCAGGCGAGGTTTGGGCATGGATTGGCAGTGGAACCAATAATCATACCAGGCCCCAGACTGGCTCAGTGGGCAACAATACATTGCATCAGTGGTGATCAGGTGGCTTCCAACGCGCTTGGATACATAGAGCTTGTAGTCCCGCAGAGGGCAGCGTTCTGGATCATCGGCCAGGCCGTGCATCCGTACGGGCCACTGGTCTGGGAAATGAGTATAGTTCCACTCCAGGTATTCCAGTTTTACCCATCGCCTGACCACAGGTGGGTCTCCGTGGTCATGTGGAAGTTAGAGATATGCCCGAGCCAGACTCCTTGAAGGTACAACTTCCCAAAGGCTTTGAGATTGTTGAGCAGCCTGTCCGGTGTGGCTCTAGACAGCAACCTTGCCTGCCTTAGTGTCGCCTCCTCTTCTCAAGCTCTGGATCACCCAGATGGCTGTGTCCCACTCCCTCTGCTTCAAGTGCTGACAGCAGTTATTCAGTTCCCTAATGGTGTTCGTGAACTCATCTGACTTCCAGATACTGAAGCTGCACCCTTGGTTCTGTAGATCACGATCCAGCATAAGGGGGCGTAAGTTGTAAGGGTGTTCCTGCTCAGGAACTCCTCCCACACGTACTGGAAAAAGCCGACCAATAACCTGTCTAGGTCGGCGATAGAAAGGCTGCCTGGGCAACGGGCCCCTGGATGGTTTTGAGAGTTTAGTCGTGGGACAAAGCTCATGATATTGCCCAGGTTGGGATTCACTTTATTTGGTCCGCCTGAAGAAAACAGACAAATAACAATCACACATTACATACATTGCCCACATACCATTTATATTGAAAGTAATATTCATTGTGAGTAACTATAACCTACACAATTATAAACTCAGCAAAAAAAGGAATGTCCCTTTTTCAGGACCCTGTCTTTCAAAGATAATTCGTAAAAATACAAATAACTTCACAGATATTCATTGTAAAGGGTTTAAACACTGTTTCCCATGCTTGTTCAATGAACCATAAACAATTGATGAACATGCACCTGTGGGATGGTCGTTAAGACACTAACAGCTTACAGACGGTAGGCAATTAAGGTCACAGTTATGAAAACTTAGGACACTAAAGAGGCCTTTCTTCTGACTCTGAAAAACACCAGGAACGCACTATCCCTCCATCAGTGCTCAGACTGTCCGCAATAGGCTGAGAGAGGCTGAACTGAGGGCTTGTAGGCCTGTTGTAGTAAGGCAGGTCCTCACCAGACATCACCGGCAACGTCGCCTAAAGGCACAAACCCACCGTTGTTGGACTAGACAGGACTGGCAAAAAGTGCTCTTCACTGACAAGTCGCGGTTTTGTCTCACCAGGGGTGATGGTCGGATTCGCGTTTATCGTCGAAGGAATGAGCGTTACACCGAGGCCTGTACTCTGGAGCGGGATCGATTTGGAGGTGGAGGGTCCATCATGGTCTGGGGCCGTGTGTCACAACATCATCGGACTGAGGCAGGCAATCTCAACGCTGTGCGTTACAGGGAAGACATCCTCCTCCCTCATGTGGTACCCTTCCTGCAGGCTCATCCTGACATGACCCTCCAGCATGACAATGCCAACAGCCATACTGCTCGTTCTGTGCGTGATTTCCTGCAAGACAGGAACGTCAGTGTTCTGCCATGGTCAGTGAAGAGCCCGGATCTCAATCCCATTGAGCACATCTGGGACCTGTTGGATCGGAGGGTGAGGTCTAGGGCCATTCCCCCCAGAAATGTCTGGGAACTTGCAGGTGCCTTGGTGGAAGAGTGGGGTAACATCTCACAACAAGGGCAAATCTGGTGAAGTCTATGAGGAAGAGATTCACTGCAGTACTTAATACAGCTGGTGGCCACACCAGATACGGATTGTTACTTTTGATTTGGTTCAGGGACACATTATTCAATTTCTGTTAGTCACATGTCTGTGGAACTTGCTCAGTTTATGTCTCAGTTATTGAATCTTGTTATGTTCATACAAATATTTACACATGTTAAGTTGAGAAAATAAACGCAGTTGACAGTGAGAGGCCGTTCCTTTTTTGCTGAGTTTACTATTACCATGTTATTCATAACCAATTTATTCTGTGCTGCACTGTGAAGTGCAACACACATACACATATAATTGCTGTAACCTCTGGACAAAGCAGGTGCAAAAGTAATTCTGCCCAATAATAATGTAGAAAATAATTTCTGCAGCAGATATAGTATGCTCACTTTTCTCTGCTAGTTTCTTGGGTATTGCCTTCACTTTGCATTTATCAGAAGCAGGGTGCACTGCGGCCGCACCAGACCTCTGGGATGTAGGAGGGAAGAGGACAGCACTACCGGAGCACTGCCTGTGGGGTTCACCCTGGCCCTGGAAAAGGGGCTTGGGTTTAGAAGGGGACGGGGCACCCTATCCACCTTTAGAGGTCGACCACTTCTTATCTTCTGGGGTCGCACTCAATGTCTGAAAGGGCAGAGTTCAGGAGACGGGTGATGTAAAGAATAGTCCATTAGGACTGCCCTCCTCTCAATGGTTTGACTCCTTGTTCTTATGCTCCTGCTCCACCCAAACTTCCATGTGGATATTGCCTTTGGGGTCCTCTTGAACAATCCTCTTAGAAAACAAAAGGTTGTTTCACCGCTCTCTGCTGCTTGGGCTTCCTGCCTTTGTTTCCAGTCAAGGCCTCTTCTGGCTTTCTCACTGGGGCATCTCCTCCTTCTCTTGACACACAGGTCACAAGGCTGCAGTGGCTAACGTCAGATTCATCCCCAGTTTCATTCATGATATTCCCTGTGAATGGTGCATAATCAATTTCCCCATTCCTCCTCCTCATCTGTGGATAGGCATTGTATCATTGCACTTGCTTAGACATGGCAGATGGGCCATTTTAAAAATATAGTTTAAAAAAAAGACAAATATAAGATTTGAGTGTCTGAAAACCAGTGACAGTTTTATAAACTATTTGAACTGGCCAAATAGTCCTCTCAGGATCTGTTGGTTTTCAAAGTGTCCTCAGATAACTGGGAAAAATACACAGATTATACAAAAGATTAAGAACACCTGTTCTTTCCATGACACAGACTGACCTGGTGAATCCAGGTGAAAGCTATGATCCCTTATTGATGTCACTAATTAAATACACTTCAATCAGTGTAGATGAAGGGGAAACAACTGTGGGAAGCATTGGAGACAACAAGGGCCAGCATCCCTGTAGAACCCTTTCGACAATCTTGTAGAGTCCATGCCCCGTCCTTTTGAGCTTGTTCTGAAGGCAAAAGGCGCAACTCAATATGAGGAAGGTGTTCCTAATGTTTGGTATACTCCGTGTACATTATAGCCGAGCAAAATGAACCTTAGTCTGAAAACTCAAACGAGTCTATAGCTGTATAGAAGAGAAAATGTAGCCTAAATGCAAAATAGATCAGTGGAAAACACTTCAATTTCTCCTAATGCCCTTTACAATAGAGTGGTAATTCAAATCAATGACCAAACGTATTCTCGCATTTAAAACACAATTCTAGCCTATGCAATGTTGAGCACGAGTCGGCGCACTTGCTTTTGAAACATCAACAAGCAATCATAGAACATTGTGACAACACTCTACGTTGAATGTCATTACATACAATCTGTCATTGGAATGAGAATGTTAGAACACTCAAATAAAACAGAAAAGTATGGAACGTTTTCACCACGCAACAATGCATCAGTTAACCACATGGTGTCGCTCACGCTTAGTGTATATAAAAAGAGCAGTCCACATGAACCTGTCTCAAAATGAAGTCAATCGACATGACAAAAATGTGTGCCACTGCCATAATAATACACTACATTACCAAAGGTATGTGGACACCTGCTCGTCCAACATCTCATTCCAAAATCATGAGCATTATAAGGGAGTTGGTCCACCTTTGCTGCTATAACAGCCTCAACTCATCTGAGAAGGCTTTCAACTAAATGTTGGAGCATTTCTGTGTGGACTTGCTTCCATTCAGCCACAAGAGCATTAGTGAGGTCTGGCACTGATGTTGGGCAATTAGGCCTGGCTCGCAGTCGACGTTCCAATTCATCCCAAAGGTGTTTGATAGGGTTGAGGTCAGGGCTCTGTGCAGGCCAGTCAAGTTCTGCAACACGATCTCAACAAACTATTTCTCTATGGACCTCGCTTTGGGCACGGGGGCATTGTCATGCTGAAACAGGAAAGGGCCTTCCCCAAACTGTTACCACAAAGTTGGAGGCACAGAATCGTCAAGAATGTAATTTTATGTTGTATTGTTAAGATTTCCCTTCACTGGAACTAAGGGGCCTAGCCCGAACCATGAAAAACAGCACTAGACTATTATTCCTCCACAAAACCTTACAGTTGGCACTATCCTTTGGGGCAGGTAGCTTTCTTCTGGCATCCGCCAAACCCAGATTCATCAGTCGGTTATGGTGAAATGTGATTCATCACTCCAGAGTACGGGTTTCCACTGCTCCAGAGTCTAATGGTGGCGAGCTTTACACCACTCCAGCCGACGCTTGGTATTGCGCACGGTGATATTAGGCTTGCTCCCAGGTGAACTGTTCTTGTGCTGATGTTGCTTCCAGAGGCAGTTTAGAACTCGGTAATGAGTGTTGCAACCGAGGACAGACGATTTTTACACGCTACGCGCTTCAGCACTTGGCGGTCCCGTTCTGTGAGCTTGTGTGGCCTACCTCTTCGTAGCTGAGCAGTTGTTGCTCCTAGATGTTTCCACTTCACAATGACAGCACTTACAGTTACCTGGGGCCGCTCTAGCAGGGCAGAAATTTTACAAACTGACTTGTTGGAAAGGTGGCATCCTATGAAGGTGCCACTTTGAAAGTCACTGAGTTCTTCAGTAAGGCCATTCTACTGACAATGTTTGTATATATTGTGTAAAATAACCTGCACATGCTAAACATTTCAGATGGAATCAGCCATGATTTGGATGCAATGTAATTTCTCAAATTTACTGCAGCATATTTCCATAAAAAAAGATCAAGCCTAAAGCCTGTTACTTGTATGTTACTTGAATGTGGACAGATTAAAACATTATCAAGAGTAATTTAATATCACAAAACTAATATAAATATGTGTTGAAATGGCATAAATATCCTTTATTTGTTGTACTCATCAGGTAGCCTAATAACAGCTGTCATGTAGGACTATAGGCCTATGTTGAACTATGTTTGTATTGGTTGGCTATAAATGGAAGCTACTATGATGTCTTAGTGTATTCTTACTCGTATGTATTATTTCAAACTATTAGGTAAGGGTACATTACCTATATACAAAATATTAATTAGAACTTTTAAGAATGAATACAGCCTAATTGTTCATATATTCCCCTTCAGTGCATGACTCCCAAGCCCAGAGAGACATACATACCTGTGGCCTAATGTATTTTGGCTGTGTAATGATGAGTGCTGTAGGCTAAGCCTAGAGAGACAATGGGCTTCAGTCTGGTCGATGTGGGCCCCATCAATTATTCATCTATGGGCAGGTGTGTCACCTGCACCCAAACAGAAAAGTAATTTCCTGAAAGGGAGCATGTGAGGTAATTATTTATGGTGTGTTACCTGATACAGAAAGATCCTTGTGATATACTGAGTCCAGGAGCTTCAACTGCATATTTTCTCCATTCAGATTACGTTCATTTCATTCTCGCAGTATTTGTTCAATGTGAATATACAGAGGCAAATCGGCTGTAGTGTAGCCTAGACATTTTGCATCAAATTGCACTCAACCCATCTCCATATGTTGTCTTATTGTTTTTTTTAATGAAGGGTAGAGGAATTTTTCTATTTTTTTTCAGGATGTTGCCATAGCAGTGAGGAGGAGTCTTGGGACCAGGTGGTACAGGAGGCTCGATCTCCCTCTGTCTCACTCCAGAAGCTTTCCCACATCAAAGGAGTCCCATAACCTTTGATGCCAGACAAGGTTGAAATTCGAACGACGGCAATCCGACTAGATAAGGGTCTGATTAGGCAGCTGTTACGGAACAGAGGGTATGCCACTGACACGGCAAAGAGAAGTAAGGGTTTCAATGTATACAATCCATTCCATACTGTTTTTGTCTTCCCAGTACATCTCCTATATTTTTCAAGGCCATGCTCACGGATTTAGGCCATCTGGTGAAACAAGAATTTGTTTTACTGTGCCCATAGGCCCAAAGCTGAATCTGTTTCTTGGAAATCGTAGCAACGCATTTGGATAAATTGTCAAAAATGATCTGCATATTTGATAGCGTCTTTGCCCTTAATTTGTTCTTTAGACCAATGAAGAATAATGTATTGCCTATTTTCCTTTACAGTCGTCCACGAACTTACTGTGTTGGAAGCACAGGTTCAGCCATGCAATAACAGGATATGCCATTCTTTCAACATATATGTAGACAGTTGTATCACAAATTCATTCTGCATTTAAAAAAAATGAAAATAACAATATTTTCATGGTCACGCGGATTTAATTTGCGACTGACAATTGACCATTTTACAATCAAAGTCCATGGCCAACTTCTTTAAGACCGCCCTTCTCTAACAACTCTCGTCTTGTCCTATCAGCACCCACTTCTCGTCTCAGACGCCCACAATTGTTCTGTTCTCCCCAATCGTTGGGTTTTACTAGGCTAATCACATTTCGCTTCTCTGTTCTCCGCCATTTTGTAAGGGTATAAGAAAAGTCAGCCAGGCTACAGACTTGTTGGTCTAACTTGTGTAGCTAGTTCCGTGTTGTGCAATGGACGGGTAAGTTCAAGGAAGAAGTTATGCTCTCGAGAAAAGAGCAACAAACTAACATGCTTTATTAAATATATCTTGTAACGGAAATGCGCTAGTTAACCTAGTATTGTGTTATTGTATTTTGGTTGCGATGGAAACATGGTAAAGCTTATTTGTTGTGCATCCGTGAGATACTCCGAGATGCTTAACGTCGATAACGTTAGTTACCAACCAACGTGGTTGCTTTGGCGTTGTAGTTAACACTATCAGGCTTCCTTTTTGTTGTTTTTGTCTAGACTAAATTGCTCTTTGGTTAATATAAAGTAAGACTGACGCATTTTGAGTGGACGAGGTAGCTTTTCTGTGGTATGGATGCTAGCTTGGCTAAGGCACTAGTTCTAGTAACTGAAAATTGGAACCACCTGTGGCAGTACGGCGTTGGATTAGTGTGTGTTGCAAGAATGTTTGCCAGGATATTGTATTGTAGATGGTCCTATCTACCTACCGTATTGTCTAGCTTTGCTGACTGTTAAACTATAGCTTTTTACTTAGTTTTAGAAGTATTTCCATGACGTTACTAACGTGGCTATCCAACCATGCGTGTTGTACACAAGTAATATTTCTGCTTGAAATTCAGAGTAAACAGTGAAAATATAATATTATAGGCTTGTTGTTAACCCCACATTTCTTCCAGCCGTCTAGAGACTGATTTGTATCCTATGGGATCTACTTACGTCACTGAACTAGAGTAAGTTCTTATTTTCATATACATTTTTAAATGCAAGGTACCCGTTCATTAGTTGTGAATATCGGATAATAAACATGATTTTTAGACTATTTTCATATCACCTAGATTTTTTTTGTTGTATATTGGAATAAATTTTTACGTCTAATTCATGTAGCACTGTGAGATGCCCGTTGATGCTCAGTAACCTCCATAATGGTGGTGATCAGGTTTCTCAGCATGCAATGACTTGGTGTGAGAATTGAGGGAGTGATTTGAGCTGGTGCATTGTCTTGCTTATCCTCCCCCTTGCAGTCAAGGTAGCCTTTATTTGTGTACTTTGTATCAAGTCTACTCTGAAAGCATATAATCCTAAAAGATGGAATTTAGTTAAATTTTTCAGTAGATTCCAACGTGTAAAGGAAGCATTTAGCTTTTTTTGTTAAATTGTCATGTGTGGGCTTAGAAACCACAAGGAATTTGTCATGGCTGCAGATATTTATCTTAAGGGAGTTTGAGAGGCATATTTGCCACAAAATACTGTTTTGCATATGTGTATTCCTTTTGTCCTAAAGAACGGCACATACTTATGTTACTGCTTTTTTTCAGCCACTGGTCAAATTATTTATATTGATTAGTGGTTGATCAATCTAATTCTAATTGAGAAAGGGTGGTAGATGGGAGGGAGGCTTGAGAGAGCTTTTGGGCTGAGTTTCCTGGCTGTCTCACATGAGAAACAGGATGTGGAGGTTAATCTTCAACCGAGTGTCTGCCAAATACCACTCATTTTTCATGGGCAAAGCTGTGGGAAAGGGAACTGTTTGCTCTTTCCACCTTTAACATTAGGGGGTATCAAGGGAATGCTTTGCCTTAAATGCAATTTAGACAATTGGTCAATGTTTTTCTAATTGATCTTGGTAGAATTATACATTCTAACTTTTTACTTTCTAGCAATTCCTATTATGGACATTCAACATACATTTAGAAGTGGCAATTGGCAATCTCCTAAATCTTAGTTTATTCTTTTAACACAAATATCTGTAACATATCTAGCACCCGACCTGACTGGTGGCAGTACCGCTCCAGATGTCCAATGCTATTGCGAATTCGGTTTATGAAATTTAACAATTGTATGTTCTGCATGGTTCCTTTGAGGGGCAGCGGGTAGCCTAGTGGTTAGAGCGTTGGGCCAGTAACCGAAAGGTTGCTAGATCGAATCCCCGAGCTGAGAAGGTAAAACGTTTGTCGTTCTGCCCCTGAACATGGCAGTTAACCCACTGTTCCTAGGCTGTCATTGTAAATAAGAGCTTCTTCTTAACTGACTTTCCTAGTTAAATAAAGCTTAAATAAAAATGAGATGTCATTAGCTACTTTTCCATGAACTTGTCCAGGGATTTTTTGTCAACATTTAGGATTGCATAGAAAATAAACATTGTGACATTGTTTTTGTAGTATAAATCTGGGTCCATGGAAACCTGCCTATTAACTTTAGTTCAGGCCTAAGTGCAAAGCACGCTTATTTTGGTAGTGTTTCTGGAAGTGTTTGGTCTTAAGTTAGCTTTTTCTGAGGTAACATCCTGCTCTTATTTTGACATAACATTTTTTTATTGTTGGCTAGGCAGCCCATATGGCAGTTTTGCTTCATGTTAAGGTTAGACACTTGGACAATAAAATGCACTTTACAAAGTTGAGTAGCCTAATTGTACCAGTGACTGTCTGCTTTCCAACTTTTCTGCATCTGATAAATACATCTAGTTAGCTTTTCTCTACCTTTTGGGGTTTCTGGATCTTTTAACCTTAATTTGAGCATTTTAATTTTTCATCCTTTACTGCTTCTAACATTCCTGTCTTCTCTTTTCTTCACAGCAGTGTCCACGATATTACAGTTGGTACAAAGGTAGGCACCCTCTTTTCTCCTTTCGCTTTTCCCCTGCTTCAACATGTCAAGAGGTGTTTGAGAAGGGCTTCAGATTATAATGACCTATGGATGTAGCCGTGTGTGGATTTGACCAATTGTTGCTCAGGCTGCATTTGTTATTACGGCAGCCATGCAAACTATTTGCTCCATGAGAAATGAAAGCTTTCAAAGAAGCTAGCATGTGAAGGCACACCTACAACCAGTTTGGATCTGGCAGTGGGAAATCCTGTTTGCTTAGGTTGCAAGGTTTTAATTGGCTTCAAGTCACCCAACAGGTTCCTTTTGTTAGTGTTTTTTCATGGTAGTTGACTGATTAAACCGTGTTGTGGAACTGTAGAGGAGGCATGCACCAAGTAAAGGATACAATTAAGTGGAATGGCCTCCCTAATGTTGTTTTCTTTCGTGGCACTTGGCTACACTTTTATGGGGGCAAGCAAAAGTAAAACACTCTGCCTTGTCACTGGTAACCAGTTACCAAGCTTACATTTCTGAAACTGTTTTCATCCTGTGTGGCGAGAACATTGCTGTTGCTGTGGAAACAGTCGAGCCTAATTATTGGTTGGCTTTGGCATTGTGCCGGGAATGCTCTTGCTACATTCCAGTTTTCTGGCTCCTCCAAGCGCTAGTCTCGCTTAAGGACTTTTTGTCTCTTCACTGATACACCAGCACATGTCCCAGTAAGTGTTAGCCAATTGTAATGCTGTACCACTCATAGGCTGGTCCCATACTTCCCTTGAGTCATTTCTCAAGAAAATGTCTACTTTTACCATCAAATGGCCCCTGCAGTCTATTGGCCAGGGCTAGCTAACTTGAGCAAAAGCAGATGTTTCTAGATGGTGGAAATTTGAGGAATTTTATGCTCTACGCAGCAGATATGCAGTTAGTGCCATCTCAATCCCCTGATGGATGTTGAGTGACTCCAGGATATGTGGTTTTGGGATGGTGAGCAAACACACAGAGCCGGTGTTCCTGACTCGGTGCGTGTTGCACGTCTATGCTCTACAGACTGTTACTGTCGCTTCCCAGCTTTGTCTTCAAAGGCCACCCCACAGTAAAGGCATTCCTCGCATCTCTTTTTCGCAGAGATAATCGTCTGTGGTATGTACCTAGCCAAGGGGGACTCTTTAACACACAGCACAAAGACTGATTCTTACAGGTACCACGTGCAAATGAGAAGGCCATTTTGTTACACGCAAGCCAGCGCACATCGGAAACCTTAACCTGGCTATGTATTACCACCACCATATCTTCACAGGAAAAGGGAGCAGTTTGCTGGAATGCGGGTGTTTTTTTTTTTCACTCCATTTTTCTAATTGCTTCTTGTGTTTCCTGTTCTCCCCCTGGGGTGTGTCATTACAAACTGCTGGCCTCAAAGAATGGCCTGTTGACTGTTTCAAAATGGTTGGGAGGATCTTGGGTGGAACTGTGTAATTTGGATCAGTACAAATTGTTGCCCCTTAACGTTTAGATAGCAAAATTGTAACCAGGCGAGTGCAACATTTTTATTACTTTGATCTTATTGTGATATAAAAGGCCTATATTTTTTGTAAGTTATGGTTATCCTGGAGAAGACTGCAGCTATTTTAGGCCAATGTAATAGTTGTGAACAGGTTCATTCCTCAAATGTAATTTTGGGTTTTTTCCATAGGCTTGGAAAACTGTTGTGAGCTATCTTTAAAAAAATAAAATATAGATTTTAAAGATGAGAAATAGGTCATTAAATGTAACGACTAGGCCTATTTACCTTGGCTGTGGAGATGGCCCCTCAATCTCATTCCTCAAAGTTGGGAGAGGGTGGTGGGGTGAATGGAACCAATTGACCACATGCAAATGTGTGTGCCCCCATTTTCAACATGCATGTTTTCCCTCTGGCCTTTGTTTCCCCCACACAATCTTTTTAGGGAAAGGGATGGTATGGGAAAGGACTGGGTGGCCTGTGTTTGATCATGTCAGTCGCCATTGGAAAAAGTTTCTAGGTAGCCAGCATATAGGCTACGAAGTAGATTAAAACTCACGGCAGCCGCGACTTAGTGACTTTAAGGGGTTCAGATACCAGTGTTTGCTGGCCGAGAGTACTAGCACTTCTGAACATAACTCGCCAAGTGCGCAACGATTTTTACATGACATGAAACATTTCGTCAGTCCGATGTATACAGCAGGTGGTCCCTAAAACACAGCGCTGTGAACGATAGGGATACGAATGCTAGATCCAACTTCGGTGCAATGTGCATGAGCTTTAAGAGGTAGAGGCTTGAATTGCCGTTCAATAATTTACATGTTGATGAGTGACAAGCTCTCACTTGGCCACCTCCAAGGCTCCCCTATTTTTATCGGAACTGGCCTTTTAAACTTGTTTTGCGAACATTTGTGTGCGGCAGGGTAATTGCCAGGAGAATTTTAAACCTGGCTGTGGGTCTGAAGAGAATCAGTCTTGTGTATTTAGGCTAAGAGTCACGGGTGTGGCTTAGCAGCGCACCTCACCTGGAGC
This sequence comes from Oncorhynchus keta, assembly GCF_023373465.1. Lineage (NCBI taxonomy): Eukaryota > Metazoa > Chordata > Actinopteri > Salmoniformes > Salmonidae > Oncorhynchus > Oncorhynchus keta. The sequence continues at coordinate 53,568,467 of NC_068421.1, read as the reverse complement.
CACAGTCTAGGGTTTCTATGGGGACGGAGTGACATTCAGTGCTGCCCTGGTAACGACCCCATTCTTGCTGTGCATTGTCTCCTGCTTGCCTACTCAGTCTTTTTCACCCCCACTGCTTTCCCTCTCCACACCTTTCTAATCTTTTAATTTAGGCCCTCTGAAAACTCCATTAGAAAACCACTCACTTCATTAACATTGCTAACCAACTGAAAGCCTTGGCACAGCTTTTTAAAGCATTACAGCTTAACTGAGTTTTCTAACAAGTCTTGTTCTATTGCATAGTTATTTTATAGGACATAATACTTAAAGGGCTTAACTTTTGACAACTGAATACATATCAAGTGTTATGTCTATAATCAATAAGTTACATATTTTAACCGAACAGTCTGGCCAATTAAGTATAAAGTTCTCCTTACCCTTGTAAAAGCCATTTGAGTGTTAGTGGCAGACAAAGCCTGCTCTGTGACTTAGCCTGCCAGTCCTGTTAAGCGTTATTTAATTTTTAGTCTGTAGCAGGACCAGGAACATGCCTTTTGCTACCAAACATCTTTTGCAGACCTTTACACAAAATTTACACTCGCCCCCATACCCCTTACATATGGTTTTCATTGAGTCCCGCACCAGTGGAATTTGGAGGGGTTGGTGAGGAGAGCACATTCTGTTGCCATCTCAGCACTGCGGAAGGCTGTTTAGCTGTGTACTCCTTGTGTTAACCAGAGCAAGCTTCCCGTCCACATTGTCGATTACATGAAAAGCGCTGGCTGGCTGGTGGTGAATCATTTCCTTGAGAGTTGTCTCTGTTTCCCCCTATTGTTGGTGTTATAGACTATAGAGGACAGATGGTGTTCAGCCTTGTTTTACACACGCTGTAAAGCATACTACCTCTGTTTTATAGGGTATTGTATGTTTGTTTATGGCTCTGTATTTGTTTAAATCAGGTTTTACTATAGTTTTTGCTTTTCTTTATCAGTATAGGCACATAGTTCAACGAAAATATAGTTGGGCTATGTAGGTGATATAAGAAACTGAAATTTATTAGTTTGTTTCAAGCAAAATTAGGTTGAGGCTTTAAGATAATTTGATTTTTGGGGGATTGGTCCATCGACTATGGGGGAGTGTGAGCAGGTCACCATTTGAGCCATCACCCCCTACCAGTACCCACCTGAGTTGTGCCAGACTGCAAAGTGATGTACCACCAGGCCCATGACTTGGGTTTCTGCTCCCCCGTCCCTCCCCCGCCCTCTCATTCCTGCTGCTTGGCGACCCAGAAACAGAGTTGTTTTTTTCCTCCCTTCCCACTGAATTCTCTGGTTCCCTCCCTTAAACCTATGCCAATACGGATGACCCCAACATGCATACAAGCGCATGCATGCACATGAAATGCAAGGGCAGTGGGGGTTGGGATGGAGAGAGATTGGGTTGTGTCCATTTACCCCCCCCTACCTTAGGCCATAGAGGACTTAACGAGGTTAGCAAGTCCGGTCATTGGATCCCTGTCAGTCTGCGTATGGTCTTATCTATGCGCATTCCTCTCGTCTTTCTTTGTCTGCTTCTTCTACTTGTAGCTCGCGGGCTGTAGACTCAGGTTCACATAACTTTTCATGTTAGCTAGGCAGCTGACCTTCTCCTGTTCCCGTTGTCACAAGACAATGGGTCACCCGGTACCTTCATACAGGTCCACGGGAAAGGCTAGTAAAGGGACAGGCTAGTAGTCCATCTTTTTGTTTTGGCTGTGATGGGGGGAACCTGTGCCAAGATTTGTGATTGTCAATATTGTTCTTCCCATTATTTTGATAGGTCAAAGTGGGTGGTTTTACCTGTGGCTGTTAAGAGTTTCTTTTTTTGGTCCCAATGCATAGGCGACAAGATGTTCCTCCCGTTTCCATTGTAAACCATAGGTCTTACCTAAAAAGAAAATGTGAGAAGTGTGCTATTCAGTGAATGGGCTGGTCATATCTTTAAAATGATGCTGGTGGTGCAATTCTGCATTGGTCTCAATAGCATGTCCTTCTCCCTTTGCAGAGAGGATCAGACGAGCTTTTCTCCTGCGTGGCAAACGGACCCTATATAATGACCAGCGCAGCAGGTCAGTGTTTAAACCTCCGTTTGTATTAATATCAACAAAGTACACTTTTGAATACACTGAGCGACGTTTGAGCACCACCTCTTCCAATTCTGATCTACTTCGGCTGATTTATCAAAAGGGTGTACATCCCAACAAGTAGGCTCTCTTGCTCCCTCTCCTCCACAGCCAATGGCAACGACAGCAAGAAGTTCAAAGGTGACATAAGGGGCCCGGGCATCCCGTCGCGTGTCATTCACGTGCGCAAGCTCCCCAACGACATCAACGAGGCCGAGGTCATCTCCCTGGGCCTGCCCTTTGGCAAAGTCACCAACCTGCTCATGCTCAAAGGAAAAAACCAGGTAAGTGGTCTCACATAACAACCCTAGCTCATTCGCTATAGCAGGGTTGTCTTGCCCTCCACTCAGAGGGGAGGGGTGTATTAGTTACCATTTCATAAGCTAGTAGTAACCAACTGTCACGATTGGAGCATACAACTGTTGTAGTCGTAGAGTGAATGATATCCATAGCTGGACTTGTGTTCTTATGGCATTCTCCTGTGTCCAGGCCTTCATAGAGATGAACACCGAGGATGCAGCTCAGACCATGGTCAGCTACTACTCCTCAGTGACGCCGGTCATCCGCAACCACCCCATCTTCATGCAGTACTCCAACCACAAGGAGCTCAAGACGGACAACTCCCCAAACCAAGTGGTGAGTCACTCTGTTGCAGCTACTTTTCAACAGTTGCATAACCCTTTATCTGTGCAGGCTTACTACTTCTGGAAGGCCATGTTTTCAACATTACTTGGACAAAGGAGCATGTCTACAAAACACATCAACAAGGGATTTCAGCTGCCACCCTGAACCTTTCATAATTACTCTTCATTAATTTTGACTTTCATTTTGTAGTTTTCTCTGAGCAATTAGTGTGTTTGATGCTTAGAGCCAACATGAAGTGGGTTTCCTCCACAGCGGACTAGTTTGCTGTGGTAGTGTTCCACATTTTTTTGTTTTTATTTTGAATTGGCGTTTTGCGCTCTCCTCTGTTTCCTGTATTGCTGGGTCAAAATGACTCATTTGGAAACATTCTGTTCTTGCCAGGACTTGTGTGGTTGCACAAACAAACCACCAGTCTACTTGTCAGCTGACTTGAGCCAATCAGAATTAACCTATATTCTGCTGTGTTGCTGAAAATGGAGCTGTCTGCATTCGACTGCTAATTTGTTCAACTTACACTCTGCGGAATAAAGTAGGTCTCAAGTTTACATTTCCCTGAATATCTTGCAGGGGTTGGACCCGGTTCAGGGAACACAACTGAAAACCAGAAAATAGATTTTTTTTTTCAAGGAACTGAAATGCTTCCTGGAACAAAAGTGATCCATAATGTTCTAGAACAGAAGCATTACTTTAAAAGCACGGGAACAGAATAATACTTTGCATCCCAGGCACACCAAAAACAATTGTCCTCCAACAAAGTGCATGTATGCGATGTCCTCACTCAGACTTATTCCAGTGTCTACCTGCATGCTAAAAAATCTTTGCCCGTGCGTGTTTAGGCTACCCGCCCCTCCCCTGTCTGACATATAGGCTACTGCACTGACCTTACAAGCTTGATTCAGAAGATGGGGAGTGATTTTCTTTAATTAGCAAGAACAGGAACTTTTCCCCAATGCTTGTCAAGGATACTATAGGCCTAGTGATTGGGTTTCACGTTGGAATTATTAACTACGGTAAGATGTGCTTTTAGCTTACGTTGGTTACCTAGTTGTCTCAAAGAACATTCAAAGTTACTCTATAGGAGCCGCTCCTCGTAGGTATAATTCTGTGGCTAAGATACCCAGCGCTTTATGACTCCTCAACCCTCTCGCTCTCCCCTCCTGCAAAATCTGTTGCATCTTGGGCCTTATTAAGCTACACTTGTCTGTTCGTCATGCAGGTAAACAACTAGCTTGCCTGCTCCATCCTCACTGATTGGTGAAGTAATTTAATGAGATAAAGGCAAAAATAATTGACTTCACATGTAAAACTTTTTTTTTTTAAGTATAATATAACCCCCCAGAAGGAATGATATAAACCAGTACTTTTTGGGGGGTTCGAACCAGTTCACAACTTTTTTGCTGGTCAGAACAGTGGAATGAATGGGGAAAAAATGGTGGTTGTGTTCAGACCCGACGTGATAGGAAAATAATTTTGGTTCCAACTGATATCTTATGGTCTAGTGTGTACCACGCACCCTCCCAACAAGACCCTCCCTTTTTCTAAACACTTTCCTGGGAGACCGCATGCCAATGGCGACCAATGGAAGCTCCAGCTGTCCACTCTACTCCCCCTTCAAATGACTCTACTCTGGTCTTATCTGCTAATAGGTCAATGAAAGTAACATAAACACTGCTGCAGTGTAGATGAACATACCCAGATGTTTGGGTATTGCTGGTAGAAACTAGGTTTCCCTCCATGTTGTTCCTCTGTGTTTTTCTTCCCACCAGGTGTTTTACTCTCAAATGGGCCCCAGAGTTTCCACTGTGTATACAAACATGTCACGGACAGAGTGGTCAGCAGCACCCTGGAATGTAATCTTTTACTTCCCAAAATAGTTATTTTTACAGGCATTTTCTTGTAAATGTCCAGCAACTTTACCTGAGGCTGTTCAATAAGAACATTCGGAACATTGACACGTATTGACTCTCTGTGGGAGTCAGGTCAGCTCTACCTGAGCGTTTGTAGATTCTCTTGCTTCTTGCCACTTCCATTGAACCATCTTCCTCTCTTCAGAGAGCCCAGGCGGCACTGCAGGCAGTGAACGCAGTCCAGGCAGGGGGCATGCCCATGGCAGGGGGCATGCCCATGGCAGGGGGCATGCCCATGGCAGGGGTGGATGCCTCGGGGGGCATGGGTGGGCACAGCCCTGTGCTGCGTGTTATAGTGGAGAACCTGTTCTACCCAGTCACCCTGGACGTGCTGCACCAGGTAAAACACACTTTTCAATACATTAATGACTGTATAGTGGTCTGAGCTTGTATTCCCCTTGACCATGCCCTCCTTGCATGCAGATCTTCTCTAAGCTCGGCACAGTGCTGAAGATTATCACCTTTACCAAAAACAACCAGTTCCAGGCCCTGCTGCAGTACTCGGACGGTCTGACCGCACAGCACGCTAAACTGGTAAGTAGTGCCATCTACCTGTCACAATAATATACAGCAGTTCTTATTCCCCTCCCATTTTTCTTCATTGTGTTTAACCTTAATGTGTTCTAAGTGTGGAGTGTGGGGAAAAGAATAGTCTGAAAGATGAATGAGCAAATCCTTGGATGCAGTCTAATGTGAAGGTAACCTGCCAAAATGACTAAGGCCCCATAGCACTCATATCAGTAGCCATTTTGTGCTTTTGAAAGGCTGTTCATGACTCAAATCAACACCACCATCCCAGAAACCCTAGACCTACTCCAATTTGCATACCGCCCCAACAGATCCACAGATGACGCAGTCTCAATCGCGATCCACACTGCCCTTTCTCACCTGGACAAAAGGAACACCTATGTGCGAATGCTGTTCATTGACGACAGCTCAGCATTCAACACCATAGTGCCCATGAAGCTCATCAATAAGCTAAGGACTCTGAGACTAAATGCCTCCCTCTGCAACTGGATCCTGGACTTGCTGACACGCCGCCCCCCCAGGTGGTAAGAGTAGGCAACAACACGTCTTCCACGCTGATCCTTAACATTGGTGCCCATCGTGGTGTGTACTTCGTTCCCTCCCGTATTCCCTGTTCACTGCTTGGCCAAACAACTCCAACGCTATCATTAAGTTTGCTGACAATGATGAGACGGCCAATAGGGAGAGTTTGTCAGAGAACTGGCTGTGTGGTGCCAGGACAACCTCTTAATGGGAGCAAGACAAAGGAACTGATTGTGGACTACAGGTAAAGGTGGGCCAAACAGGCCCCCATTAACGGGACTATATTGGAGCGTGTCGAGTGTTTCAAGATCCTTGGTGTCCACATCACCAACGAACTATCATGGTCCAAACATACCAAGACAGTCAGGAGACTGATAAGATTTGGCTTGGGTCCCCAGATCCTCAGTTCTACAGCCGTACCATTACCCAGTCCATCACTGGGTTCAAGCTTCCTGCCATCCAGGACCTATATACTAGACGGTGCCCTCCATCCCTGGTTTTACACAGCTGCTACTCACTGATTATTAATGCATAGTCACTTTACCCCTACCTACATGTACAAATTACCCCGGCTAACCTGTACCTCTGCACATTGACTTGGTACTCTATATAGCGTACCCTCTCTATATTACCCACTCTATATAGCCTCATTTAATTGAGTTTTATTGTTTATTAAAACATTTTTACTTTAGTTTGTTTGTTAAATATTTTCTTAACTTCTTGAACTGCGTTGTTGGATAAGGGTTTGTCAGTAAGCATTTCACGGTAAGACATATATACACCTGTTGTATTCGGCGCATGTGAGAAATCAGAATTGATTTAATGCTGAAACTGTTGCCCTGTGGTGAAGTCTTTAGATGGGCAGAACATCTACAATGCCTGCTGCACCCTCCGCATCAACTTCTCCAAGCTGACCAGCCTGAACGTGAAGTACAACAACGACAAAAGCCGTGACTACACGCGGCCTGACCTGCCCACGGGAGACAGCCAGCCCTCCATCGACCACCAGGCCATGGCTGCAGCCTTCGGTGAGTACTATGGTGAATACAATTTAAATTTACCTTCCTCCTTCTTCCCTTCTCATTTAGACATGATTGGACAGGTGGAAGCTATGCAGCTGAACCCGTCCATTCATTTTCAACATGTAGTAATAGAGTATTTTACAACAAACTAAAGGTAACTAATCAATTAACACTCCTCTATCCATGTTTCTCCAGGTGCTCCCGGGATCATCTCAGCCAACCCATACGCAGGAGCTCATGCCTTCCCCCCGGCATTCGCCATTCAGCAAGCTACAGGTGAGTCTGATCGTCCTCTTTCTGACACCTGCCTCGCTCCTGACCAACATTGATGGATTGTAGTTACACTGACATTTTCACTAACACTTTACACTTCAAGGGGGAAGCTGGCCTCATCCACTACCATTGAGTGGCAACACTACAACTTTGATACTTTTGCGGACCTTGACCTATTAGCAGTCGTGCTCAGCGGCTTCCAGTCCGGCCTTTACTCTATCAACACATTCACTGAGTTAAAAAATAAAAATAAATAAAATAATATGTCTGCCTCCCGTTTGCTTCCCTCTGCAGGCCTGACGATGCACGGTGTCCCTGGAGGCCTGGCTCAACTGACCATGCCCGTGGCTGCAGCCGCGGCGGCTGCAGGCAGAATGGGCTTCCACCAACTCCCCGGTGGCCACTGTGTCATGCTGGTCAGCAACCTCAACCCAGAGGTTAGTCCTTCCTTGACTCCCTCTCGACCCATAGTGGCCCAGATGGGCTGAGTTGAGCTGTGAAGCCTCTGTGGACGTGGGTTTTTATTCCTGTTCCCTACCCTGTGCCCCAAAGTGTGCACTTGCTCACTCACCCCTAGAAGTTGCTTGTCGTAAGCATGGGCTACCTCGTGAGTTTTCACAATTTCTCGCACCAGTACATTTCTTGTAATTTCATGCAGGGGAGTGAATGAGAGCACACTTTGGGGAGAGAATTGGACTGCAGCACATATTCAAAGATGTCTGTTTCAGTTGGCCCACATGACACGCCAAGTAAATTGGGCTGTGTATTATATGCTGGCTCTCCGTGTAACAACATTGATAATGTATCCACTTCTATTGAATGTTTTTCAGGCCTTTCCCTTTACCCACACACAAACAAACCTTGTGTTAAGTCATGCCTAGGTGATATAGAGCCCCCATTACTGTCAACTTCCTGCAATAATGCGTACAGTGTAGCAGAGCTCTTGACTTTTCCCTAGTGTTTTTCTTTACTCCTGTTCTCCCCTGAAAGTGTTGTACCATCCCCCGTTACTGAAGTTTCGCTAGCAGTAGATGCAAACACTTAGGATACACTAACTTCATGAATATTAATTTGTTTACTCATTCAATCACTATTATTCCAAATATTTGCAAGTTCATTCAAATTGAAGATTAGCTTTAGGTTATTTGCACCCTCATACATGGCTATATTATTTACCATACATCCAGTTGGACCTATATATTGTACGTTAACTGTGTGGAATTTCTGAACATTATATTCATCAACATAATTGTACCAGTCCCTCTTAATCTACTTAGCATGTTAAAACTTTAAATTATTGGACAGCTTATTCCGTAACCTCCGTACATGCAGTGCGATTTTTCATCAGATTTAGAGGAAATATTGCTTTTATAGATTTAACATGGCCTTCAGCTTAAGCCCAACGAATATTTCTAGTATCATTCGTTTAAAGAATGTATCTCTTCAATAGTAATGGTGCACGTCAACACAGACAGAATTATAGAAGTATTGTCTTAGCCTCATGTGTATCATTCCTCCTAGTTTCATTGTTGGTTTGTAATCTTCACTCTGATTTTAAAGCACATTCTATACTGGATGGAACACTTCATATTTCTTTGTATACTGACCTTGTTTTTTACCTCCTTTTCTTGTTTCTCTCCCTCCCATTCCCCCTCCCCCTCTTTTTTGGTTTTAATACCTTCACCTGGAAACTTTTTTTTTTTGCCAAACTGACTGCACGCCCCATGAATTCCCTCTCCCACTTTCTTCTCTCAACCATGATACCACATCATCCATTGTGTACACATCACTTTCATATAAACACACACGTAAACATATCCATTTATCTTTGCTCATATCATGTTACATATACTACCCCTCCACCACTGCCACATCTCCTCCCATTCTTTGCTCCTGTCCAATTTATTAACCCTCATGATCCAACCACCGTTTTTTTTTTGTTTTTGCCATTCCCCGTGGAACTGCCTCCGCTGTGGATGATATGTTGAACCTCCACTCTCCTGCCTCCGATCTTTTTCCTGTCCCTTCCTCCCTCCGCTGCCTTCCTCTGCTGTCTTATAAAGAGAGTTACGCCCCAATGCCTCTTTATTCTTTTCGGTATGTTATCATTAGCACCTTTTTTATTATTACTACTTGTTTGTTCTGTTTTCTTTTTCTTAACTAATTTGTTTCAGTTTTTTTGTTTTAGTTTTCAAATATTTTGCGTGTTGATTTGAGACACTTGGCAAAAAGTTGCAGCATTTTCATGGTTTCTGTCCACAGCTGTCTTTAAAGGGATACTGATTTGACTATTTATCAAACTGTTTTCTTTCTCTGAAAATGGTCTATAGTTATGATTTTGAGTCTGATCATCAACTTAAGCCTAATTGGTCAAGAACATGTGGACCTTAAATTCACTTTTGGGCCGATGTCTCAATGCTGCAATTTTCGGTCCCACGCTATATGAATATTGCAGACTTGTCTTTTTAATACTATGGACCAATTTCATATCAAGAGAACTTATGAATAATTTCCAGATCACAGTTGAATATTCCTTTAAATATAGTGCGAATGACAAGAATATAAGAATATCTTGTGGGAAGTTCAGTGAGATGCTGTAACTTTGCCACTGTACATTTAGATTTATCATCTATCTATTGTCATAGTTTGCATGCTTGATTTGTCATCTTGCATGCCCGTTATGAACGCTGTATCAATTGCTTTTGGTTAATGGTCAAGACTCCCATTTGTGCAGAGTACATATGGCCAATTTTGCATTCCTTCTGATCCTTATTCTAAATTTCTGACTTGCAGTCTGTTTTTTTAACCATTTAAGTGCCTTACTTTTCCTTAATGTTTTTTACCAATTTATCAGGGAGGTGCCCCTTTGTAGACTTAATATCCTCCTTGATAAACTACAGAAGTCCCTTATTTTACCTTTTCTGTCCAAGTATAGTGACATTAAGTCTGAGACAGGCTGTGGAACTATTTCAATTCTTTGAATGTATTAAAACCGATGTACAAACGGTAGCCTACACTTTGATTTTTTTAAATGGGCTTTTATGGTGTAGTAGTCACATAAGTACCTCTGAGATGGTAAATGACCAATTCCCACTAGTGGCCATGATGCAATATTGCAATGATCAGTGGCTTCAGTCACTCTTGCTAGAATGTATTTTGCCCCCCTTATAATTTAGATAAATGGAGGAGCATCTTGATTATGAACTGAAGTTATTCATATACACAAGCTTCCCTGTGGTGCGTAGATGGGTGTTAACCAAATCTTATGTGCCCAAAGACATGGTTTTGATTGGATGGTCTGGTTTAGAGTTAAATTGATTTTCAAATGGTTGTCCCCCCCCCTTGAATGTGTGAAGGTGTATATGGTGACGTGATGAGAGTGAAGATCCTGTTCAACAAGAAGGAGAATGCTCTGATCCAGATGTCTGATGGGACTCAGGCGCAGCTAGGTAAGGCCCAGCTAAGCTTTCCTGGTAAGGAATACCTCCAACTACCATCTAAGAACTAGTTCTAACTGAACAGCAATATGTAGGGAGTGATGTGCATCTGAGAATGATGCTAAAGGGATAAAAAATAAATAACCTGAGGTTATTTAGCGATGGAAATTGAATATAAGACTCACTGCTTAACCTCTGTTTTCAACAGCAATGAGCCACCTAAATGGCCAGAGGCTCCACGGGAAAGCGCTGCGTGTCACCCTGTCCAAACACACCAATGTCCAGCTGCCCCGTGAGGGCCATGAGGACCAGGGCCTGACAAAGGACTACAGCAACTCACCCCTGCACCGCTTTAAGAAGCCCGGCTCCAAGAACTACTCTAACATATTCCCTCCCTCAGCCACCCTGCACCTCTCAAACATCCCGTAAGTAGACTGGAGGAGTTTCTCCCTTGCAATGATTCCCCTGACCCTTTTGATAGCTGCTAATCCTGAGGTACAACTTTCGTGGTCTGAAAAGAATTCTACATGTATTGGTAAACTACTGCTAAAATCTTATCAAGTTTTACAATGTCTGTCTTTGTAGTCCCTCTGTGGTTGAGGATGACCTCAAGATGCTGTTTGCGAGCTCCGGTGCAATGGTCAAGGCCTTCAAGTTCTTCCAGTAAGTTGTCTTTTTCCCCTCTCAAACAGCCATTTTAAACTTTATTTATCTGCTCGTGTGTATGATGTCTTTAGGAAAGTCTGTATTTGAAAAGTATTTAGATCCCTTGACTTTTTCCACATTCTGTTACGTTACAGCCACACTCTAAAATAGCGTCATCAATCTGCACACAATACCGCATAATGACACAGCATAAGCATGTTTTAGATTTTTTCCCCCAAAGTTTGTGTATACATTTTTAAAAGTACAAATATTCAGACCCTTTACTCAGTACTTTGAAGTACATTTGGCAATGATTACAGCCTTGAGTCATCTTGGGTATGACGCTAAAAGCTTGGCACACCTCTATTTGGGGAGATTCTTCTCTGCAGATCCTCAAGCGCTGTCAGGTTGGATGAGGAGCGACGCTGCACAGCTATTTTAAGTTATTTCCAGATGTTCGATTGGGTTCAAGTCCGGCCTCTGGCAGGGCTACGCAAGGACATTCAGAGATTTGTCCAGAAGCCACTCTTGCAGCATCTTAGGCTTGTTGTCCTGTTGGAAGGTGAACCTTTTCCCCAGTCTGATGTACTGAGTGCTCTGGAGCGGGTTTCCATCAAGGATCTCTGTACTTTGCTCTGTTCTTCTTTCCCTTGATCCTGACTAGTCTCCCAGTCCCTGTCGCTGTAAAACATCCCCACAGCATGATGCTGCCGCCACCACGCTTCACTGTAGGGATGGTGCCAGGTTTCCTCCAGACATGACGCTTGGCATTCAGGCCAAAGTTCAATCTTGGTTTCATCAGACCAGCGAATCTTGTTTCTCATGGTCAGTCCTTTAGGTGCCTTTTGACAAACTCCAAGAGGGCTGTCATGTGGTTTTTACTGAAGAGTGGCTTCCGTCCAGCCACTCTACCATAAAGGCCTGATTGGTGCTACAGAGATGGTTGTCCTTGTGGAAGATCTCCATCTCCACAGAGGAGCTTTGTCAGTGACCATCAGGTTCTTGGTCACTTACCTGACCAAGGCCCTTCTCACCTGATTGCTCAGTTTGGCTGGGTGGCCAGCTCTAGGTAGTTTTGGTGGTTCCAAACTTCTTCCATTTAAGAATCATGGAGGCCACTGCGTTCTTGGACCTTCAATGATGCAGAAATATTTGAGTACCCTTCTCCAGATCTGTGCCTCAACACAATTTTGTCTCTGCGCTCTACGGACAATTCCTTCGACCTCCTATGCTTAGTTTCTGCTCTGACATGCACTGTCAACTTTAGGACCTTTATATAGACAGGTTTGACATTACAAATCAAGTCCAATAAATCCAAATTACCACAGGTGGACTCCCAAGTTGTAGGATCTCAAGGATCAATGGAAACAGGATGCACCTGAGCTCAATTTTGAGTCTCATAGCAAAGGGTGTGAATACTTATGTAAATACAGCATTTGTTTCTATTTTGTTATAATTGTGCAAAAATGTCCAAACCTGTTCACTTTGTCATTATGGGGTGTGGAGCTTGAGGACATGTGAATAAATAAAAAATAAGGCTGTAATGCAACAAAATGTGGGGAAGGGAAAGGGTCTGAATCCTTGCCGAATGCACTGTATCTGACCGTGTGAGAAAGGAGTAGTTCACCCAAATAACAAATTACATTGGTTTCCCTACCCTGTAAGCAGTCTATGAACAAGGTATGCTAGCAATCCACGCTTCGGTTTAGGTTCCCTGGCACCGTTTCCAAATTCAGAAATGTTAGAATGTGTGTCATGAATCCCATTCAAATCATTCGGGCATTATGTACAAATCTAAAATTGATTGAAGCTCAACAGAGGGTTGGTAATCCAGCCAACTTCTGGAAAGTGGTCAAATCTTTGAAACAAAACTCCACCCCTTGGTTGCCCCAGCAGGTTATGACAGCCTCTTGTCCCATGCTAGACAAAATTGACATTTTGTGGGGCTTTTAATAACCATTTTGCTTCAGCTGGCCACCTATTTGAAAGGATAGCCTTTGAAAATGCCTCATTCTGGAGTACTTTAGTCGACTCAGTGCATCATTCTGTACAATATTTTCTAACACTCGCATACTTTATTTTCCTTTCTACCATTTGTCTGATGTACTGAAGTGCTTTTCTAAAGATTGTTTTAAAATCCATAGGGTCTGATTCACTTAATCCTGTTTTTAATGCAGCTTTCTGCCCCACATATTTCAGAGCCTTTGCCCTATTTTTAATTTGTTTTGTCTTATGCTGAAGACCTGGAAAGCGGCACATGTCGTCCCCCAACATAAGATGAGATCCTTCTGACTTAGATAACTGCTGTCCAATTTCCAAATAAATAATCCCTAGAAACTCACAGCTTCTCACTCTATTCTTAATGTGCACCAGTCTAGTTTTAGACCTGAACATGGCATCATTTTAGATCATACTTATTTTTATTTTTGCTGCCTTTCAGGGTCTTCAACATGGTTGACCATCACATTATCATTTTAAAAGTTGACTGATATAGACCTGGATCAGGCTTCTTTCAAGTGGTTTGAAAATTGTCAGACGGAACACTTCCATTTCTGATGGCGTTAAGTCTAGTTTTCTGGCTATTACTTAATGTGTACCGCAGGGGTTGGTATTGGGACCTGTTCTCTTTACTATTTATATAAATAATATTTGTCTATCGGTCAAAGTGTAATATTAATTTGTATGCAGACGTTTCTGTCATGTATGCAATCGCCCCAACTGTAGACCAGTCGTTAGTTGCAACCTGACTTTTTTGCCTTTATAAAAACTTGTACTTAAAGTGGGCAAGACTAAATGCTCTTGAATTCTGGGAAAAATGTTTGCCGTGCTACATATTTATTGAATGGTTCCCCCATCGATTGGGTTCTGGACTATATATTTTGGATTTAGTTTTAAACACTGAGCAAGGAAACTAAGATTTAAAGTGGAATTTTTCCTAAATCTTGCCTCTCCCTGAAAAGCAGATTGTACGGTCAATTTTCCTGCCAGTTCTGGACTAGGGTGACACCATTTACCAGAATGCAGCAGCTGCTACTCTGAAACCTTTTGAATGCCGTCTACCATAGCGCCCTTCGCTTTATCGCAGGTGACTGTTTTAATACTCGGCACTGCATCCTGTATCAAAAGGTTTGCTGGTCCTCATTAAAGTCCCGCTGTTCACTTAATTATTTTTGTTCACAAAGCTCTACTACGCTTGCCTGGCTACCCAAACTCCTTTCTCCGGCCAAACGCAATGCGCCTGGGTCGTAGTACCTCCCTGATTTCTTGAATAGAAATCCATTCTAGATCGTCTGACTGGTTCCAAAAACCAATGGGTTGGCCAGAACACGCATGGGTAATGCAGCGCTTGAACATTTATTTGGCTTTGGTACTCTGATTGGTTCGAGTTAATTCAAACGCTTTGTTTTGTACAACACCCCTCATTTTGACATTACCACAAACATCTTCAATGATGGCAGTCTGACAAAGTGTGTTCAGAAAGTATTCTTACCCTTGTTCCACATTTTGTTACAACTTGAATTCAAAATGGACAGTGAAAACACATTTAAAGAAATACAGAAATATCTGGTTTACTTACATAAGTATGCACATGCCTGAGTCGATGCTTTCTAGGAGCACCTTTGGCAGCGATTACAGCTGAGTCTTTCTGGATATTGTGCAACATTATCCCATTTTATTTATTTTTTAATTCAAGAATTCTGTCAAATTAGTTGTTGATCATTGCTAGACAACCATTTTCAGGTTTTGCTGTAGATTTAAGACAACTAACTTGACCACTCTTGGTAAGCGACTCTAGGGTAGATTTGGCATTGTTTTAGGTGATTGTCCTGCTGTAAGGTGAAATCTCAGTCTGGTGGAAAGCAAACCGAAGCAGGTTTTCCTCTAGGATTTTGCCTGTGGTTAGTTCATTGTTTTTTATTTTTATCCTGAAACACTCCCCAGTCCTTAACGATTACACATAACATGATGCAGCCACCTCTGCTTGAAAATATGGATAGTGGTACTCTGTAATGTGTATTGGATTTACCCTGACCATAATTGGTATCCAGGACAAAAAGTGAATTGCTTTGCCACATTTTTTGCAATATTACTTTAGTGCCTTGTTGTAAGCAGGATGCTTGTTTTGGAATATTTTTTTATTCTGTACAGGCTTCCATTCACTCAGTCAATTCAGTTAGTATTGTGGAGTAACTACAATGTTGAGCCATCCCTCAGTTTAATGGCTGTGATAGGAAAAAACTGTCGCTGTTTTAGTCTCCATTGGCTTAATGATATCCCTTAGTGGTTTCATTCCTCTCCGGCAACTGAGTTAGGAAGGACGCTTGTATCCTTGTGACTGGGTGTATTGATACGCCATCCAAAATGTATTAACTTAATGCTCAAAGTCATATTCAATGTCTGCTTAAACAGATTTTAATTTTTTACCCATCTACCTGTAGGTGCCCTTAGCGAGGCATTGGAAAACGACCCTGGTCTTTGTGGTTGAAATATGTTTGAGATTCACTGTTTGACTGAGGGTCCTTTTTAGATTGTTTGGAACAATGTAAATGTAAATGTTTGTGGGGTACAGAGGTGACGCAATCATTAGTCATGTTAACTATTATTGCTCACAGTGAGTCCATGCTTATGTGACTTAAGCACATTTTTACACCTGGACCTATTTAGGCTTGCCATAAGTGGTTGAATACTTATTGAATGAAGACATTCAATTTTGTATTAATTTGTAAAAAATAAATCCACTTTGACATTATGGGGTATTGTGTGTAGGCCAGTGACAAATCATGTTAATCTATTTTAAATGCAGGATGTAACAACATAATTGCGGGAAAAAATCCAAGGGTGTGAATACCTTAAGGCACTGTATGTAGCGAACGATAGAGCAGCGTGATTTGAGTTGTCCGACTTGCCTAACAACCAATTTGGTAACTCATGTTAATGGAGGTTCCTCGGGTGTCCACCGACTTGGGTAATTGAACTTTAGTTTTAATGCATATCACTGCTGGAACAATTTACAAAACTCATAAGTGAATGTTCCGGTGCTGCTCTGGCAATTTTAGTGTTGAGGACCCAGTAGATGAGGAATGTAACTTTTTTATTTTTAACATTGTATTGATTGTACTCTTTTCAAAATGAATTGATTTGTTGTATTACAGTGATCGGGGCACCCTTGAGAATGAGGCCCTGGTCTCAATGGGTTTCCCCTGAATGAATAAATAAATGCTAATATTGGTCCTATGACTTGAATGAGATTTGTGCCATAAATGCTAAAACATTAGCACTGTGAAACAGTGCCAGTGAAACAACTTAAACTAAGGCATGGATTGTTGCCACACCTTGTCCCATATACTGCAACAGGGTAAGGAAACCAAAATGTCATTTTGGATGAACTATCCCTTTGAATGTTTAATGAAGGGCTGCATATCTGACCGTGTGCAATGTTTATTTTTTTAGGAAAGACCGCAAGATGGCCTTGGTCCAGATGAGCTCAGTTGAGGAGGCCATAGAGTCCCTCATCGAGTTCCACAATCACGACCTGGGTGAGAACCACCACCTGAGGGTCTCCTTCTCCAAATCTACCATCTGAGGGGTGCAGCCCAAAACACTACTGCGAATGGGCTGCCCACATCCCTTCACGGCCTCTACTATGTCAAGTTGTGGGGAAGCGACTCTTCAGTCGTGAAGTAGCATCCAACACAGCAATCACTTCCATCATTCCTAGTATATTTATATACGCATATCTACACATGTCGACCTATAAACCATATGGAAAAGAAACATGCACACCCGATTTTACTGGGTAAAAAAAGAAAAGTTTTATATTTCTAGCATCTTGCCTTTGCGAGGTAAATGCATTCCTTGCTCTCTGTACCGACAGAAGTAGTTTACACTTGCCTGTCTAAGTCTGATTTAAGAGATTGGCGTAGCCTAAACTTCAGTCTTTTGGTAAATTCCATTTGCCCTTGGGTTCCAACACCACTAGGTTCTGAGGTACTTCTGTGACACCTCATATCCTCTTTGCCTTCAGATGTTTTCTGTGCCTTATTCCAGAAGTCTTATGTCCTTCAATTTGATACGTTGGCATTTTACAGCCAAAACAAAATTTAGCTTATCTTCCTCTCCCCAATCCTTGCTTGCGAAGACCAGGTTTACAGCTTATATGGGTTTACCATTTGTATAAAATGTATTACAACGTGGTTCATTCCCCCCAATGTATTATGAAGGTTTTCTTTTTAGTCTTATTTTAAAAGTAAGAAGAGCTAGTTAGTTGAAGATTAAATCCACAACTCATTATCTAGCTTTTTTATTTTTTAAATATGTAAAACCCCTTGTACCAGGGTTTGTGATTATTAGTCTTGTTTACTCTATTTCTAGATGTAGGTTTGCATTTTTTATGAAATTTATGCAATACGTTTTGTACAAATCCAGTATTGTACACATTGTTATTCCTATATACTGTTGGTTGTAGCTTATAGGTATTGGTCAGTGGTTGCCTTAACGACTGTGCCTTAGCAAAAGGTCTTACTAGAAATGTCCTGATAAGTATGGCTTACAATGTCTTATGATTTTTGTCTTAATGGCTTGCCTCTCCTGATGCAGTGGCTGTCAATTTAGTATATTTATACAATTGTGATACACTACAGCATAAAACCAAATAAGGCCTTTTTTCAAGTTATTTTAGCAAACCTGTATACACAGCTTTATTCATAATGCACTGCCACAGAGTTGTGGTAGTCTGCCTGCCCATTATAGCACATCTTACAAGGCTCTTACGGGGATCAGACAGAAGCGGGCTATTGTGACTCTGCTGCTGTGAATTATAAAATAAACGTAAGAATTGGAAGCGTCTCTCAGTTGCATGCCAAGATGATAGTAACCTTTATTGTACAGGGCTGTGACTTTACCTTAATGCAGTCATTGCTAACGGCAATACGGCACCCTCTTTCATGTAGTCTATGGACTGGACTTGTGGATCTGGACAACGTTCATCTTAAATTGAGATCCATTTTGCGTTTTTGGGGAAGTGCCTTTCAAATGAAGCCTTTTTTTGGTCTGTTTATACACGTATGTTTACGTAATGAACGTATGTTCCTGCCTTAAGTGCCCTCAGGCTCATAGGAAATGCACACATCCGGCAAATGTAAAGGTCTGCAGTGATTCTGGGCGCTTGCTACAGTGAAGGTGGACACTTTGTTGTAGATCACATTTTAAAAGGTAATTATCAGTCTTAATACTTGGACATTCCACATGTGCATCACTTTATATTGGGCAAATGTTGAGGTTCTTTTCTCACAATTAATTGTGCATCAAGTTCCTTATTTTAAATTGGTGCAAAGCAATAGAATTTCAGGGTCATGTGAGGAACCACAGTGGTCAGACATTGTTCGATCACTAGTTTTCTTGAACACCAGTTTATTACATGCTAACCTATTAATAATTGGATTCCAGCAATGCAGAAGAATGACAATTTGTTTGTAGATAACTCCATATCAATATGTAGCATGTATTGCTATTAAAGGTATTTTACTTGCTTTGCATACCCCAGGCCAGGAGTGGATTTCCCAATTATGCAAAATTGCACAGCATTTAAAATCAGTACAACCTCGATCACTTAACATTAAGATGGCAGGATTTCTTCAAGTGAGGTGATTGTCAGGTGGGGGGGAGGGGGGAGTGAAAAGCGGTATATTATTATTTTTTTTTGTACCACAAAGCAGGTATTCTGAAACGATAGGCTTTATATCTATGAAACATGTATATTTTGATTACAATTAGCTTGGGACCTTTTCTCTTGGGCCCCTCAGTAAAGAAAACAAACATCACAATTAAGTTGTTAACAAAATGGGTCCCTTTTGGTCATTGGTCCGTGTAGCTTAAACTTTTCTTAATTGTGCCTTCAATAAATATTTTCACTGCTTTCAATTTGTAATTTCCTTTTTTTGGGTTCTGCCATTTTTTAGATTTGCCTCCTTGCTCATCAGTTGGTTTCCTTCCTTCTGCAAACCATTGGATCTATATAGGCAACTTATTGTTTGAGCCAAATACTTAGGACAGTACACTATTGATTTGAAATGATAAAACGTGCATAAAAATACTTTAGAGTATAGCGCCCAAGCCTTTTGGTTTCCAACTACTCTTGGAAAGCGCTGTCGGGTGTGCGTTTTGGGGTTCACTGGTGGTCAAATTTTGTATTTTCGCATGAATTTCAATGAAATGTAAGTACTGGCAATTTGGGGAGCAACTTCTAACTGCGTTGTGTAGTTGCTTGCAAGTTGTATTTGATGTAATAGGGGCCCTGTGTTTTTCACTGACCAGGAAAAGGTGTGGCTATAACAACCCAGAGTTTTTTCCTGGTTAGACAGACCAAACAAACTCAACATGCAACGATTTCAGAGTTACAACAGTTAATGGAAATTGTGAATTCCAATTAATTAGAACCATATCTATGGATTTCACATAACTGGGAATAAAGATTATGCATCTGTTGCCCACAACAAAAAAGTAGGGCCATGGGTTCAGAAAACCAGTCCGTATCTGGTGACCATTTACCTCATGCAGCGTGACTTCGCATTGTTGATCCGGCTGTTGATTGTGGACTGTTGGCCCACTCCTCTTCCCTGCCTGTGTGAAGTTCCTGGATGTTGGCAGGAACTGGCACACGCTGTCACACATGTCGATCCAGAGCATCCCAAACGTGCTCAATGGGTGACATGTCTGGTGAGTATGCAGGCCATGGAAGAACCGGGACATTTTCAGCTAAAATAGTCATTAACGTCGACAGTGTATTTCTGATCAATTTGCTTTTCTTTCTAAAACAACTTCATTGCTAAGTGACTATATATATATATATATAATATATATATATAACTATTAGAAGGGATTTCTCCGTTTTAAAGCCACTTTTTGGTGAGCCTACAAAACCTATTAGATCATCTTGAAGTTCTGTGCTGATTGGATTTTATAGTTGAAATTATAAGCTATTTTATTACATTTTTATAATGTCCCCAAACATTGTACACGAAGGTACCTCACAGTAAAATAGAGGTACAACCATAGAGGTATGTGTTCTATATCTATGCAAGTATATTTATGAGTAAGAATATGTATTGAAGTATTTGTTCTTTCCGGACACGAACACCCGTGACCATAGAAATAGGAATTCATTGAGTCCGATATCAATGCCCGTGACACTGTACACGTCACTAACAGGAACTTGGCATTTCCTGGTTGTACTTATCGAAACCACTTATGCTTACAACAAAATGCTCATGTGAAGTTGCTGTTTTCTCCATTGAAACGACGACACGGTTTAATTATAGTGTGCTAGTCCGTTTTTACAGTGTAAGGCGACAACGAAAATGACATTTCAAGGAGTCATGAGGATCCTTTTACCGACGTTGTGGGCTATTTCAACCTTCGCAGACGAAAAAACGAAGTCGCCAACAACAACAGGCATTACTGCTGCTGGCAACACCAAGCATGTCACGAATTCGAGTGCCAGTAACACGACGTCCAAGAACAATCATAGCAGCATTTTCAACTCCTTCGACGTCGATAGTTCAATGATACAACGGGCCTTGTACGTCCTTATTGGAGTCACCACCATTGGCGTGTTCTATTTCCTCGTGAGAGCTGTGCGGTGAGTAGAACAAGCTAATGATGTTGATGAAGACAGACCATTATCTATTGGTAGCAATCGTTGAGTCATTACATATTTTTTTTCACTTGAGCTTTCAATGTCCGTGACTTTTAAAATTAATTACGTTATGTTTAGGCAGAAGAAAATAACAACCTCTAAGAAGAAGTATGGGCTGTTGTCAAACTATGATGACAGTGTTGAGATGGCTGTGCTGGAGAGTGATGAGGAGGATGACACTGTATATGAGGCCAGGTCCCTGAGAAGGTGAGTGAGATCTAATGACAAGAAGGTGCATCATCCACTAGTGTTGCTCATCATATACAAATCCCAGTCTTTTGCAAGTTTACATTGTACATTTGTACGACACTGAGACTAGAGATTGCGAAAGTGCAAACTTGAAATACCTCAAACACAAGAACAGTAAGCCTACCTCAAATAACCTTAAAGGACAGTTGTTATTATGTACCATCCATATTTAACATGTTATTGTGTGAATGTGCTGTGAATCAGTTTCACCTTTTAACCTTAGTGTCGTCATTGATCATTGGGCTCCTGAGTGGCGCAGCGGTTTAAGGCACTGCATCTCAGTGCTAGAGGCGTCCACTACAGACCCTGGTTTTATTCCAGGCTGTATCACAACCAGCCGTGATTGGGAGTCCCATAGGGCGGCGCATAATTGGCCCAGCGTCGTCCGGGTTTGGCCGGAGTAGGCCGTCATTGTAAATAATAATTTGTTCTTAACTGACTTGCCTAGTTAAATAAAGGTTAAATAAAATAAATAAGAAATGTATTTAACTTCTTCTCTGTTTGTCTCTGTCTTGTATTTATCAGATGAGTCTGGATCTTTTCAAATAACACACATTGGACTGGGGAAAGAATGGAGACATTCCTAAGGTGCATTTTTCAACCGTTATTAAGGCATCTTTTTCTTTTTCTCTTGCACCTGAAAAATGAAAAACTGGCTTTCAAAATGACTGCTCTATCTTCCGGTGAACACTTATTTTGTCTAGCTGCCTGGGTATGAAAAAGACATGGTGTTTTTGGTGACCAAATAAACTTACCTTTTGATTCTAACTATGAAGAGGAGGAAATAGGATTTGTAACATAACAGGAGTCTAATGCCAAAGTTGCTTAAGTGAATGTGCGTGGGATAATTCTTCAAATCCCCCTGTGCCCACCTTGAACAGTGCATAACAAACAACGAAAGATCTCTTCTAATCATCAACACGGATCCTCAATTTCCCGGTCGATGTGGTGTTGCCAAGGTTTTGTTTCTTTGTCTCTTGACAATATTCTGTTGCCATGGCATCCTATATATTTTATGATGTCTACCTTGAATCATACCTGGACCATTAGAGTTAGGCTAGTAGCTAATAGCCTGATTAGTGAGTGTGCTTACAAACTACTGTAAACTAAGCTAGCCTACCAATATCCCCATCCCATTTTGTACTATGCACCCACACATGAATGTTGTACTGTCGCATATACCTGCTCTATTTGGTAACCTAGACCTAATAAGTTTGTAATACTTTCAAGAAGTTAGTTGCTGAAAAAGCAAGACTTAAGCCAAAATGTTTGACAATCTTAGACAGTATGGAATGTGTCTGTAATTATCGCCCCATTTTTATGCAGGCTAATCAATATGCAATTCCACTGGAGATTGAAATATCCATCCCTTCCCCTCTGTTTTGGCTACTTGTAACTCTGTAGAAGAAGCACCTATAATAATTTGTTAGGCCTACTCATATCAGTGCAACTGTAATTTCAGGTTTTGGTTACCAGTAATTTCCCAATGCCCAACCCATTGTTTTCAAATCCAGCTAACTGTAAATGATCTCATGTGTTCTGAGAACCTTTGCTTCTTTTTATTTTTCAAAAACAACACATTTCAGAGCTGGTTCTTTCTCCTAAATACATGGTTGCTCTTGACTGTAAAATCTCCTGTAATTTGTCCAGAGACTGTTTGCTGTTGCATTTACACAAGCTACTAAATGAACAAAGAAGAGTCCACACAATCTATATATTTTTTTATATAGCTTTTTCCAACCTGCTTTGTCAAATTAAGGTTTTGAATATATTGTGGTGTCTTAATTTTCCATGCTATACTCAAGTTGCAGAAAGAGGATCCCTGCATAAGTATTTGTCACTACTGTGCTTGCTTCATAGCAATTCCCAGGGGAAAATTAATACAATGTCACACATTGATTTATTAATTGAAACATCTTGGTTAATTGTGCCTCCATTTCTGAGAGGTAAACTGCATTATAGGTTACGTTCCTGATAATCAGAAGAAACACACAGGCAAGAGATTTATCTTAAATGAGCATCAACCCCACTGAAAATCCTCCCAGGTGTCCCTCTGGATTTAGCCTATTGGAAATGGATTGTAAAACCTTGAAACAATGTCAATGTCTGTACTAGAAATAGATTCATATTTTCTAAGAATTTTAATGGCAGCTGGTCCTGAGCTCAAAACAACTGCCGAATCACTCCTTTCCCTTGTCATATGATTTGTTTCCCGAAGGTGGTTTTCTGTCTGCATTCCTTTGTCTGTGCAAATCTTGTATTTAACGGGAGCAAGGTCAGTCATATGATAAAGACCTCGGCGAACAAAGGCTCCAGTAAAACGTATATGCTTTGACTGGCTCTAACAAATATCATGATTGTTTTCATGGTCCATTTCTTGCCTTCGTCTATGAACTGTATGTACGTTCTGATCAGCAATACTGTTCCTTTGTCGATACTGTGGCCTGTGTGATAGAGAAGTCCCAGTCGTGTTTTGAATGAGGCCAAAGTGTATGTACTGTATCTGTGTGTGTGTGTATTGAGTCTTGTATTCTCTGTTGATTTAATGGCTAGTAGTGCTGTGTTGGTGCTGCAGGTCTGAGGCCTTCTGGTTGGTTGGTGGTGGGATCCTTAGGCTGTTACGGTGGGCTCTTTTCACATCATGTTGAAAAGGAAAAATAAATCAAAGTGAGACTTTGAGCAAGACAAGCTTGGTGTGAAGGTTTTAAATTCTCTTTCCATTATCTTTGTCGTATGCCATTTGAGATTATAACAAACTGTATACACAACAGGATAGGAGGTATTGAAACTGCTGCAATTTAGGAGATGTATTGAATGCAGTGTCAATTAGACTCATTCACATAATATGGTGAATTCAAATGGTGTGGTCCCCAATTCTCCTTCACATGTCAGTTATTTAGTGTGTTCATTACAAAGAATTGCCACCAGGTGGTATCCTAACTCCACTAGTTCCAGTTACAATACCTAAACTGCCAAGCTTCCGCTTTGCGCCAGCTCTGCTCAGACAGGCCTAGAAGTTAAGAATGTTACCACGTACGTGTGTGTCATATGTTCTCTAATGGGGTATATATTCTCTACTCCCATTAGTCCTCTCTGACCCATCATCATTATAGCAGTTCATCCTACTGCTCAGAAAATTCTCATCTGAATATCCAAAGCATCATTTGGCTGTTTTTATAAAAGGATGTAATGATTATTACTTTCTTTACAGATATATTTTTAGGTAGGTGCAAAATAGTTTTTGGAGGCAATCACACAAAATGTATTTTTAAACAATGTTTTAAGTTTTATCCTTACATCAGAACTAGAGGAAATAAGAGTATTGTTTCACTTACTTTCCCTTTAACTGTTTGAAGAAAGTTGTATGGCTGGTTCACAGGACAACAGATAATGGTGTTGTAAATAGGCTACTTGTAATACCTGGCCTAAGTGTAGGAGGAAATGGTGTGTGTAACAGCCAATATACCCTATATTCACAAATAGATAATCTCCCTCTCTCCTCCTTGTCAGTCCCTCTGTGTATCAGTTGGAGAGGAGTCTAGCAATGCCAGGTGCACCCAGTGTGTGTCATCCTGGCCTGGGCTGCATATGCTTTTCCAATTACCTCTGTTAAAACTCCACTGTGACATCCTCGCTCGATGCAAACATCCGAGACCCGGGCCCGGCCCAGAAGAGGATTTGCATTGGGTAATTCCGGTTGACTCGTGTCAACGGCAATTTGCCGCACTCCAAAAAATGTGGAGAAGCGAGCCAACAAGGGGAACGAATGCCATTGAGTGGCACAGCTGGAGCTGCGAGAAATTGTCTCCAAGAAATTTCACTGGAAATCCAATGACTGAAGCATGAAAATCTGATATTTAAAAGGGAGCGGAAGGGAAGAAAGAAGAGCAAAGACAGAAATGAATTTATTCCAAATCCAACTGTGGGCCCGTATGGCCTGGGCTGGATCCTCTCTGCATTTCAATGAAGAAGAGAAACCGACCAAGTGATGTTGATCATTCTTATTTTCTTTATCCTGCGTCATTCTGCACTCCATCTCCTTTCAGAATCTTCAGTGTCGGCTTTCTGCTTACTTTTCACCAGCCGTTTTCAACACAGCAGAAATCATTTAAAGCAACTTTTTGAGCCTGTAATACATGGGGGGGATACATTGTGCTTTTGGATGCACTCCATACTGTGAGTTACTTCTGTAAGGCCCACTTCAGTCCCTCAGCTTTTGGCTGTAGCACACTGGCTAAGAGGGAACACTATTCCTATCAGATTATGCTGAATCTTATACAATGTCCTATAGCCTACACTCATTGATTGTCCTGTTTTCTCCTCAAGAGAGTGGGTTGATAAGAGAGAAAGACTTTTCCTAGAGCAGGGGTAACCACGGGCTGATTTTTGTCAGAGCGGATGTTTGCGGGGCTGGAAACATAATTATAATTGTACACTGCAAATTGACCACAACTAAGCCCAATAAGAGATTGTATTTTAAAATACCAATAATTTCATACCTTGATTCATACCTTGAGACATTACCATAATTTTTTAATCGAGTGAACACTTGGGAGCAGATTTCTCCCCCAAAAATGTCAAACTTTTTAGGGTGCCCCCAATAAATCACTTGCGTGCCAGCAATGGCACACAGGCCGCTTGTTGCCGACCCGTCCTAGAGTGATTGGTAACATCCTGAGAACTAAAACATGTTACTGTATTTCTCATTCTTCCTATGATTATAGTATAGGTATGATTAGTCATTTCAATAATATTTAATCTGCTGTGAAAGGGAGTTTAGAAAACCTGTTTACAGAGTTAGGGATCGGGCCTACCTCCTCGAGTTCTCAAACTGAAACCAGGAGCTTATTGTATCTATGGTACATTTGGGGATAATGTCTGGCTGTATCCATTTATACAATATTGGCCCTGTTGAACTTGTGTGTGATATTCTGTCTTGCTACGGAAACTGTAGCAGAAAAAGCTTCAGTGAATTTCACAAGCAGTGTCGCCCCCAGTATCTTATGTGGCTCCTACTGTGTGGCCCAAGGCACAGCTCTACCAGCTGGCACTGTGTGTGATGAGACTAGACGTGAGATGATAGTCCTTTCTCCACTCACTCAGAGGTCATTCCCAGCCACAGGAAAAGCCTCCTCAGAAGCAAGAGATGCAGAGGTAGAACTCGAGCACTCTCTCTTTCCTCTTCCTTTACTTTCTATTGAACCCTCCCTCTCTCCTTCTCCCCCCCCTCCCCATCCTCCCTCCACTGTCTCCTGCCCACACACTCTCGCTCCCCATCTCGCTCCCCATCTTTCTCCCCTTTCCACACACTTTTTCAAGTCAGAGGAGACGCTCGCTCCTGACCTTGCTCAATGCTTGAGTGGCTAGGCTGCTCCTGGCTGCTGGAGCGCTACTGGGAGACATAATAAACGGCGCCCTTTTCATCTCCGACACAAAGAACGGAGAGAAGAAGATTCCGGGGGCCTCAAAGGAAGTCTCCCGAACAAAGGAGACCTGAACTGAATAGATCTGCAAAGAGGAGAGTGGCAGGATGGGAGGTAGGGGAGGGGGAGCAAACTTTACTTCCATAAACACACACACTCACAAAAGGGGGTAATGGTGATGATTGGCTATGTTAATTGTTTTGGTTGGTGGTATTTCGGGGTTTGTTCTCGAGGCTTATTCACACTGGGGTTGGCCGATAGAAGCACAGAGGCTAAACTTCAAAGGGTACAGCCTACATTTCAGGAGCATCATTTATCCACCCAGTACTCCCCCTATAATGTTCCATGTGCAGTAAGCCATATTTGGTTCTTGGTGTGAGGATAGGGAAATCAACCCTTAATAATTGGATTGATTCATTGTAAAGGTGTAATGCTCACTCCCGGACCTGGTGGATATTGTTCAGCATCCGGGATGCCACGGTGGAGTTGAACACACTATCAATGTTTCTTTATTCATGGCACAGAGCGATTGGTGTGGCACTTTAACTCCTGTTTTTTGGGGGGCTGAGATTTAGGGCCTGCTAGCGACGGCTTGGGAATAACTAGAACCGGATGTGTGAAGGACTAGAATCAGTTTGAATATCCACGCAGCCTGTATGCCTACCTGTATTTGCTCATGTCACGTTCTCTCCACAAAAGGAGTGACAGGAGGGGCGAGTGGGATCCTGAGCAAACTTCACTTCCATAAACACACACAAAATGGGGGGGTGATTTATCTTTTTACCATTTTGTTTTTCCACAGCACCCCACAAATAACACCACACACACACACACAAAAGCCCACGATACAACACATTGCCCAGAAACTATTCAAACCCCTTGACCTTTTCCACATTTTGTTACATTAGTCTTACTCTAAAATTCAATTGTTTTTTTTTTTTCATCATTCTACACACAATACCCCATTTTAGAAATGTTTGCAAATGTATTAAAAAAAAACGATCACATTTTCATACCCTTTACTCAGTACTATGCTGAAGCACCTTTGACAGCGATTACAGCCTCCAGTCTTCTTGGGTCTGATGCTTCAAGCTTGGC
This sequence comes from Oncorhynchus keta, assembly GCF_023373465.1. Lineage (NCBI taxonomy): Eukaryota > Metazoa > Chordata > Actinopteri > Salmoniformes > Salmonidae > Oncorhynchus > Oncorhynchus keta. Next base: position 53,540,884 of record NC_068421.1, on the reverse strand, counting down.
ACACCTGTATTTGGAGTTTCTTCCATTCTCTGCAGATCCTCTCAAGCTCTGTCAGGTTGGATGGGGAGCGTCGCCGCACAGCTATTTTCAGGTCTCTCCAGAGATGATCGATCGGTTTCAAGTCCGGGCTCTGGCTGGGCCACTGAAGGACATTCAGAGACTTGTTCCGAAGCCACTCCTGCATGGTCTTGGCTGTGTGCTTAGGGTCATTGTCCTGTTGGAAGGGGAATTTTTGCCCAAGTCTAAGGTCCTGAGCACTCTGTAGCAGGTTTTCATGAAGGATCTCTGTACTTTGCTCCATTCATCTTTCCCTCGACCCTGACTAGTCTCCCAGTCCCTGCTGCTGAAAAACATCCCCACAGCATGATGTTGCCACCACCATGCTTCACCGTAGGGATGATGCCAGGTTTCCTCCAGACGTGACGCTTGGCATTCAGGCCAAAGTGTTAAATCTGGGTTTCATCAGACCAGAGAATCTTGTTTCTCATGGTCCGAGAGTCCCTTAGGTGCCTTTTGGCAAACTTCAAGCGGCCTGCACTAGGAAGAGTCTTGGTGGTTTCAAACTTCTTCCATTTAAAGATTATGGAGGCCACTGTGTTCTTAGACCTTCAATGCTGCAGAATATTCAAGAGCTCTGAATACTTTCCAAATGCACTGTATGGTTTCCACATTTTGTCAACCAATCCTCCAGTTTGTTATAGAGGGTGAATATTTTTTAATTGATGTTTATAAAATGTTTTTGTAATAATTAGAACTAGATTACAAAACTTTCTCTATTGATCACCAATATATTATTTTCCCAAAAGAGGTAATCGTGGAGATGGATGGATATAAATTCCTAGACAAAATGAAATGATAGCGCGTGCATTATCCCAAAATGGTGTCCGTTTATTACAGGACCACAGCATGTGTAATAGGGTTCTTTTCTGTATCTCCAACAGAGATGTGACATTTCTGGGTGTATTACATGCATTCTGGCAGGAGTGTAGTAAGTCCAATGAATTCACTTCAATTGCAGTATTTTGTCTTAGGTTATGGGAGCAGGTGACCAATGGTTCTCCTCAATCTCTTCCTTTTAGATCTGTTGTCAATTCTTTCCTTGTAGGTTCTGAACCGTCGGGTAGAGTTTCAATCAACCCTTGATCTAACTTCGCAATTCACTTATTTGGAGTAGCAGCTTCTTTCAGTATTTTTTCTGTGCTAGATGCTTTAGATTCATCCAGATTCTGTTGAAGAGATTGAATGACATTTCGGAGTTGTACGAACTTAAAGAAGTCGGCTTCGGAAAATCCCAATCTTTCTTGGAATTGAGTGAATGACAAGTTGAGATCCATCATAGTACACATGTTAAACATTCATGATGCCACCAGGACTTAAAGGTGTTGTCATTAAACATTGGAAATAAGGTGGGGTTATTCCAAGTAGGGGGGCCTGGCAATATCAGTTCATTCCACCTTGTGAATTGATGTACATTTAGCCAAATACGAATGGAATTGAGAATCACTGGAATGTCTGTCTTTTTTCTTCAACTCCTTGGACCCGGGGTAGTGAATATATTTGAGATCTTAAGGTATTACATTGATTGCTTTGATTCTCCTCCATGCACAAGGTTAGGCATCTGTGCATTGTTTAAGTGAACGCAGTTGTGCAGCCCAGTAATACATCTCCATATGAGGTAGCCTAGTTCAAGACCTCCAGCTTTATAGCGTAGTGTAAAACAGACAATTAGAGTCTTGTGGTCTTTCCATTACAAATAAAGAGAGTTTTTTACTTTAAAAAGTTGGATGGAATTTCAACTGTCAGGGCCTGGAATAAATACATCAACCTTGGTAATATATTAATTTTGATTATGTTCACCCTACCTAACATATAGATAGGGAGAGATCTCCATCTCTGAACGTCAGATTCATTATTATCTTAAATTAAAAATCATTGACTTCATATGCCTCCTCCAGAATGCATGGTATCAGAACACTCAGGTACTTTAAATGTGTCTGTCCATTTCCACTTAAATATACTTTCTAAGCCTGAGAAGTGCTGATTAGAAATTAGAATTCTCCCAATTCACTTTGAATCCTCATACAGCACCATATGTGTTCAAAAGTATTAAAATAAATAACAGAATGTTCTATTGCAGATAAAGTCAAATGTAATCTGCATGCAATGATATCACATTGATCTCCACCAATCTCGATGCTCCAGATTGAGCCATGAGTTCTAAGTATTGATGCAAGGGGTCCTGTTGCTAATGAAAATAAATAACTAAACAAAGAGCATCCCTGTCTTGTCCCTCTTGATTCAGAGATCTTGTCCATTTGTTCATATAGATGCTTTTGGGGATTTGTACAATAGCTTAATCCAGGAAATAAATACCGTACCAAAACCAAAACTTTTTTAAGACTGCCACCAAATATGCCCATTCCAACCTATCGAATGCTTTTTCAGAATCTATTGATACGGCCACTTGTGGAGCGTTCAAGTTCTTGGTATGGTGGATTATATTGAAAACACGGCAGAGATTGTCTGAAGATGTCCTGTTCTGAGTGAATCAACTTTTGTATCACTGTTTCTATGCGAAAAGCCAATACCTCAGCAATGATTTTGTATTCCACATACAAGAGTGATACTGGGTGGGAAGGATCCGCATGACAATGGATCCTTAAGTAACTGAACTGAATGACTACCGACCTGTAGCACTCCAATCATCACGAAGTGCTTCGAGAGGCTAATCAAAGACCACATCACCTCATCCCTCCCCAATTTACCTACCGCCCTGACAGATCCATGGACAAGGCAATCGCCATTGCACTACACCATACCCTCACCCACCTGGACAAAAGGAAATTATATGCGAGTATGCTGTTCATTGACTACAGCTCAGCCTTCAATACCATATTGCCCTCCAAGCTCCTCAAAGGTCACGGCCCTGGGCCTGAGCTGCTCCCTATGCCACTTGGTCCTGGACTTCCTAACAGGCCGTGCCCAGGTGGTGAAGGTAGGCAACATTACCTCCTCCACACTGATCCTCAACACGGGGCCCCACAAGAATGTGTCCCCCTGTACACCAACTGCGTGGCCTCACACAATTCGATCTCAATCATCAAGTTAGCTGATGACATGACAGTAGTAGGCCTGATCACCAACAACAACGAGAAAGCCTACAGAGAGGAGGTAGGCACTCTTGATGGCATGGGGCCAGGTAAACAACCTCGCCTCAACGTCGGCAAAACAAAGGAGCTGATTGTGGACTTCAGGAGGAACCAGTCTGGGCATGCCCCCATCCTCAACAACAGGGCTGGTGTGGAGACGGTCAAAAACTTCCTCGGCGTATCCCATTTCGGAGAAGCAGAAATTGTCAAACCACACGGACACCGTGGTGAAGAAGGCACGACAGTGAATCTTCAACCTCAGGAGGCTGAAGAAATTCGTCCTGTCCCCAAGGGCCCTCGGTGTTCTACAGGTGCTCCGTCAAGAGAATATTGTCGGGCTGCATCACAGCCTGGTACGGCAACTCCACCGACACCAACTGCAAGGCTCTACAGAAGGTGATACGCTCAGCCAAACGCACCATTGGTTGCACACTGCCTGCCCTCCAGGACACCTGCAAGGACCTCAGCCACCCGAGCCACGGCCTGTTCTGCCGCTTCCATCACTCAGACGTGGGCAGTATAGGAGAATTATGGAAAAAAACTAGACTGGCCAATAGCTTCTAGCCCCAGACAATCAGGCTGCCGAATAGCCACCACCAGGCAGCTACCTACACCCCCCATAAAAATGTAACAGTGTTACATTCACTTCTCTTGTTGACCTGCACTGTTGGAGCTCAGAGCTTAAGAATTTCACTGTACCTTGCAATTATATCTTCAAAACCTTGTGCATGTGATTACTAAACTAATCTAATCATTACCAGGAGATGGTTCACTTTAGGGATGGGCATTAGACATTTTTGGACTGTTCGAGTACTGTTTTTTTGTTTATTTTTTAGAACACAAGGCCTACACTGGAAGACAAATACAAAAAATGTGCTCATTATCTATATGGTAACAGTGTGCATTGATGCATAATTGATCATAACCGTTACAGATAACAAATCCTAATGGCTAAATTGCCCGATTTTATATATTCAGTCAATAGAAAAACAAGTTCCATTTTAACATGAATTTATTGAAAGCGTAATATCAACTGGATATATTATATCGTGGAGCACAATCTTTAAAAAGGCAGTAACCTCAGCAGTGGCGCTTGCTTGTTGAAGCCTATGGCTGTGCAATGGCATAGCCTTGTTTTGTTCATATAGCAGACAAGACACCTTTAATAATAAAATAATAATAAAATAATAATAATAATAAAATAATAAAATAACCTTTACTTTCCGAGCCCCTATTACAGTCAAGACACACCTGTTATATTGTAAAAGAAAAACATGATGCACTATAACAGAATAAAAATAGACAATCTGTCTTTTTGATATACAGATGTTTGATTTAGTTTATTCATCCTGTTCTTTGGAATTTCCTAATTGGATGAAGAATTGCACATTGAACACAGCATGAGGATGAATTACGGCCACGACATCTGTTTGGTGAGTAAGCCTAGGCATGAAAATATTATATTGCCCTGTTTTTGCATATAGCCTAGGCTAACCAATTCTAAATGTCACTAGCAGTTTGCAAATGACCCTAAGTGGAAAATAGACAGGACACAGTTATTCCAAAACCGCAGTGCTCATTGTTGGAACACAAATTTACTTACTTCAGTCAACCAGTCCATTTTGAATTTGTGATGAAAGTGTTGTCATTTGGCAAGGAATGTAGCTTCTGTATCCCATCAGTTAGATATGTTTTTGTAGGCATTTATTTATGTAGGTCTTAAGGGAGCTTGTGTGTGCAATCAGCGTATAGATGGAGCGATCAGAACCCAATTGAGTGTGTGAGACATGGATGAGAAAGGGAATTTAGGGAGAACTGTGTGATGCTTGGTTTCTTTTTTGTTGTGCCCCGCAAATGCACATATACAAATGGAACACTAGAGTCAAAGCAAATTAACGTTGTCTTAAAGACAAAATTACTATCTCTGGTTAAAGATCGGGTTTTGACGTCCATTCAAGGACTTGATTACTCATGTCCATCCCTAGTTCACTATATCCTCCCTTGAACTTTTGTTTTTGGATTGATACAGTTTGTATCAATACAGTTTTGTGATCAAAAGGTTTAAAGACTGAGTTGATTTCAACAATGATTCCATTGTTATGCTACCATCTGGGGGGGTTGAATGTTCTGAATGGTACGTTCCTCTTCCTCTTAATTTCCAAGCAAGCATTTTCCCTGCACTTTCACCTCGCTCAACTTATTGTTGGTTGGATTTCATGGCAGCAATCTCTGCAGATCTGGTGTTTTGTTGTGTTATATTCAAAGCGTCAAAGTGTTCAACTGTTTATCTGAACTGTGTTTTCTTTCTGTCGTGGATTTTCTGTTCTAGTATTTCTAATTATTTATGGGTCTGTCTTTTATTATGTGAAGAGTAAGACAATAATACAACCTCTCATATATGCTTTAAGAGCTTCCCAGACGACAGTTGGGCATACTTCCTCTACATTTATTTCCTAAAACATGTCTATCTGTGTGTTGAGATATGAGGTTAACTCCTGGGCCCGGTTGTATAAAACATCTTTAGTGTTTCCCTTAAGGAATATTTTTCCCTTACCGAAGGGAATTGTTTAAGGGTGTTCCATAGAGCCCATCAAATATTGGGGTTTTACAGTAGTTTGAAGGCGTATATGTTAGAAAGAGTGTCTAGTTACCATGGAGACAGGCTGATTCACTGACTAGAGGTCTCCTCAAAAAGATTGCTTTCATTTTGCGAGAAAATAGGACAGGATAACCAAATTGCTTCAGAAGATAAATCATCACGTTTCTTATAGTTACTTTTTTTCTCAACTTGTTTATATCACTTTCTAGTAAGTCAAGCTAGCTAACAGAGTACCTATAGCTACTCGCCAGCTAGCTTTGTAGCTAAGGATTGGGCACCTTCCATTTTTTTTTAGCTACGTAGCTAGCAGGCTGGTTGATTTTTTTTTCCCTTTTGTAACTCTAGCAGATGAAAGCAACATTTACCTCCACAAATGCTGTTTACATTGATATCCATACTGAATGATGCTGTTAAGGGACCTCACCCTTACCTGTTTCACTTAATTTAAGGGGGAAATTCACCTTTAAATTTTTTGTGCAACTGACTTAAAGTTAAGAAAACTTTAAGGGAAAAGATAACATTTACATTTAAGTCATTTAGCAGACGCTCTTATCCAGAGCGACATTAACTTAAAGTGTTTTATGTTTAAGGTGTTTTAAGCTTTAACATGAATGACAATAGGCTATGGTCCGTAATTATTATAGGAAGGTATTGACATTCATAAACAGTCAATTAAAGAAACGTTTACTATAAAAAAAGTCCATTGTTGAATAAGAGTTGTGGAGGTGAGAGTAACGGGAGTATTATCTTTCAGTCAGATGTTGATCTCCACAGTTCACATAGACCCATCTCTTTGATTTTGTAGAGTCGGGTGGTATCCAGATGTTCATACCGTCATACCATTTCTGTACCATACCTGGGTATACAGTATTACCAATATTTTAATATATATATATTTCTTTTTTTTTGGGGGGGGGGGTGGAGCATAATACAATTTAGGCAACAGTTGTAAGCAGTGGTGTAGCACGCACCCCCCGCCGTATTCCGAAATACCCCGATATATACAGTATAAATGGTATATCACCAAAGCCTAGTGGTTTAATACCTTAGACATGTTAGGAAGAGGATATAGTTTAGTTGATGACTTGTCTAGAGTTGCATCCCGCACACAATTAAAATCCCCTCCATATAACGTTCTAAGATGGAACACTCAAAAATAACTTATATATAAAACACACATATATACACTATATATATAGACTATACTATATAGACTATATATTTTTAAATTTATATATATATGGCCAGACTTAAATGTGCTCTAGTCAACCATAAATGTCTAATTTAAAGTAAGGTGCATTATGAAGGAGAAAATAAATCAAACATATTTATACTGTGTGATTATATGTGTATATATATGTATATATATATTATATATTAGTTATTTTCAAGTGTTATATTAGTTATTTTCAAGTATTTTCAACTAAACTATATCCTCTTCCTAACATGTGTAAGGTATCAAACCCCTAGTGATATACCATTTATACTGTATACCGGGGTATACAGTGTAAATATATATAATACGACCGATGATTCCATTGATAAATCCAAAATACGTTTGTATATATAGTGTATGTGGACACCCCTTCAAATTAGCGGATTCAGCTATTTCAGCCACACCTGTTGCTGACAGGTGTATAAAATTGTGTACACAGCCATGCAATCTCCATAGACAAACATTGGCAGTAGAATGGGCCATACTGAAGAGCTCAGTGACTTTCAATGTGGCACCGTCATAGGATGCCACCTTTCCAGCAAATCTTCATGTGTCATTACAAAAAGAAACTGGAAGCAGTTTGATATTCAAAGTTTTTTACATTATGTATCTAGCATTAAATGGAATAGAATGGAATTAATCTCTGATGTTGAACTAGCCTTTTCTTACTTCCACAACATATTCCAGGATGTATGCAATAGGCATGCCTCTTTTTTAAAAATTCAGAATTAAGGGCAGAGAGAACCCTTGGTTTACTGATGAACTTACTAAAATCATAAGGGAACGGAATGCTATGTGGGCTAAAGCAAGAGGGTCTGGTTCGGCGGATGATTGGATGGCTTTTAAACATCTTCGAAATATGGGTGTGGTTATGATCCGAAAATTGAAAACAGACCACTACCTGAAATCTACTTCGGATAATTTAAATAATCCCTCCAAATTTTGGCAATTAGTGAATGGTTTGGAGTGCAAAAAAGATGCACAGCTTCCAAAACAATTGTTGTTAGACACACAGATTGTAACTGAGAGAACCTCCATTGTGAAAGCCTTAAATCAGCATTTTCTAGACGCAGGAAGTTTATTTGAAAAGGTCAAAGGTATAATTGAGCCCCTTATGAATTTACCTGACACCCCTGTGCACTCCTTCACCAGGTTCTCCTTTTCATCCTTCTCTGTTTCAGAAGTGTGTAAAGCCCTGAAAGAAACTGATAGAAAAAAATCCCCTGGCCCTGATGATCTAGACCCCAGTTTCCTACACCTAGCTGCAGGCATCATTGCTCCCCCTTAGCATGTATTTTTAACCTTACGCTTGATGTTAAGGAAATCCCCAAGTTATGGAAATCAGCTTTTGTACTGCCTCTCCTGGAAGGTGGAGATCCTTCGCCACTTGACAACTATCGACCCATATCAACATTGTCTGTACTGTCAAAGATACTGGAGTCCTAAGTTAGTAGGCAGCTGAAAGCCTACCTCCAAGAAAATAACATCTTAAATGGAATGCAATCAGGCTTAGATCTGGCCACAGCACTGATTCAGCAACATTGAAGGTTTTAAATGACATCCACTGTGCTCTTGACAAGAAGTTACATTGTGTGTCTGTCTTTATTAATTTGTCAAAGGCATTTGACACTGTGGACCATGCTGTGTTAGTGCAAAGGTTAAAATGTTGTGGAATTACTGGTCATGGTCTAGATTGGTTTATAAATTACCTATCAAATTGTACACAATGTGTAATGGCGGATGGTTGAGTTGTGCTCAGGTGTTCCACAAGGGTCTTTTTTTGGCCCACTGTTGTTCATTGTGTATATCAACAACATTGGGGATCATATTGAAACAGCGGATGTTCATTTTTATGCAGATTATACTGTTCTTTTTTCAAGTGGTAGTAGTTTATCTTTAGCTTTTGAAAATGCCCAAAGAGCATTTAACATCATACAACAGAATCTGTATGATTCAAAGCTGGTTCTGAATTCAGGTAAAACAAAATGCCTGGTATTTTCAAATGCCAGGCATGTTACTAATCATGTCATTGCTACATTGGCTGGTCATACTATAGAGCAAGTCAAAGTGTACACACATTTGGGTGTGTGAGTTGATGACAAGCTGAGCTTCACTTTTCATGTGGAGAACTTGATAAGGAAGCTCAAGCTAAGAATAGGTTTTTATTACGGGCATAAGGGTTGTTGAGAGCACTTGATTCAGTGTATCATGCGTCCCTCAGGTTCATTACCAATCAAAAACATCTAACTCATTATTGTGATCTCTACTGCGCTGTTACCTGTCCGAATGCATAGTGCCAATTATAAAGTTAGGTGGAGGAGGAATAATGGTCTCTGGCTGTTTTTTCCTGGTTCGGGCCCCTTTGCTCCAGTGAAGGGAAATCTTAACGCTGCAGAATACAATGACATTCTAGATGACTCTGTGCTTCCAACTTTGTGGCTACAGTTTGGGGAAGGCCCTTTCCTGTGTACAAAGCGAGGTCCATACAGAAATGGTTTGTTGAGATTGGTGTGAAAAAAAACTTGACTTGCCTGCACAGATCCCTGACCCCATCGAACACTTTTGGGATGAATTGGAATGCCGACTAAGGGCCAGGCCTAATCGCCCCAACATCAGTACCCGACCTCACTAATGCTCTTGTGGTTGAATGGAAGCAAGTCCTCGCAACAATGTTCCAACATCGAGTGGAAAGCCTTCCCAGAAAAGTGGAGGCTGTTATAGCAACAAAGGGGGTACCAACTCCATACTAATGCCCATGATTTTGGAATGAGATGTTCGAAGAGCAGGTGTCCACATACTTCTGGTCATGTAGTGTATATTGCCCAAGTAGGACTAAATGAAACACATTATTTTTGAATGAGTCTTTTTTAACAATTGTATTATTATTTATACAAATATATATGTGTGTATGTGTGTGTGTATGTGTGTGTATATGTATATATGTGTATGTATATATGTATATATATATGTGTATGTATTTATTTATTTGAGTTAGTATGTGTAATCTCCGACAGTGGAGGGGTCTGTGTCGCTGCGTGTTCAGCACCCGTACCCATTCCCAACCACTGTGGAGTGAGTGTCAGTACTATGTGTCTATCCTATGTGTAGTCAACTAGTATAATTTGTGTTTGAAGTAAATATAGTGATTATAATTAAGGAGCCCTGTCTAGGGCTGGTTCTACCTTCTAAGATAGATGAGACCCTTCTGAAGTAAACATTCATTATTTGTCCTGGCCAGCGTGATTGGCCTACTTCTTGTTTGTTTGTTTTTTTACGCCAAAGGAAAGGAATAGGTTAGCTCTCTCAGGGTCATAACAAGAGGGGGAAAAAAATGAAAAAGTACTTGCCATCCCAGTGTTAATTGAGAATAAAATGAATTAGACTATTTAGCCATTAGGCATCATTATAATATATTAAGGAGAGAAATTCATTCAACTATCCATATAATTGTCCAATGAAATAAATGCAAACATTTGTAGGCCTAAAACAACTGGAGTAGCCTACAGTTCTGTTGTACTGCATGCAACCACACGTGTGGCGCACTGGTCTTGACCCACCGGGGAGCAGAGCTGGCAGATCACTAAGAGCTGATGGTATAATGACTCTACTCTGGTCTGATTTTTCAGAGTTTCAGAGCGTCCGCATTGAACACATTTTTCAATTCATATATAAATGTCCCTGTTGTAAAATGCCTTAATTTTGGCAAAAGTAAATGACATTTTAAAAAAGGAAGGAAGGAAGGAAGGGAAAGATAGCAAAGGAAAATAAAAGTACTGTGTGCTTACAATTTCAGCGTCTTAGGCAGTATGACATGAAGTGTTTGATCTCTCCCAGTCTTTTTTTTTTCTTTTTCTTTTTTTTTCGTTTTCCATTTAAATTATTAACACCCACTCAGGCCTTTGTCTGCTTGGGAGCATCCAAACATAATTATCCAGATTATAGCGATCAACATGTTGTCTTGTTGACTCATCAGTTTGTTTCTTAAACAAATAGATCATGCCTATAGCCTACCAATTAATGGGTTGTCATTTAGGCTGCATAGCCATTAGTCATTAAAGCGTTATTCATTTCGACAGATCGACCTGGATGGTGCTGGGATTGTCTTTTCAATAGGTGTGTGAGTGAAGGCTTACCTTTCTCTTTTATGCCTTTTGATGTGGTGGGGTGTAATAGTCCAGTGTCTCATCTGTCGTACATCGTCTGTTGAGAGGCTGTCCTGGTCTATACAGTTCATTCCAGGTTATCGAGGAATCGGGTTGCTTTTTTGCTTTTTGCTGATTTTAGTGTGATGTCTCTTTCCTTCCGTTTGACCGGTGGTTGTGCAGGGTAAACCAAAGACAACGGGATTCATTTTTCCCATAGCTTTTTCTGTATTCGGTCAAATGATCTGCCTTTCATGTGGAGGTCTCTGCTCATGTCATCGGCCCTCACACATCAAAGGTCCAACTCCTGACTTTTTGGCTTTGATGACCAGTCGTGGGAACTTAATCTTTGTCCATATATTTAAGGAACTTGCCCCTTAGTTTGTTGCTTGTGTCCCCTCTCGGGCCGCCTGTTCGGTGTGCTCCTTCAATTGTGGGAGCCCGTGTGATGCTCTCCTGGCCCAGTAGTTGTGGTATTACCTCCTCCAGGAATTCCTCCATTCCAGTTTATCCACAGCTCTCGGGGAAATTCATGAAACAAAGACTTGAATGGCGACTGAAGTCCTCCATCTCGTCTAATCTTTAAGTATGCCCCGTAATGATGTATTTTTGTTCATCCAGGAGCTTTTCTCATAAGATATTCTCCAGGGTTAACCCGGTTTTGGCCTCAGTCATATCAGTTTAGACAAAATCTGTTTCTCATTGCCACTGTGAATTTCTATTAGAAGTGTCTCTAAACTCACTTCAGTCGAGTCGTCAGCAACTTGGTCCATGGTCGCCTCGTCAGCTACTTGTTCCATGGTCGCCTCGTCAGCTACTTGTTCCATGGTCGCCTCGTCAGCTACTTGGTCCATGGTCGCCTCGTCAGCTACTTGCTCCATGGTCGCCTCGTCAGCTACTTGCTCCATGGTCGCCTCGTCAGCTACTTGGTCCATGGTCGCCTCGTCAGCTACTTGGTCCATGGTCGCCTCGTCAGCTACTTGGTCCATGGTCGCCTCGTCAGCTACTTGGTCCATGGTCGCCTCGTCAGCTACTTGGTCCATGGTCGAGTCGTCGGTTTATCGCTGTGTTTGTTTTTCTCTATTTCTCAATCTAGTATTTGCCATAACATGTAGTTGCCAACATAACGTTTCAGTTATTTCTTAACTTTACAGTCGAGTTCTTTCCTAATTAAGAGGCATATTTTTACAAAAACGGAATGCCAAACGGATCACCTTTTAGCTGACTACCTCATGGTCGCCATACCGGAAATCTTGTTTCAAGCTAGTTTTATTACTGATTTCTGTTGATGGTATTAGGCAGTTTGACCGTTTGCATTTGATGGAGATACACTGTCTATGGGTTTGACTGATAAAACCACAGATGCTAAATGTCAAAAGGTATCGAGTTGGTCGGTATCCAGATTTTCATATCGCCATACCGTTCTTCATTCATGCTGGGATTTACGGTATTACCTGCTTAGTACACAAGGGGGCACCAAAAACCTATTTTGTACCAGAAGTAATAGTGCATTTCCATGGAGGCTGATAGCTAAATATGCAAATGAAAATAAACAAATTGCATAGACAGGCAATCTAGCTCATAAAGTTATACATATATAGATGGGTAGGAGCTACCTAGTGTCATTTTTGTGATTTTGACATTAATAGGTGAATGTGAAAGAGAGACATTGTGCAAATGAACAAAGGAAGAACAGCACTGGCTCTCCAACAGCATGTGTACATGCTGTGTCTGTGTGGAGTCTGGAGTGCTTGGGCAATGGGCCTGCGTGCTCTGCTCAGAGAAGATGGGGGAGTAGCAGACGGGCGAGAACAGAGAGGAGAAAAAATGCAAGGAAATTAAAAGATAGTAGTTGCAGCTGTACAGATAACTAATCCAAAGGGCATTGACTTCTCAAACACGGCAGAAAGCTAACACAGTATGATGTCCCGTCACCTTAATACATTTTCTTAGATAACTAGCAAGTTAAACTTAGGGGTCATTTTAACAAATAATTATTTGTTTTTCACACAGGAAAAAAATATAAAACACAAGCAATATCTGGCTGCGTTTTGTAAGTACGGATTTAAAATGCTTCTTATTGTAATTTCTGCACTTCTCCACTCGGATGAGAATTTGTGAATGGGCATTCTATCAGCAGACCGCCTATGACTGATATGTAGTTTTTTGATACTTGAAAATGTATGCGAGCCCAACCATGTGAAAATAATTATGTAATTAACAGCCAATGTTTATTTGTATTATTTCAGGCTATGGCAGTCAATTGAAAAACATTCTAACAGTATTTCTGATTGTCTTCTCAACTCACCATCACATACTATTAATGTGGGTCAATTGCAAATTAGTCTGATCTTATCGTGCCACCACTGATGAGATGGGTGTGCTTGATACATGTCGCGCGTCAGAGCTTCTCAAAGTCAGGGGGCGTGATCGACAGGGCGCACCTCATCTCTGCTGTCTCATCCAACCTGGATCGATATTTGGTTTTGTAGACGAGAGCACTGAATCTAGCTTCACACAGATATGTGCTGGCGAAGGGTACCATCTTTTTTTTACGGTGCTTTCAAGACAACTGGAAAAATAAGAGGTCAAATCAGGATGTCAGTGATCTTCAGGTTGGAAAGTCGGAGCTCTAGAAAGAGGTCCGAGTTCCTGAGTTGGATAACTGTTCAAAACAATTTTTCCCAGTCGGAGCTCATTTTTTACCCCCGAGTTCCCAGTTGTCTTGAATACAATGAAGTCGGAGTTGTTTTGAATGCGGCATTTTTGCTCAGAGGGAGACGGCAGGGCCCTTTTGAGTCAGGAACCATAAATCCTCCGTAGTGGCCCGTGAATGTCACAAGACAGCTCGATCAGCTGTTCGATTACACTTACTGGCACGTAAACTGAGCCAGGATCATAGTCAAATGGTTAGGGAGGTATGTCCTAAAGTGCTCTTCCAAGCGCTGGAGGTGAGCAGTCGTCACTTACTGATGCTGTTTTCTGTTATGGCTCACTTTTGAAAGACTCTTTCCAATATGAATTCTTTCCTCTGAATCCACTGATTTGGTCACTCATCTGTAGAATGATTTTGTATTTCCCCTGCATGCTTGCGTTCAGTTCGTTCAGTTTCCCAAATATGTCTTTTCATTACACAGAAAGTCAACCAATGCTTATTTTATTTTTTTTACTTCCATTGTGAATGACAACAGTCCCTCTCTCAATGTGAAAAATCTTTCCAGCACTCCCCCTCGATAACCACCAGGCCTCGCTGTGAAAGAGAGCATTGTCGTGCTCTGATCCCACATCTCCACATAGTTTTGTGGTTGGATGTAGTTTACAATAGAAGTTACCTGCTGCAGTATATCTCTGAGTTCTGTGCTCTCTTTTGCTGCCACTTTCCTTCTTTGTATCATACAATGACTCCGTATGGCAGAGGGAGACACTTTCATAACTAGAGTGCAGTGGCCTGCCCGCTGTCCTGCCATAGATGGAGCTCCATCTGTGCAAAAGCCCACCACGGAATCTGTTTCTTTAATCAATTTAGTCATTCAGCAAACTGAACATCCTCAGTACCTTTTTATGCTCGGGAATTGTGAGACAGAACCATTTTGTTCTGGTGAATAACATCCCCCGATATGTATAGCGGACATAAAGTAATGCAGGGCCATCTCGGGCCTCACAGCTAACGTCCATTTGGAGGGCATAAGCTTGGGAATTTTTGAGTCGTTCAGTCAGTTTCCTCTTGATTGCTAGCAATAGCGTTAATTATTTGGTCAACAGTGTTATCTGACAAATGTATTGATGTGAGTTTCTGTCCCTCCACACACATTGTTTTCACCCCATTTTCATTTCAGGTGACCCACATTGGGCTGTGAGCCCTATTTTGTGAACCGCTTCATTAGGAAATGTAGCTGGCTATATTCTTTCTATGATAAACATTCGAAATATGACAGCCATGCATCGTTTTTGCACTCCCGCTTTCTCCCGTTGTGCCTATTTACAAACAAACACGTGACTGGCTCAACTGTTCTGGGAAACTACGATAAGTTTCATAAGATAATGTGACTGGTGACCTGAAGAACACGATCTGTTTTATCTCCTAACATATTGCACAAGTTGACTGCAGGTATTTACTTAAAAAGTAGCTACAGATATGAAAATGTATTGAAAAACCTCAAATAAATGGCTTCAACGGTATTGTGGCGCAGCGGTCTAAGGCACTGCATCTCAGTGCAGGAGGTGTCTCGCTACAGTCCCTGGTTTGAATCCAGGCTGTATCACATCCGGCCGTGATTGGGAGTCCCATAGGGCGGCGCACAATTTGGCCCAGCGTCGTCCGGGTTTGACCAGAGTAGGCCGTCATTGTAAATAAGAATTTGTTCTTAACTGACTTGCCGAGTTAAATAAAAGGTTAGATATTGACGGTATTGAAAAACCATCCCGTGACTATTTCCAAATACCCCGGTATGTGGTATACCACCCTAGCCTACCTTGTTCCCCCCCACACAGTACTGCCCCCTTAACTTACCATGTTCAGGAGGCCAGACTTGATTCTTGGAGGATATGGAAGTCAACCCTAATGAAAAGGAGTCGTGTTCCCAAAGCGTCACATGACTGTATAGGAATCCCACTACACGGAGTCCCTGACTATGCTACTGCAAAGGTTGAATAGCTATTTTAGTCTATGGATGTCTCAGTGGAATAGACACAGTCAAATAGTTCTTTATTGACTGACACAGGGCGTTCATGCACAGTTGTTACCCATCTCCACTGCTGTGGCAGTTGGCTACATAAAATAATTATACAAAATAATAGCAAATATTTTAGGTGGAAAAGTACACATTTCCTGACTCAAAACCTATAATACTTTTGACAAAAATAACTAATTTGACCGTGTGCTGTCAATAAAACAATGAGTTTGTCCAATTTGCGGATTTGTGAATCATGCATTCACTGACAACGGAGCAGAGCAAGGCCTGCAACCAGCAACATCACAAGTTACGTGAGCCATTTTTGCAGCTGTTTCAGTTCTGCACTCCAGGGAGAGACGGGGAGAAGGACAACACTGAACTAGTTTCAACGTATGGGACTTTCTGGATTTCAGGTAAACTTCTCCTTTAATTCCACTTTCAATGAAGATTCTCCATCAAGCATGCTTTTTAGTCCAGGAGTAGACTCAATCAAGGTCTGAAAAACTGGTCCTCAAGGCGTAAATAATATGCTGGTGAAAATGGAGCGTTGCCGTGAAAAGTCAGGTTGCGCATGTGTATCTCAAGTCCGGATTTGGCCGTCAGCCTCTCCACTGAAACCCCAGATCCTGAACGCTGAGAGAACCTCAAAGCCCTCTAATCTAAACGAGTGACACTGTGAGGAGGGAAGGCACTGGTCTTTAGAGAAGAGGACTGTGGAAGTTCATCACAGGCAAGGCCGACTAGATCAAAGACTACCGCCATGTACTCCTGCCCTTCAACTACAATGAGAATAATAAGAATCAAAGAAACAAGAAAGACAGGGCGGATAATAAAAAGAAGTGATGCATCTTGCCTTGAATTCAATCCCATGTAAATGAGATGGAGAGAATGGAGAGCCTTGTTGGATGGAGGAGAAGGGTCCATATCCGCTCCCCTCTATCATCCCCCCCCCTTTCCTCCTCACAGTGATCAGTGGCTCGTCTCTCTTTCCCTCTCTCCCCACGGCGGGCCCGGTGACACGCCAGCGAACAAAGAGGGATTGTGGGAAAAGCGCCGGCATGCCAGCTTGGTCTCACATGGTAGTCAAGCACGGAACGTTCCACTTGAGTCATTTTTGGACATATTTTTTTTGCCTAATCCCCCCCCCTCTCCCCCCAAACACACACACACACACACACACACATATGCACACACAGACACCCTTCAAGCGTCCTATTCCTCCACTCCGACCCTCCCTCCCCATCTAACAGTCCCGCCTGTCACCCCTCAGTGGCTCCCCCAAATTCCATGGTAAGGCTGACGGACAGTTCAGAGGAGAGGGGAGACACAGCCTCACTCAATAGTCCCTTTCAAGATGGTGATTAAAGATTTCTCCTTTTAGTAGCTCTTAGACGCTGCCATTTTCTTCCCTTGTTGCGAGGGGAACAAAAGCCTGTAGCCAGTATTTTGGGGGTTTGGGGCGCAGCCTACCTCCTCAGGACTCGAGATGAGATTGCAGGGGCTTCAGGGTGTGTTCTGCTAATACTCCTGACCTTTTTGTCCTCAGTCTCCGAAAAATGTGGGTCTGAATTCCCCCCCGACCCAAGCCTCATTCTGTAAGTCTGACCCGACTCAAAGGGAGTTAAACTCATTGTTTATTCACCCAGTGGACCTTTCACCTCCCCAACACGCCAGCATTAATCTATTTTAGAGGAATTCATAAGAGCTCCGCCATCTGGTTGATGCATTTGACAGGCTTTTGTCCGACCTTGGCTATTGAGCGTTTCTTTAGAGAGATACTTCTCATGAGAAACCCGCCTTTTGAGAATACAGTTGCAGTTTGACTGAGGGAACTTAGGCAGAGGTCAAATGTCAGCCGTGGTACTACATAGGATGACATGGATGTGAAATGTCGGCCTACCACTCACCTTCACAACTGTAGAGATACGACTGGGACAAGAGTGCTGCTAAATATTTGTCTCTGAAGTTTAAAAAGAAGTCAACACTTTGAACTCCTAACAACACAGCAACCACATTATAATTTTAAAGTAATGAAGAAAGAAGGGCTAGCGGCAAAATTGAAATAGAAAAGCGATATGAAAACGTTGACAGAATAATGGCCTTTGAGAGAGGAAAAAACCCCTGACAAATATTGCTAGTTCTGAGCTGTGTAGATTGCTTTGTCAGACGCCAAATGATCTACGAGGTCCTTCATTTTGAGGTGGTGCATTGTACAGCCAGCCGTACATCCCCAGAACAGCAAACAAAGCTGCACCATTAGAGGAACTGAGAGAAGTAGTATTAAGTAGTGAGAGTATAGGCCTTTGGTAAGTAATGACTACAAGGGACTCATTTACCCATGCATTTACCAATAAGTAGATTTTTCTCCAGATTAGATTTGATCCTGTTGTGATTGCTACTCGTTTGTCTGAGACCGCACAATGCTTGGGAATGGAGGCGAGGGGAGGGAGAAAAGAGGGTTTCTCTAAATACCATTGCATATCATAGTCTTGGTATGAGGAGGGGGAGGCAAAAGTGGGAGAGAATGAGATTTCAGAGGTTACTCAGAGGATTCGGTCGCTGAGAGGAGTGGAAGGAGAAAAAAAAGAACAATTACATTTTTCCCCCATTTCCGTTTAATGAGGTGTATATTGCTTCTTGGGAGAGTAATGAATTAAAAAATGTAATTCTTTTCAAAATAAATCAGTGTGTTCCCCCATCGGTTCATTTTGTATTTTTTTCCTCCTCCACCAGTCTTTGTATTGTATCATTTTATAATCAGTGTGTCAAGTGGCAAGACATAATAACATATAATTTCCTATTAAGCTTCATGAAAAAGCCATTTGTGTAGCGAGAGGGAATGTTAGATCAGCCACTGTTCTTTTTGTGATCTTTTCAGAGTGTCATACCAGGTATAAATAGGCCATTCAGTCTCCCTTGCCAATTTTCCACAGGCCATTGTTCCAAGCAGACTTTCAATATCAGAGTGAAAATGTACACTCCCTTTAATAGTTGAAGCACAGTTTTGGGGAAAAAGTTTACTTTGAAGTGTCAGGAGTTGTCAGGGGACCCAGGTTTTAATCTCTGCAGTGTCTCGAGGACTTTTTTGGTCTTGTGATTTCAGGTCAGTGTAAATTCCTCAAAGAGTGGGTCAACCAGACCATGGTGTTCACGTTGAAAGGACCACACAATTAGTATTTAAAAATCTGTAACCCTTGAATTGACCTGCGCTATGGATATCTTGAATCAAATCAAATGTATTTATAAAGCCCTTCTTACATCAGCTGATATCTCAAAGTGCTGTACAGAAACCCAGCCTAAAACCCCAAACAGCAAGTGATGCAGGTGTGAAAGGAACAACTCCCTAGAAAGGCCAGAACCTAGGAAGAAACCTAGAGAGGAACCAGACTATGAGGAGTGACCAGTCCTCTTCTGGCTGTGCCGGGTGGAGACTATAACAGAACATGGCCAAGATGTTCAAATGTTCATTAGATGACCAGCAGGGTCAAATAATAATAATCACAGTAGTTGTCGAGGGTGCAACAGGTCAGCACCTCAGGAGTAAATGTCAGTTGGCTTTTCATAGCCGATCATTCAGAGTATCTCTACCGCTCCTGTTGTCTCTAGAGAGTTGAAAACAGCAGGTCTAGGACAGGTAGCACGTCCTGTGAACAGGTCAGGGTTCCATAGCCGCAGGCAGAACAGTTGAAACTGGAGCAGCAGCATGGCCAGGTGGACTGGGGACAGCAAGGAGTCATCAGGCCAGGTAGTCCTGAGGCATGGTCCTAGGGCTCAGGTCCTCCGAGAGAAAGAAAGAAAGAATGAAAGAAAGAGAGAATTAGAGAGAGCATACTAAAATTCACACAGGACACCGTATAAGACAGGACAAATACTCCAGATATAACAGACTGATCCTATCCCCCCGACACATAAACTACTACTGCAGCATAAATACTGGAGGCTGAGACGGGAGGGGTCGGGAGACACTGTGGCCCCATCCGACGATACCCCCGGACAGGGTCAAACAAGGAAGGATATAACCCCACCCACTTTGCCAAAGCACAGCCCCCACACCACTAGAGGGATATCTTCAACCACCAACTTACCATCCTGAGACAAGGCCGAGTATAGCCCACAAAGATCTCTGCCACGGCACAACCCAAGGGGGGGCGACAACCCAGACAGGAAGATCACGTCAGTGACTCAACCCACTCAAGTGACGCACCCCTCCTAGGGACGGTATGGCAGAGCACCAGTAAGCCAGTGACTCAGCACCTGTAATAAGGTTAGAGGCAGAGAATCCTAGTGGAGAGAGGGGAACCAGCCAGGCAGAGACAGCAAGGGCGGTTCGTTGCTCCAGTGCCTTTCCGTTCACCTTCACACTCCTGGGCCAGACTACACTCAATCATATGATCCACTGAAGAGATGAGTCTTCTGTAAAGACCTAAAGGTTGAGACCGAGTCTGCGTCTCTCACATGGGTAGGCAGACCATTCCATAAAAATAGAGATCTATAGGAAAAAGCCCAGCCTCCAGCTGTTTGCTTAGAAATTCTAGGGACAGTTAGGAGGCCTGCGCCTTGTGACCGTAGCATACATGTAGGTATGTACGGCAGAACCAAATCAGAAAGATAGGTAGGAGCAAGCCCATGTAATGCGTTGTATGTTAGCAGTAAAACCTTGAAATCAGCCCTTGCCTTAACAGGAAGCCAGTGTAGAGAGGCTAGCACTGGAGTAATATGATCACATTTTTTGGTTCTAGTCAAGATTCTAGTAGCCGTGTTTAGCACTAACTGAAATGTATTTAGTGCTTTATCCGGGTAGCCGGAAAGTAGAGCATTGCAGTAGTCTAACCTAGAAGTGACAAAAGCATGGATTAATTTTTCTGCATCATTTTTGGACAGTATGTTTCAGACTTTTGCAATGTTACATAGATGGAAAAAAGCTGTCCTTGAAACAGTCTTGATATGTTCGTCAAAAGAGAGATCCGGGTCCAGAGTAACGCCAAGGTCCTTCACAGTTTTATTTGAAATGACTGTACAACCATCAAGATTAATTGCCAGATTCAACAGAAGATCTCTTTGTTTCTTGGGAACTAGAACAAGCATCTCTGTTTTGTCTAAAAGTTGAAAATGTGCAGCCATCCACTTCCTTATGTCTGAAACACAGGCTTCCAGCGAGAGCAATTTTGGGGCTTCACCATGTTTCATCGAAGTGTACAGCTTTGTGTCATCCGCATAGCAGTGAAAGTTAACCTTATTTTACTGAATGACATCACCAAGAGGTAAAATATATAGTGAAAACAATAGTGGTCCTAAAACAGAACCTTGAGGACCCTGAAATTTACAGTTGATTTGTCAGAGGACAAACCATCCACAGAGACAAACTGATATCTTTCCGACAGATAAGATCTAAACCAGGCCAGAACTTCTCCGTATAGACCAATGTGAGTTTCCAATCTCTCCAAAAGAATGAGGTGATCGATGGTATCAAAAGCAGCACTAAGGTCTAGGAGCACGAGGACAGATGCAGAGCCTCGGTCTGACGCCATTAAAAAGTAATTTACCACCTTCACAAGTGCAGTCTCAGTGCTATGATGGGGTCTAAAACCAGACTGAAGCGTTTCGCATACATTGTTTGTCTTCAGGAAGGCAGTGAGTTGTTACGCAACAGCTTTTTTTTTAAATTGAGAGGAATGGGAGATTCGATATAGGCCGATTTCGTTTTTTATATTTTCTCGGTCAAGGTTTGTCTTTTTCAAGAGAGGCTTTATTACTGCCACTTTTAGTGAGTTTGGTACACATCCGGTGGATAGAGAGCCGTTTATTATGTTCAA
Organism: Oncorhynchus keta; assembly: GCF_023373465.1. Lineage (NCBI taxonomy): Eukaryota > Metazoa > Chordata > Actinopteri > Salmoniformes > Salmonidae > Oncorhynchus > Oncorhynchus keta. The sequence goes on along the minus strand of NC_068421.1, from coordinate 53,519,292 downwards.
AATAGGAGAGCCAAGCACAAGAAGCAGCTCTTTCAGTAGTTTAGTTGGAATAGGGTCCAGTATGCAGCTTGAGGCCATGATTATTTTCATCATTGTGTCAAGAGATATAGTACTAAAACACTTGAGTGTCTCCCTTGATCCTAGGTCCTGGCAGAGTTGTGCAGACTCAGGACAACTGAGCTTTGGAGGAATACGTAGATTTAAAGAGGAGTCGGTAATTAGCTTTCTAATGATCATGATCTTTTCCTCAAATTATCACTGCTGAAGTGAAAGCCATCCTCTCTTGGGGAATCCTGCTTTTTAGTTAGCTTTGCAACAGTATCAAAAATACATGTTGTATTGTTCTTATTTTCCTCAATTAAGTTGGAAAAATAGGATGATCGAGCAGCAGTGAGGGCTCTTCGATACTGCACGGTACTGTCTTTCCAAGCTAGTCGGAAGACTTCCAGTTTGGTGTGGCTCCATTTTCGTTTCAATGTTCTGGAAGCTTGCTTTAGAGCTCGGGTATTTTCTGTATACCAGGGAGCTAGTTTCTTGGGTTGTCCGATAGTCCAGGATTATGAGGAAAAACATTAAGCTCCACAACATTTATTCCACAGGACAAAACTAGGTCCAGAGTATGACTGTGGCAGTGAGTGGGTCCGAAGACATGTTGGACAAAACCCACTGAGTCGATGATGGCTCCGAATGCCTTTTGAAGTGGGTCTGTGGACTTTTCCATGTGAATATTAAAGTCAGCAAAAATTAGAATATTATCTGCCATGACTACAAGGTCTGATAGGAATTCAGGGAACTCAGTGAGGAACGCTGTATATGGCCCAGGAGGCCTGTAAACATTTTGAGATGTGACGTATCACAATCTCTTTCAATAATGTCAGGAATGGAGGAGGTTTTTATGCCAGTGAGATTGCTAAGGCGAACACTGCCATGTTTAGTTTTGCCCAATCTAGTTTGAGGCACAGACACGGTCTCAACGGGGATAGCTGAGCTGACTACACTGACTGTGCTAGTGGCAGACTGCACTAAGCTGGCAGGCTGGCTAACAGCCTTCTGCCTGGCCTGCACCCTATCTAATTGTGGAGCTAGGGGAGTTATAACTCTGTCTATGTTCGTAGATAAGATGAGAGCACCCCTCCAGCTAGGATGGAGTCCGTCACTCCTCAACAGGCCAGGCTTGGTCCTGTTTGTTGGTGAGAGGGACAATTATTTACATATTCTATATTTTGGGAGGGGCAGAAAACAGTTTTCAACCTACGATTGAGTTGTGAGACTCTGCTGTAGAGCTCATCACTCCCCCGAACTGGGAGGGGGCCAGAGACAATTACTCGATGCCAATACATCTTTCTAGCCGATTTACACGCTGAAGCTATGTTGCACTTGGTGACCTCTGACTGTTTCATCCTAACGTCTTTGGTGTTGACGTGGATAACAATATCTCTATACACTTGCCAGTTTTAGCTATAGCCAGCACCATCTTCAGATAAGCTTTAACGTCGGTAGCCCTGCCCCCTGGTAAACAGTGTATGATCGCTGGATTATTCGTTTTAAGTCTAATTCTGTGGGTAATGGAGTCACCAATAACTAGGGTTTTCAATTTGTGAGAGCTAATGGTGGGAGGCTCCCGTGTCTCAGACCCCGTAATGGGAGGAGTAGAAACCAGAAAAGGCTAGGCTTCTGACTCCGACTTGCTGCTTAATGGGGAGAACCGGTTGAAAGTTTGTCGGCTGAATGAGCAACACCGGTTGAGCATTCCTACAGCATTTCCCTCCAGAAGCCATGAGAAAGTTGTCCGGCAGCGGGGACTGTACGAGGGGATTTATACTACTATCTGTACTTACTGGTGGCACAGATGCTGTTTCATCCTTTCCTACACTGAAATTACCCTTTCCTAACGATTGCGTCTGAAGCTGGGCTTGCAGCACAGCTATCCTCGCCGTAAGGCGATTCTCCTGTATATTATTAGTACAGCGACTGCAATTAGAAGGCATCATGTTAATGTCTCTACTTAGCTTCGGCTGGTGGAGGTCCTGATGAACCACGTCCAGATAAAGCGTCCAGAGTGAAAAAGTTGAATTAAAAAAAGTCGAGCGAGGGAATAACTAAAAATATAAACGGTAATTAAAAAGTAAAAACGGTAAAGTTGTCAGTTAGCAAAGTAAGGTTGGCAACAAAACGCACAGCAGTACGTAAACAAGTCTGCCTTGAATATGTCTGCGAATGCATTCAGACTTTCCTATAAATCTTCTTATGGCTAGGGGTTCCGCTAGCGCCACCCCTCGACAATATTCCGCTGAAAAGGCAGTGCGCGAAATTCATTTTTTTTTTTAAATATGTAACTTTCACACATTAACAAGTGCAATACAACAAATGGAAGATACATTTCTTGTTACTCTACCCATCGTGTCCCATTTCAAAAAGGCTTTACAACGAAAGCACAACATATGATTATGTCAGGTCAGAGCCAAGTCACAAAAACACACAGACATTTTTCCAGCCAAAGAGAGGAGTCACAAAAAGGAGAAATATAGATAAAATGAATCACTAACCTTTGATTGTCTTCATCACATGACACTCCTATGACATCATGTTACACAACACATGTATGGTTTGTTCAATAACGTGCATATTTATATCCAAAAATCTCAGTTTACATTGGCGCGTTACATTCAGTAATGTTTTGCTTCCAAAACTTCCGGTGATTTTGCAGAGAGCCTCATCAATTTACAGAAATAGTCAAAATAAACATTGATAAAAGATAAGTGTTATTCACAGAATTAAAGATAAACTTCTCCTTAATGCAACCGCTGTGTCAGATTTTTTTAAAAACTTTACGGAAAAAGCACAACATGCAATAATCTGAGTACAGCGCTTAGATGACAAAACAAGCCAAAGAGATTTCCGCCATGTTGGAGTCAACAGAAGTCAGAAATAGTATTATACATTTTCACTTACCTTTGATGATCTTCATCAGAATGCACTCCCAGGAATCCCAGTTCCACAATAAATGCTTGATTTGTTCGATAAAGTTCATCATTTATGACCAAATTCCTCCTTGTTGTTAGCGCGTTCAGCCCAGTAATCCAACTTCATGACGCGCAATCACTAGGTCCAGACGAAAAGTCCAAAAGTCCCGTTACAGTCCGTAGAAACATGTCAAATGATGAAAAGAATCAATCTTTAGGATGTTTTTAACATATACCTTCAATAAAGTTCCAACCGGAGAATTCCTTTGTCTTCAGAAATAGAATGGAACGCGAGCTAACTCTCACGTGAACGAGCGTCACGAGCTTGTGTCACTCTGCCAGACTACTGACTCAAAGAGCCCTTATGAGCCCCTCCGTTACAGTACAAGCCTCAAACAAGGTTCTAAAGACTGTTGACATCTAGTGGTAGCCTTAGGAAGTGCAATTTGACCCCATAGACACTGTTTTCAATAGGCCAAGCATTGAAAAACTACAAACCTCAGATATCCCACTTCCTGGTTGGATTTTTCTGAGGCTTTCGCCTGCCATGTGAGTTCTGTTATACTCACAGACATCATTCAAACAGTTTTAGAAACTTCAGAGTGTTTCCTATCCAACTAATAATATGCATTTATTAGCAACTGGGACTGAGTAGCAGGCAGTTTACTCTGGGCACGCTTTTCATCCAAACGTGAAAATGCTGTCCCCTATCCCAAACAGGATAACAAGCTTGTGATATCCATTCACTGGTACTAATCGCTAGACGTCTACAGTTGTAGTGAGATAAATGTCTTCATCCCTTCTTTTCACACTCGTTCCTTCACCCTCCTTTTACTGATAGCACTTCGTTTTTTGGCATGACCTTTCATAACAGCTTTTATGTCACTGCTATGACAGTGTTATGCCAGGTACAGTTGAAGTCGGAAGATTACATACTCTTAGGTTGGAGTCATTAAAACTCGATTTCAACCACTCCACAAATTTCGTGTTAACAAACTATAGTTTTGGCAAGTCGGTGAGAACATCTACGTTGTGCATGACACAAGTCATTTTTCCAACAATTGTTTACAGACAGATTATTTCATATATAATTCACCATATCACAATTCCAGTGGGTCAGACGTTTACATACACTATGTTGACTGTGTCTTTAAATAGCTTGGAAAATTCCAGAAAATTATGTCATGGCTTTAGAAGCTTCTGATAGGCTAATTGACATAATTTCAGTCAATTGGAGGTGTCCCTGTGGATGTATTTCAAGGCCTACCTTCAAAGTCAGTGCCTCTTTGCTTGACATCATGGGGAAATCAAAAGAAATCAGCCAAGTCCTCAGAAAAAAATTGTAGACCTCCACAAGTCTGGTTCATCCTTGGGAGCAATTTCCAAACACCCAAAGGTACCACGTTCATCTGTACAAACAATAGTACGCAAGTATAAACACCATGGGACCACACAGCTGTCATACCGCTCAGGAAGGAGACGCGTTCTGTCTCGTAGAGATGAACGTACTTTGGTGCAAAAAGGGCAAATCAATCCCAGAACAACTGCATAGGACCTTGTGGAGATGCTGGAGGAAACAGGTGCAAAATGATCTATATCCACAGTAAAACAAGTCCTATATCGACATGACCTGAAAGGCCGCTCAGCAAGGAAGAAGCCACTGCTCCAAAACCACCATAAAAAAGCCAGACTACGGTTTGCAACTGCACATAGGGACAAAGATTGTACTTTTTGGAGAAATGTCCTCTGCTCTGATGATACATAATGACCATTGTTATGTTTGGCGGAAAAAGGGGGAGGCTTGCACACCAAAGAACACCATCCCAACCGTGAAGCACGGGGGTGGCAGCATCATGTTGTGGGGGTGCTTTGCTGCAGGAGGGACTGGTGCACTTCACAAAATAGATGGCATCATGAGGGAGGAAAATTATGTGGATATATTGAAGAAACATCTCAAGACATCAGTCAGGAAGTTATTGCTTGGTCGCAAATGGGTCTTCCAAATGGACAATGACCCCAAGCATACTTCCAAAGTTGTGGCAAAATGGCTTAAGGACAACAAAGTCAAGGTATTGTAGTGGCCATCACAAAGTCCTGACCTCAATCCTATAGAAAATTTGTGGGCAGAACTGAAAAGCGTGTGCGAGCAAGGAAGCCTACAAACCTGACTGAGTTACACCAGCTCTGTCAGGAGGAATGAGCTAAAATTCACCCAACATATTGTGGGAAGCTTGTGGAAGGCTACCTGAAATGTTTGGCCCAAGGTAACAATTTAAAGGCTATGCTAACAAATACTTATTGAGTGTATGTAACTTCTGACCCACTGGGAATGTGATGAAAGAAACAAAAGCTGAACTAAATCATTCCCTCTACTATTATGCTGACATTTCACATTCTTAAAATAAAGTGGTGATCCTAACTGACCTAAGACAGAATTGTGAAAAACTGAGTTTAAATGTATTTGGCTAAGGTGTATGTAAACTTCCGACTTCAACTGTAGATGACAGCAATCTGTCATCTACAGAATCATCTTCTCAAAGCAGAAACACAAATTAAGCCCTCTTAGGCGAAAACATCAAGCTCCTCCTGTTACGTTGAGGCCAAGATTGGGGTCAACTCCGAAACGGGGTACTCCTAATCGAAAGAGAAATCTGTATTTTCCCTGCTGGAAGGATTGCAGTGCACTGCAGTTCCTCTGATAAGCTGTGAGAAGCATCTCAGGAAAGAAACAGAAACAGCATTGATGTGTTCACTTCTTCAGACAGGCAATTGACACTCACGTGGATGCGTGGTGGCAGGCCATTCTATCTCACTGAATTCAGGTCGTGTGCAGAGTTAGATGCGGCCTCTCTGCAGCCAATCCCACAGCACTATCAGGAGACTATCACACCTCTTTATACAGGTGAAACCAGAAAAAAACATTGGTTGCATCACAAATATCACCTTATTCCCTATATGGATCAGTCTACAGAAGTGGTGCAAAATGGGGGTTGAATTTTTTTTAAATAAATTGTATTTCCTACTTCTCCCAGTCTTTCAGCACACATATCCAGTGGTGATTTTAGCATGCACATCTTGGTGGGGCAAACAAACAAAACAATTGTGGGGATCCATGCCAGCAAAGCCACAACACAACAATAAGTTAATTTAACAGTGACAAACGGTACCCACAAACTGTTACGGCCTACACAAAGCTGTCTCAACAGCAGTCCCAACACCTTACCACTGCAAACTATGGCTAGGACGGACGTAGTCAATATACCTATTTGTTCAGCACTTTTGAAATGTACAGCAACAGTGTTCTCCCTGTACACCAAGTCAGAACCATATGATAAATAAAGGGGGCAAATAAGCATACAAAGAAAGCTCTTACATTATTTCATGATTGCATTTCTCTTAAACAGGTTATAGGCTTCATGTGCACCAAGTCAGAACAGTAGGTGAAATTAAGTGGAGAAAATAGACCAAATTATTAGGGTGAGCTACATAGGCTACTAACAGCTTACTACATACTATACACTATTACTTTCATAGCTACAGTATACATGTCTCCCTGGCATATTACATCATTTATGCAGCAACATACAATACATTTTTAGACTCACCTTGTTGTGCTGTGCTCACTTGAACAGGAAGGTATTGCGGCGGTCCTTTGTCAGCAGATTTTGTCATCAAACTTTGTCATCAAAGTCTGCCATTCTCTGGATTTATGGTGCTTTCAAGTCAACTGGGAACTCTGGAAAAAAAACAAGGTCGAATGATGACGTCAGTGATCTTCAGGTCGTAGCTCTAGAAAGAAGCCTGAGTTTCTGACCTACAATTTTGAGTTCGATGACCGTTCAAAATGTATTTTCCCAGTCAGAGCTCATTTTTTTTCCTGAGTTCCCAGTTGTCTTGAATTCACTGAAGTCAGATTTCCCAGTTCTGAGTTAAGTTGTTTTGAGTGCGGCAGAAATCATGCTGGGTTGACAGCATGGCCAATGTTGAATGTTTATCATTTTAAGCTTGTAAAAGAGACCCTTAAACCGAGAATTGGGATCACACACTCACTCCACTGAAAAGGAGGCTAGTGATTGCATTCCAATGCTTGCAGTTAGCCTTTGTTGTGTAATGTTTATGTCCAATGGCCGGTGAGCACCGATACGTTTTATCTATAATTTCTCTTAAATTATTTTTCTTCATATGACAAAGATTAAAAAGGATTTTCAATTAGATTTTTGATTTTATTCATGATGATGACTGCTGGCTAAGATTTTGAAAGTATGATGTTGACATGATCAGTCCAATCAAAGCTACTGTAGATATAACGTGATTTGACATAACTTTATCTCTGGCGAATGACCTTGAGCCTTCTTGGATGGGCACTTCTAATGTAAATATATGGCAGAACCCAAGGGGCTTGAATTTTCTAGCTCTACCCTTAGATTTGGCAGTGACTTAGTGTCCCCATGAGTGACAGAACACTGAGCCAATCACGATGCAACTAGAGAACATTACCGACCCCAATGCTCCATATTTTCCGCTTGCTGCCCCACCACCACAGAAAGCACTGAGCTAGGCCGAAACATCTGCATTTTGGAGCTGCCTTACTCAAGAAAGCAAAAAGAGACCATGTTTGTATGGAAGCATGTTTGTTTGGAAACTCAATGATTTAGATTTTTTTTTACATTGTTTGCAAACGGATATGTGACACATATTAATGGCAAAATAGCATGCAAAACATGAGGTAGTCACCTGGAATGCATTTCAATTAAACAGGTGTACCTTGTTAATTTGTGGAAACGACAGTCCATCATTACTTTAAGACATGAAGGTATGTCAATCTAGAAAATGTCAATAACCTTTTAAAAGTTTCTTCAAGTGCAGTCGCAAAAACCATCAAGCGCTATGATGAAACTGGCTCTTATGAGGACCGCCACAGGAAAGGAAGACCCAGAGTTACCTCTGCTGCAGAGGATACATTCATTAGAGTTAACTGCACCTGAGATTGCAGCCCAAATAAATTGTTTACAGAGTTCAAGTAAAATACACATCTCAACATCAACTGTTCAGAGACGACTGCGTGAATCAGGCCTTCATGGTTTAATTGCTGCAAAGAAACCACTACAAAAGGACACCAATAAGAAGAAGAGACTTGGGCCAAGAAACATGAGCAATGAACAGTAAACCGGTAGAAATCTGTCCTTTGGTCTGATGAGTCCAAATTTGAGATTTTTGGTTCCAATCTCTGTGTCTTTGAAATGCAGAGTATGTGAACGGATGATCTATGCATGTGTGCTTCCCACCATGAAGCATGGAGGAGGAGGTGTGATGGTGTGGGGGTGCTTTGCTGGTGACACTGTCTGTGATTTATTTAGAATTCAAGGCACATTTAAACAGAATTGCTTCCAGTCTTCTGCAGTGATACGCCATCCCATCTGGTTTGCGCTTAGTGGGACTATCATTTGTTTTTCAACAGAACAATGACCCAACACACCTCCAGGCTGTGTAAGGGCTATTTGACCAAGAAGGAGAGTAATGGAGTGCTGCATCAGATGACCTGGCCTCCACGTAAAAAGCAGCCATCAGGTGCTCAGCATATGTGGGATGTATCCTATATCTGCTGTTTCTATTACATGTCGCAATGTTTTTTTTTGTTTTTGCGAATACACCAACTCCTTCAAGACTGTTGGAAAAGCATTCCTCATGAAGCTGGTTTGAGAGAATGCCAAGAGTGTGCAAAGCTGTCATCAAGGCAAAGGGTTGCTACTTTGAAGAATCTAAAATCTAAAATATATTTTGATTTGTTCAACACTTTTGGCTTACTATGTGATTCCATATGTGTTATTTCAAAGAAAAACCCTTGAATGAGTAGGTGTATCCAAACTGTTGACTGGTACTGTATGTCAGACAATTTGTTTCTATTGCATATTTGAAATATTGTCCTGAATTCCATACCACCCCACTAAATGTGTCATAGCACCATGCACAGACAGTATTGATAATTTTGATTAACCTTTTACTACAGATGAAGTTTAGAAATGTTATCTGCATACATTTACAAAATAGTAAAAACATGATTGTAACCTGCTTTTCAAAACAGTTACAGTTACATTTAATTTAAATATAATCTCTATTGTTCTCTGTAAAATCTTCCATGTTGATTGTATGAATCTGAAACGTATTGATTGATTATTTGAATTACTCATATATTTATGTTAGATGTTTGAATTGTAACTTCATATTTATTGTGGCAAAATATCAGGCATTGCGGTAGTGACGTCATTGTTTCGGTTGTGACCTGTCGTATATATTCTGACTTTAATTGCTTACCTTATCGATTGGGGCACGTAATTTACGTAATTATAAATAGTCTGTTTCTCTCGGCCTTTTCCCTGCTGCCCTGTGTTGTCTTTGACTTGACCTCCATCTCGCTGTTGACTACCTCTTGTCCCTCTGAGACAAATATTTGACAAATTTGACCTTTCCTCTTCCTTTCTTTTAGAATCCCGTTGCTGTCTGATGAAAACCTCTTATCCCCGAAACATAAACTTTTCAGGAAATTACTACAATTACCACATTTTCCCATTTACGAACAATTCCGAAACTAGAATGTATTTTAATAAACGTTCTTTGATTCATGAAATGTTCAGAGTACGTTGAAGGGAGTTATCGCTTTCAGTAAATGGAGTTATGAGGTTTTCATCAGACATTGACAATTTATTTCCCTTTCCTTTTTCTTATATTCTTGATATCGTACAGGTCTGTTTTTTATCCTCTCTCTGTATTCTCTGTCTGTACTTTTCGACATGTTGGCGCCTTATGGATGTCCCTGTCCTTCAACAACTCTAGAAATAATCCAAAGCATGAATAATTTATCTGTGTGTTTAATGTAGATTATTTTTTCAAATGGTTTAAAAAAAATAAATGTAAAGAAATATAGTGGACAAACAATCAAGTGTCAATCATAGAGATAGAGGACTCTTGATGGATATAACCTGTTTTAGTATGGACATTGCAATTGAGGGCTTCCACCATTTTAAAGTAGTCAGTTAATGATTATAGTTAAGTACAGACAGTCAAATTGAGTAGAGTATATTTCAGTACATTACAATAAGGTACAGTAGAGCACAGCAATGTACAGCAGAGTAGGCATTACCTTTGTTGGAGGACATGAAAATAGAGCTCTTTGGCCACGCACACCAGTGGTGGGTTTGGTGTCTAAAGGAGAATGCATAAGCAGAAAATAACCCCATACCTACTGTAAAATATGTAGGTGGATCTTTGATGTTATGGGGCCACTTAGTTCCCACTGGTCCTGGGGCCCTTGTTAAGGTTAATGGCATCATGTACTGCCAGGAGGCTGTAACTTGGCCGCAAGTGAATCTTACAGCAAGACAATAACCCCAAGCACACATCAAAGCTCACAAAGAAATGGTTAATTGGACACAAAATCTAAATTTTGCAATGGCCATCTGTCTCTGGACATGAAACCCATTGAAAACCTGTGGTTTGAATTGAAGATTCTGTATGAAGGAATAGTCTAACATCCCTCACAATGTGTTCTCCAACTCATAAAACATTTTAGAAAAAGGCTTGGTGCCGTTCACCTCGCAAGGTATTGAAAACAGGGGTGTCAATCATAATTGACCCCTACCTTTTTGAGAATGTTTTAAAGATATTCTTTGTTGAATAAAATCATCCCTTTCTCTGAACAAATGTATTAGTATAAAATTATAGAATTTCCCCCCCAAAAATATTGCGTACAACATATACAGCTATTTTGCCTATCTTTATCAAGTGTCAATAATTTCCCAGCAAAAGTATATTTCAGTCGCAAAACGATACGTTTATATAGTTCTTGAAATATTAGATGTTCGGTTGTGACACTTCTTAAAAATACATTAAGATTTACCAACTTGCTCACAGACTACTCACCATGTTACCATGTTGGAGAGGGGTGCAACCCCATCACCTGGTGATATGTGTAGGGGAGTGGCTTAAGGCTCGGTTGAAGATGACAATGGTATTCTAATATCCCATAACTCTTGCAACAATGGGACTAGCTATGCTAGTTGGCAACGGCGCTGGTAGTTCGCGACGGCGCTTGTCCCAGATTTGTGACAACATTGTTGTAATCTGTATATTTTCGACACAGGCTTAAGAGCAACATTCATTCTACAGTCTTTTAACGTGTGTGTTTCGGTAGTGACATCAAAAAGTGGGACAACATTTCTCAAGAGAAAGATGTTTCAAATTAAACAAAACTACTAATTAGATCATCTTTCAATGTAATAGTAGAACAACTGAAAATATTATATTGAAATAGTGTAAAAATCATGAATTGCTTTATTATTTTGTTTAGGAGTCAGAGTGTGGCCACTTCAATAGAAACAGGTGTGTAAACAATGACTGTAACAATATGTTTGTTATTGCCTTGGAATTACTTGGAATACAGTATATCATGATGTAAATACATTTCCTACATTTGGAGACTTGGTGGGACAGCAATTTACACCACTTCTGTAGAATCACCCATATAGTGAACTTACTTTTGAGCCGAGCCCTATGTCCCCTGTTTAAAAGTAGTGCACAACATAGGGAATCGTGTGCCATTTGGGGCGCAAACCCCGGTGGGGTGAACCTCAAGGACCTCTCAGCCCTGGGAGGTAATTACCTGGCTGTCACTAAGGTGTCACTGAGGCCCCCGTGTCACATCACGATTGTAATTTCACCTCGAGCTCTTCGCCTTCGGAAAATGACATCATGGCTACTTCACTCTGGTCCCTAGGCTGGGTTCTCTCTCCCTGTCAGTCATGTGTACGAGCACGTACACACTCACTAAATCTCCTTGTAATTTGGTCTAACCTGCTCCGAGTAACTCATGTATACAGTGATATCTGTATGTCTCTTTTTCTCCTATCTGTCACACACACACACACACACACACACACACACACACACACACACACACACACACACACACACACACACACACACACACACACACACACACACACACACACACACACACACACACACACACACACACACACACACACACACACTTTCTCTTGGTCTCTCTGGGCTTTTATTCCTAATTCTGGGCACGCAGCCTAAGACTCTCTAGCAGCCGCTGAGCCAGTCTGGCAGTGGCACCCTGAGAGCAGGCTTTCATGTGTGTGTCTTTCTATCCACTCCTACCCTCATCCATTGACTCCTACTATAGCCCACCTAATGCAGACCTCCCTGTCAACACAGATCATATACAATCGAGAGATGGATTTATTTGATTGACTGATTGACTGATTGACATCAATAGGGAGAGTGAGAGGGGGAGATCGTGGGAGAAAGTATGTGGGGCCTACTTTCCTTACTTCCTCTTGTTCTCAATATACCATGCTCATTTAAACCCATTCCATCATCCTCTGATTTATTGCTCAGGTTATTAGATCCTAGTATAGGCAATGTCTTTCTATATCACAAGGCAGGCTTCGCGGTAGACCCTCCTAATGAAGACGACATACTGTTTTACTGTGTTTGTCCATCTTATTGGCTTGTTCGGGGAAACAGGAGCCTCAGATTAGGCTACCTGTATTACTGGTCGAACTCTGTGATAAGGATAGGGAAGAGTGGGGTAAGTTGAGCCACCCTTGTTTTTAGGAAACCATACACACAATGAATCATTTGACCTAATATTTAGGAAGAGGTCATAATTGCATGGCGTTTGAAGGAAGAAACCTCTTGGAAAAAGTGGTAGGCAAGTTTGATCCAAAAAACAGATTTTCACCAAGTCAAATGAATTTATTGTGTTAGAGTTTTCATGACATTTGTGTCTTATCTCTTAACCAAAGTAGATCATTTTAAGATTGTTCTATACATTAGTTGGGGGTCTCTATAAGCTTCAATTCGAGGTCCTTAACCTTGCATGAAAGTGCATCCTTGTAGCTGTGTGGGCTAATATAGTGAAAATGTTTGCCTTGGGGCAAGTTGAGCCAATGTAAGTGTTTTCTTCCCAGGCGTGATGTGGCCTATGTTAAGTTTTTAAAATTTTTAATCACAAAGTATTTGTTAGGTGTTATGCCTGTTTTATAAGATGCTTCAAATGATGCAAAGACACAAGCGATTGTGATTGTGTTGAATTGTGTAAAGATAGACATGGTTTGAAAAAAGTAGAGGTAATATTTCATTCACTACAGACATGTGTAGGGAGCTTAACTTACCATGTCCCGCGGCTCAACTCCCAGCATTCCCGGACTAGATCACTTTTATTTTTGGACAAGCTATACTTTCAAAACTGTTTATCCAAATTCTGATTATGTCCAGGTATAGACAACATCCTGACATATATGTAGATCTTTGTCGGAAAGAATACTGTATTTGTCTTGACAGAGTGATGCTGAATGTAAAAAATAAAAAATAAAAACTTTTAGGTCTCAACTTACCCCACTCTTCCCTACGTCTGTTCTGTGTGTGTTACCTGACAGCAGTGACATCAGGATATCATGGTTGTAATTAGGAATCAACCCAGGGCACCTCTCTGCGCAGATCCTGATTGAGGATGATGGCCTCCTGAGTGCTGACAGCTCGGTGGCTCGTTTGAATACTTAATTATCCCTTGTGGCGATGGTGGCGCACCGGTGGTGTAAAGAAAGATGGAGCTGCAGTGTCTCTCATTCTCAATCTCCCAATCCTTTACTCCTTATTCTATACACACACACACACACACACACACACACACACACACACACACACACACACACACACACACACACACATACATACATACATACACACATACATACATACATACATACATACATACAGGCAGAGCACACGCATACACATTCTATACACACACCCACACGATAACCATGAAACAGAAAGTGATGGGCACTGAGATAAACATGCTGCTTAGGAACACATTTCCATGGTCTTCTGTGTCTCACTGTGGCGCCAAACTGAGCCAATTCTGCCTGTTCCCCAGTACACCCCAGTACACGACAGGCAATGTTTCCCTAATGTCGCCTTTCAAACAGTGGCGTGTGGGCGCATGCAGAGACCCTCTGACTCGGACGCCGGCCCTTAAAAGCCATCGCGATTATGGCAGGAACCCACACGGAGAGGCAAGGAGGTGCGGAAGTCACCTCTACTGACATTCACTCTCCTTCACCACGGGTAGTTTGATTATGTTATCATACTGGATCGCTGTAATCCTGGGAAATTGAAAGCTTGTTTGCTGTGCGTGAGTTCACATATGTATGTGTGCATCCATATAGAGGGGGGGGATGTGTGTGTGTGCCAGGTTGTATTTTGGCTTATGAGCGCTTTCTCTCTCTGTGTGTGTGTGTGTGTGTGTGTGTGTGTGTGTGTGTGTGTGTGTGTGTGTGTGTGTGTGTGTGTGTGTGTGTGTGTGTGTGTGTGTGTGTGTGTGTGTGTGTGTGTGTGTGTGTGTGTGTGTGTGTGTGCATGTGTGCGTCTGTGTGTGAAGCAACCCTTTCATTTGGCCCCTCTCCCTTCTAATTGATTTGTACACAGGCGTGATGCTTATGAAAGCAGCCTGTCCTGCTGACTTCCCATATGGCGGTGTTTTCCTGCCCACGACTTTGTCAATATCAGAGACCTCTGCTCACTGCGGGTGCTCACTCTGGAAGCATCCCCATTGTCTGGGGGAAAGGCTATCCCACTGTCAGCCTATATCTATCTGAACATACCGTAAGTTCTTCTCCTAAGACGCTTATGTTAGACTTTACCCAAGCCGCCACAGGAAGTATACTCTCAGTTCTACCTCGCGACGGGGTGAGACGGGGTGAGAAGGATGGATGTGTGTGGGTGTGCGTTCGTGGTTGAGGTGTTCCCTGCATAGGCTTGAAGGGTAGGCCGACTCAAAGCCTTCAAGACAAGTTATAGACTACTGTGCTCAGCAAGCCATCTCTGAAAGACCTAGTTCCATACAGGAGGAGTGGCAGTCTTTGGATCACAGGTGGTTTGACAATTGTTTTTGCCTCAGGGTCACATGACGCAAACAAAGAAGTGTGGCAGTAGCATGTCCCGGTGACAGATAATGTGACAGTACAGTATTTGACGTGTCGTATCTCTTCATTGCTTGATCTTTTCTTACCAAAGACACCCAAGCCTTGGTAGATACGTTGTCAGGCTAGCAGGTCAGTTTCTGAGTCACGCAGCTAGTTGATGCTGTAAGGCTGCTGAATGATCCGTTTAAATTGGTTTGTCATCATGGTAGCTCGAAAAGTACTTCTATTGTTCTCAATGGGGAAGTTACTCCAATCCCTTTCTCCCTTCAACCGATGTCATGGTATATAACTCGCCTCCTCTTCCTCTGACCCATGGCTGTCTGGCTGTTGACATCAGACGACTCAGGCTGAAAACGATTTAGACAAATGGCCGGTAGCAATGGTGGAGGGCACTGAATGGATTACTGCAGTCAGTAACTCCCTGACACGCCAACGTGTCCATTGACTGATGCCTCTCACAGAACTCTGAATGCGTCAGGCCTCGACGGTCCGTCTATCTATCCATCTTCCTCTACTGCTCTCCCTCAGCACCTGTCAGTTGGGGAGAGCTGAGGGCGTATTGGCCAGTGTTGCTGCTCTGACATCCTTAAGGAAGATTGGCTTGTCTGAGTTGACCGAGCTGAACGCACTGACGGGGGAGGGGGGGGGGGGCTTCATCAACCAGAGCCATGTAGGAAGAAGGGGAAGCTCTGCGGTGTTCTGTGGAAAACGGTCTCCGTATCCGGGTGTCTACTATTTATTTATCTCCTCACTTTTAATGTATATACCCGGCTGATTGGTCGTGAGTTGACAGGTGATGAGGGAGAGTGAAGGCACCATCACTCAACTGCCGTGAGTGGATCTGTGAGAAAGAGTGAGACCGCACTGGCGTCTGCCTGAGGCTTCCGGATCACTGATTTGACCTCCGGTGAAATGAATGTACCCATGTATCTCAACATAACAATGGGCCTGCCGTTATTATGGCAAGTCGCTGCTATTTCGAAAACATTGACATCATCCGTATTAAGGGTGTGATTGTCTTAACAGACATATAAAGGTACTAGACATAATGGCACAAGACCCACTTGACAGGTAAACTGCTCTTGTTGAAACAAGTGGGCTCTCCAGGTCCGACAACTTATCTAAGAACTGTCTCATTGAACACTCAGCCGTACGGCATTCATATTAGGAAGTCCCTCAGTTGTCAGACAAAGCTTGTCCAGTTAGTGGGTCTTCCTAATATTTGCATTTTGTGGACGATCTTATCCAGAGCGACTACATACATTTTCGTACTGGAATCAAACCCACAACCCTGGCGTTGCAAGCACCATTTTCTACCAACTGAGCCACACGGGATTGGATACTATACTTCCACCCATCCTTGCTCTGCTCTAGTTCAGGGTTTGCTGTGTCATGTAATTAACACGGAGACATCCCCTGTTTAATTACTGCTCCACCAACTTTCACAGTGGCTCAGATGAAGGAATCAGCATGACCAATTAAGAAAGAACACAGCAGGCTGAACTGGGGCCAGATGAGAGAAATACAAACACTGAGCTGAGTTAGACTGTGTGGACTAGACTCAGATTGGAGTTTTTCTTATTCTATCATTGGGCTCACGAGTGGTGCAGTGGTCTAAGGCACTGCATCTCAGTGCAAGAGGTGTCACTGAAGTTCCTGGTTTGAATCCATGCTGGATCACATCCGGCTGTGGTTGGGAGTCCAATAGGGCGGTGTACAATTGGCCTGGGGTAGGCTGTCATTGTAAATAAGAATGAGTTCTTAACTGACTTGCCTAGTTAAATAAAGGTTACATATTGACGGTATTGAAAAACCATGGAAATAACAAAGAGAATGACCGAAAACAGTTCTGGCTGGTGCAGACACACAACAGAAAACAGAAAACAATCACCCACGAAACACAATAGAAAACAGGCTACTTAAATATGGTTCTCAATCAGGGACAACGATTGACAGCTGCCTCTGATTGGCCTGGTATGGTTCTCAAACACAGACATAGCAAATCATAGAAAAACTAACATAGACAACCCACCCAACTCACGCCCTGACCATACTAAAACAAAGACATAATCAAAGAACTAAGGTCAGAACGTGACAGGTATGCCACCCTAGCCTACCCTGTTCCCCCACACAGTACTGCCCCCTTAACTTACCATGTGCAGGGCGCCAGACTTGATTCTTGGAGGATATGGAAGTCAACCCTAATGAAAAGGAGTCGTGTTCCCAAAGCGTCACATGACTGTATAGGAATCCCACTACACTGAATCCCTGACTATGCTACTGCAAGGGTACAATAACGAAACAAATAACAAATCACACTGCTTCAAGGGTAGAAATTGATGTGATTAGTTAAGTTTGGCCAAGAAATGTGATTGGTTAAGTTTCGGAAACTAATTCAAATTGGTTAAGGTTTGGGAATTCGAAACTCCACTGAGAAGACCTAGACAGAGTTAGTTTTTCAACCGTTTTCAATTTTGGATGGAAAGTCATCTGGCCCCATCTAATACCATGTCATGAAAATAACTACAGTAACATCTGGAAAGTTAACTTGATCAATGAGCTTCCAAATGGTTAATATGCACTCACAGGACAGTTTTATAGGTACACCCCCCCTTTCACGAAAATGGATCGCTCCTACAGACAGAGTCACGTGGCCATGGCTTGCTATATAAAGAAGGCAGCCAGCATCCAGTTACTGTTCGTTTGAATGTAATAATGGACAAAACAAGCGACTTCGAAGGTGCTATGATCGTCGGTGCCAGGCGCACTGGATCCACTATCTCAGAAACGGCCACCCTCCTGGGCTTTTCATGCACGACAGTATTTAGTGTTTACGGAGAATTGTGCGACAAACACATTATTCAGTCAGCGGCTCTCCGAAAGGTTGAAGGAGAATAGCAAGAATCGTGTGAGCCCGTGCAAGCTAACAGACGTGCCACAAACAGACAAATAATGTCGTCATCACCAACACTGGACAATTGAGGAGTGGAAAAACATTGTCTGGTCCCACGCATCCCGGTTCCTATTGTGTTATGCTGATGGCAGAGTTAGGATTTGCCGTAAGCAGCATGTGTCCATGGACCTATCCTGCCTGGTACACAGGCTGGTGGTGGAGGTGTACTGGTGTGGGTTATGTTTTCCTGGCACACGTTAGGTCCCTTGATACCAATTGAGCAACGAACGTTTCCAACACCTTGTATAATCCATGCCCGAAGAATTCCTGGTGTTCTGGAGGCAAATGGGAGTTCCGACCCGTTATTAGATGGATGTACCTAATAAACTGTCCAGTAAGTGTATATCGACTTGGATGTCTCTTGGCATCCATCAAACCTTTATGTGAAAAGTACCCTAAAGTATGACAGTTTTGGCCATAGAATTAGGAATTTGAACACGCAACTTAATAGGATCTCTATGGTTGTAGCACTCAAACCCAAGTTCTGCTGTCTCGGTCATTGTCATGTCATTGGGACTAGGGTAGGCTTCTCTCAGAAGTAGATAGCATTCAACAAAGATCATTGGTCTTCAGAGGGCAGTGCCAGAGATAGACCAACCATAAAACTGGAAAGGTTACATTCCACAGAGCTACTCACTTTATGTTTTAATTTATTTTTATTTCACCTTTTATTTAACCAGGAAGGCCAGTTGAAAACAAGTTCTCATTTACAACTGCGACCTGGCCAGGATAAAGCAAAGCAGGGTGACAAAAACAACAACCCAGAGTTACACATGGGATAAACAAACGTAGTCAATAACACAAATAGAAAAATGTATATACAGTGTGTGATGATACGAAAGAGAGGTTGATGATGATACGAAAAAGAGGTTGAACAGGTTAGTAATAGGGGTTGCAACAATTGCGCTGGATAATTTTAAAAAGAGAGGGTCCAGATTGTCTAGTCCAGCTGATTTGTAGGGGTCCAGATTTTGCAGCTCTTTCAGAACATCAGCTATCTGATGGGGGGGGGGCTTGGGTAGGTTGCCACGGGGGTAAGAGCTGTTGTCTGGGCTATGGGTAACCAGGTGGAAAGCATGGCCGGCCGTAGAAAAATGCTTACTAAAATTCTCGATTATCGTAGATTTATCGATGGTGACAGTGTTTCCTAGCCTCAGTGCAGTGGGCAGCTGGGAGGAGGTGCTCTTATTCTCCATGGACTTTAGATATTTTTGGGGTTTGTGCTGCAGGATGCAAATTTCTGTTTGAAAAAGCTAGCCTTTGCTTTCCTAACTGACTGTGTATATTGGTTCCTGACTTCCCTGAAACGTTGCAAATCTCGGGGGCTATTCGATGCTAATGCAGTACGCCACAGGCTGTTTTTGTGCTGGTCAAGGGCAGTCAAGTCAGGAGTGAACCGGAGCTATATCTGTTCTTAGTTTTTTAATTTTTTGAATGGGGCATGCTTATTTAACTTGTTATGTCTGCAATCCCGATATCGGGATAAGTGTCATCAACAACTGCTGAATAGCATAGCGCTACATTCATTAAATATGACTAAAATATTTATATTCATGAAATCACAAGTGCAATATAGGAAAACACAGTTTAGCCTTTTGTTAATCCACCTGTCGTGTCAGATTTTGAAATTATGCTTTTCAGCGAAAGCAATCCAAGCGTTTGTGTAAGTTTATCGATTGCACGACAAAACATTAAGTACACTTAGCATCAGGAAGCTTGGTCACGAAAATCAGAAAAGCAATCAAATTAATAGTTTACCTTCGGATGTTTTCACTCACGAGACTCCCAGTTACACATCAAATGTTCCGTTTGTTCCATAAAGTTTATTTTTATATCCAAAATACCTCAGTTTGTTTGTCGCGTTATGTTCAGAAATCCACAGGAAAGGTTGTTTTTAAAATATATAATGGATAATATATCAACCGCAAATGTCTTTCACAGTAGGAGAAGGGAAAACAATGGCTGTCCAAACTCCTAAGGGGGGTCTATAACACTTGACGCGATGTTATCGTTCTGGCTCATTTTTCAAAATAAAAGCCTCAAACTATGTCTGAAGACTGTTGACACCTTGAGGAAGCGATAGGAAAAGGAAGCTGGTTCATATCCCTTTAAGTCCAGCAAAGGGAGGCTATGGAACATGGAGTTTTCAAAATAGAAGCCACTTCCTGTTTTGATTTTCCTCAGGGATTCTCCTGCAATATCAGTTCTGTTATACTCACAGACAATATTTTGACAGTTTTGGAAACTTTAGAGTGTTTTCTATCCTATACTACTAATAATATGCATATATTGGCAACTGAGACTGAGGAGCTGGCTGTTTACAATGGGCACCTTTTCATCCAAGCTACTCAATACTGCCCCTGCAGCCATAAAAAGTTAAGATGGTGAGGAAAGCACTTTTATAGAACAACCAGGCATCCTCTGCTGACGGGATGAGATCAATATCCTTCCATGATACCTGGGCCAGGTCGATTAGAAAGGTCTACTCGCTGAAGTATTTTAGGGAGCGTTTGACAGTGATAAGGTGTGGTTGTTTGACTGCAGACCCATTACAGATGCAGGCAATGAGGCAGTGATCGCTGAGATCCTGAAGACAGCAGAGGTGTATTTGGAGGGCAAGTTGGTCAAGATGATATCTATGAGAGTGCCCATGTTTACGGATTTAGGGTTGTACCTGGTAGGTTCCTTGATAATTTGTGTGAGATTGAGGGTATCTAGCTTAGATTGTTGGACGGCCGGGGTTTTAAGCATATCCCAGGTTAGGTCACCTAACATTATGAACTCTGAGGGTAGGTGGGGGGCAATCAATTCACATATGGTGTCCAGGGCACAGCTGGGGCTAAGGGGGGTCTATAACTTATTTCTGGAAAGGTGGAGTTTTAAAAGTAGAAGCTCGAACTGTTTGGGCACAGACCTGGATAGTAAGAAAGAACTCTGCAGGCTCTCTCTGCAGTAGATTGTTATAATAATAATAATAATATAATAATAATAATAATAATAATAATATAATAATAATAATAATATATGCCATTTAGCTGACGCTTTTATCCAAAGCGACTTACAGTCATGTGTGCATACATTCTACGTATGGGTGGTCCCGGGAATCGTAGTAGTAGTTGTAATTGTAGTTGGGGATGGAGAGTTCAGAATTTTGGTGGCCTTCCAAAGCCAGGATTCAGACAAAGCTAGGACATCAGGGTTGGCTGAGTGTGCTAAAGCAGTGAATAAAATAATCTTCTGATGGCTTCTGATGTTAACATGCATGAAACCAAGGCTGTTATGGTTAACGAAGTCAACAAATTAGAGCGCCTGGGGAATAGGTGTAGAACTGGGGGCTACAGGGTCTGGTTAATACTCTACATCAACAGAGGAACAGAGGAGGAGTAGGATAAGGGTATGGCTAAAGGCTATAAGAACTGGTCGTCTAGTGCGTTGGGAACAGAGAATAAAAGGAGCAGATTTCTGGGCGTGGTAGAATAGATTCAGGGCATAATGTACAGACAATGGTATGGTAGGATGTGAGTACAGTGGAGTTAAACCTAGGTGTTGAGTGACGATGAGAGAGGTTGTGTCTCTGGGGGCACTAGTTAAGCCAGGTGAGGTCTCCGCATGCGTGGGGGGTGGGACAAAAGAGCTATCTATGGCATGTTGAGCAGGACTGGGAGCTCTACAATGAAATAAAACAATAATAACTAACCAAAACAGCAGTAGACAAGGCATATTGACATTACAGATAGGTATAAAGCAATCACGGGTGTTGGTCGGGAGAGCTAAGACAACAATGGGCAAATGGCGATGAATGGGCAGAGAGGTTCGAGGCTGGGGCCGACAGATAAACAAAATGAGGTACAGTGTTAATGAACAGACCAGCAGGCATCAGCTGTGTAGCCGAGTGATCATAGGGTCCAATGAGCAGCAATAGGTGAGTCAGGGAGCCTTTCGGTAGTCACTACTACGCTAGGCGAGCAGGAGACATGGTGTTCAGAAAGCTAGCGGGTCGGGGGTAGCAGATGGGTACTTCGGCGACATCGCAACGGAAAAGCCTGTTGAAACCACATTGGACGATTACGTCAGCAGACCAGTCATGATGGATCGGCGGGGCTCTGTGTCGACAATAAAGGGTCCAGACCAATTGGCAAAAGAGGTATTGTAGCCCAAGAATTAGCTGGTATACTCTGTCGGCTGGCCGGGAGATGGGCCTAGCTCGAGGCTAGCTCAAGGCTAACTGGTGCTTGCTTCGGGACAGAGGCGTTAGCCAACAGTAGCCACTCGGTTGCAGCTAGCTAGCTGCGATGATCCGGTGTAATGGTCCAGAGCTTGCAGCAGGAATCCGGTGATGTGGTGGAGAAAAACAGTCCGATATGCCCTGGGTTGATATCGCGCTGTGCAGACTGGCAGGTAATTGTCCCAGCTAAAGCTGGCTAGTGTCCGAGCTAAAAGGTGAAGACCGCTAGCAGTGGCAAACAATGACTAGTAGCTAATAGCTAGTTTGCTGGCTAGCTTCTGATGGAGGTTCCAGTTATAAGGTATAAAGAAATAGCAGATCCGTACCACATTGGGTGAGGCGGGTTGCAGGAAAGTATGTTTAGTTCGTAGATGGAAAGTGAGATTAAAATATATATTTTTTTTAAGAAAAAAGGACTATTTACAGACTAATTAATAAGACAAACCCACGTCTGACTGCTACGCCATCTTGGATTAAAGTCGAGATCTCCTGCTCTACAACTTTACTTAAGCTACATTCATAAACACATCAGTTGTTTGCAATGGAAGTAAATAACTGTACTCATTGCTTTCCCTGTACATGCACACATATTTCATAACAGCAAGGATATACCAGTATGTTTCTTAATTTGTTGTTGCATTTCTAATTCTGGTGTGCTTTGCACCTCAGGGCCATAGTAAAGTGTAAACATATCCACAGTCCATTCATTCATCAATACTGCCCGGTCATTCCTTAAAGAATGCATAAACTTCCCAACTAGCATGATTAGATCCCAGTGACGTTGAATATGGCTCTCCCTGTACGTCTCAAGGGGAACTACTGGAGTCCTCAGCGAGGAATCTGCTCTCTATTCATCTTCCATCTCTCTGCCTGTGGTAGGCATTGTTCTTATTCTCCACAGCTGGGCTCAGCACAGCTCCAGGCCTCATCACATCAATTACGCACTGCAATATTGATCCTTTAGATTAAACTCAAAGGGGAAATATGTATACATGGAGAGGAATACCACAAGCGCGCAAACCAGCTCCGGCATAACGAGATGGAGGGTGGGCGAGGGGGGGACATGTATTGGCATAGGTTGAGGTGTTTATTTATTTTGGATTGATTGGAGCAACTAAGTGTATACACTTAGGGAGAAGGGCTTGGAAGCTGTTGTTTCTTGTGGAAAGAGAGAGAGAGAAAAGACCAAGAGAGAGAGGACCCACCTGTGGAGTTGGCATCAGCCCAGTCATGCCCCTTGTGCACAGTGGGCACTTCTGGGTTGACCACAATCTACACCCTTTATGGCCTGACTCAGCCTGTGACTGGGATGGAGCTGTGACTGGGATAGATAGAGCATTGTGAATTTTCAGCATGGTAATATCTACAAACCTCATCTGCAGATACAGATACAGTATCTACTGTATACAATATGTGACGCTTGGAAATACTTTCTTGAAAAGTGGCTCCCAGATTGTTGTATCATTCAAATTCAACAACTGATTCTATGCATCAGCTCAATGAACTTGAGTTATATCTACAGAGGTGTTGTCAGTGAAGGTTGTTCAAACGTTACACGGAAAGGAAGATTTAACAATGTGAGCGAAATCTAGGCCCTTTTATCCAATGCCCCAATAACAGCAACACCGTTATACTCCTCTGCAACTAGCTTTAAAGGGTCCTCTATTCTACTATTAAAGTACGGCAACTCATCACCTAGTTGACCTGTTGAGTTTTCTTTGCCATGTCACAGCGGCTCCTTTCTCTCAGGTCTGCCTCAGGTGATGATTTAAAGAGAATGTTAAATGACTATGGCTTGTAATGGTATCTTGTGAAAAGACTTGACATGAGCCCTTGTGTCAATTGGAAACTGTTGTCTAACTCAGTGGTTCTCAATTCTTTCCTTGGGGATCCCCAGCTGTTCTAAAGCTAGCACAATTGATTCAACTTGTCAGTTAGCACAATAATAACACCTATGGAATTTTAATAATATAATATGGCTAATCAAACTAAGTGTATGGTTCTTCAAAAAGATTGTGGAAGGTTCTTTATAGAACGATAATTATTCCATAAAGGTTCCATAAAGAACCATTAAAAAGCGTCCTACATAGCACCAAAAAGGGTTTTAACGATACCTGGAACCCTTTTTGGTGCTATATAGAACCTTTATATTAAAGGTTATACCTTTATAATAAAGGTTCTTTATAGCACCATAAACATTTGATTTAGAACCTTATGAGCATGGTTCTTTATAGAAACCCTTCAAAAAAGGGTTTTATATAGCACCAAAAAAAAAAAACTTCTTTGGCACTATATAGAACAATTTGTTTTTAGTGTGTACCTCAGTACCCTGGAAAATGTTCCCTCCACATCACATGCAAACTGGGTTTCATGACATCTTTGGAGAAGTTGGAGTGATTTTTGGGGAAACTTAGGCAGAAATGTTAAAAGGTCAGCAGGGAACATATTGGCTGAGAGCACAATGTAAGGTAATGCCTGGTGGACTTTAAATGCAAATGTATTTTCTTGTACCCCCCACCCCAAAAATATCAGCCCCTCGCTTTCCCTCAACTGTGCCAAGTACTTATGAACCAGTCTCTTCCCTCATATTTTGCAAAACACTAACAGTCTCACGTCACTCCACTCATTGTAGTGTAACCACAGACACAAGATGGCTGTCAAGACAGCTAATACATATTGCTGTTGTCTATCTTAAAAGACATGGGGAAGGGGTCGGAAATGAATATTGTTTTGATGCGTTTGTCTTGTAGGCAACAATGAGTGGATGAGCAGTCACGCATGCTTTGACAAGTGGAGAAAAGTGTTTTACTCCAAACACAGCTAATTGTGCAGGCTTATGTTGACAGATGCATAGGTCCGGGCATTTGCATTCAACTGACAGTTCAGTGCTTTTGTCCTAAAAGGAATATTATGCAAAAGGTATGGTTCAACGCTTCCCATCACAGGCTCCTTTTCCTGATGGTCAAATTCCTGACTTTCCCACTCCACCTGCCAGTTTGTGTCCATCCTGTTGTTTATTTTACCAGAACCCCTCCTGTGTTGCGCTGATGGGTAATTGCGTTGGCATGTGAGACGTGAATAATTGCCAATTTTCCCCCGTTTTTTTCCCCCACCACTGACGGCTTCTCACCGCCACCTGCATTTTCCCTCATACTATGAATTAGACACATCTTGTTTTCAATTACCCTAATTGATGACACTTGTACATTTTACAGTGAGTAGAAAGAGAGGTGCATTTCCATGTCCTAACCTGCGTTCCCCAAAAGTAGTGAAGATTGGTATTGCCACGATCATTTCTATCACAGAGTCCTCTACTCAAAGTTGAAGGGCTTTAGAACTACTTAAAATGGACGCCAGAGCTGCTTCCACCCATCCCACAGCACAATAGTGAACAGCCCAATTAAAGCTAGATGGATCCTCGAGTGACCACTCCATTATATCCAAGATGGTGTTCTGTTTGATTCCCCCAAGGAAAAATATGAACAACATTCAAAAGCAGACCTCCTAAGCCCCTTCGTTCCCTGCCGCCCTTGTCGCCTTCTCCTTTTGTAAGAGGCGAAGGCGAAAAAGTCTCAATCGACTCAAGGGCTCCCTGGGCTGTAACCAATTTCTCCCCGATTCTAGTCAGTTGAGAAGGCAGACAAACTTGTGTTTCTCACGCTTGAGTTGCAGGGTTTGCGCAATTGGTGAAGCTGCAGGTAGAGAAGTGTATGGGGCGAATGCATGGGGGATGTCTGCCTGGGTCTGCCTGTAAATCCCAGATGAGCGGATCAGTAGCTGGCCACACAACCCAGGCAGCCGAGCTCGGTGTCTCTCCATCAATACTCCTCCAGATAACAGCATCACTGTCAACAACAGCAGTAGTAACAAGACAGACTGAACAAATATACACTCTTCCTGCTCTCGTCTCATACCATAAGGCCTTAATCTGAAGGCTTGATAGATGGGATTGATTTGGAGCAGAACGTAAGGGAAGAACATGTATACAGCCCAAAGCAGGCTGACTGGTCTCATATGGGTTCAGGCCCTGCATTGTTTCGACACTAACAGCAAGGCAGGCCTGCAGTCTTAACACCAATCTTTTTTGGCCCTGACAGACTAGGCTTCTGGTTTCCTTCCCAGGTCACGGAACTGGAGCCACTTCTCACCACTGTCAACAACATTAGCCGGCTCTTTAACACAGACAAACAGCACAAGGACTGTTTGGACCACAACTCCTCCTAGAACCAGATGTTTTGATCTGGTTTCTGATACTGGCAAATACAGATGAGCATATGTAGCATGGTGCTGAAGTGACGCTCTTTGTCATCGACGTGAATATCTAATTTGTGGCAAAATGTTAACCAACAAGTGTTGCTACATTGGGATAGATACTCGAATGGAGGATAGGTACTCGAATGTGCGCAAGAAAGCAAAGGTAACTGAAAGAAATGACTATCGCCACGTAGCACTCACTTCTGTCATCATGAAGTGCTTTGAGAGGCTAGTTAAGGATCATATCACTTCTATCTTACCTTACCTGACACACTAGACCCGCTTCACCTGACACCCTAGACACAGAATGGCACTGACAGAGATGTTTTTTAGGTATTATTTCTTACATTGTTAGCCCAGGAAATCTCAAGTGTTATTACATACAGCCGGGAAAACCTACTGGATATAAAAGTGACGTCAGCTTACCAACATTACGACCCGGAATACGACTTTCTTGAAGCGGGTCCTTTGTTTCGGACCTCCACCCTGGACATGGGATCTTATCCCAGAGGCCGACCCAAAATAAGGCGGAGCAGGAGAGGCAGACGGAGCAGGAGAGGCAGACGGAGCGGCCTACTGGTCAGACTTAGAAGGCGAGCACACCATCCACCGCTTACGAGCATATTACTCGCCAGTGTCCAATCTCTATACAACAAGATGGATGAAATTAGGGCACGAGTTGCCTTCCAGAGAGACATCAGAGATTGTAACATCAGAGATTGTCAGAGTTGATACAGCCACCCAGTTTCTTCACGCATCGCCTCGACAGAAACAAACTACTCTCTGGCAAGAAGAAGGACGGAGGTGTATGCCTTATGATTAACAACTCATGGTGTAATCATAACAACATACAGGAACTCAAGTCCTTTTGTTCACCTGACCTAGAATTCCTTACAATCAAATGCTGACCACATTATCTGCCAAGAGAAATATATTTGATTATAGTCACAGCCGTGTATACCCCCATATAACCATATATTCTGAGGCTGCATTTATTGTAGCTTCGGATTTTGACAAAGCTAATCTGAGAACAAGGCTTCCTAAATTCTATAAGCATATCGAACATTGCTACTCTAACTTCCATGATGCATACAAAGCCCTCCCCCACCATTCCTTCAGCAAATCTGAACATGACTCCATTTTGTTTCTCCCAGCCTATAGACAGAAACTTAAACAGCCCGTGTTCAGGTCTATCCAAAGTTGGTCTGACCAATCGGATTCCACACTTCAAGATTGCTTCAATCACGTCGACTAGGATATATTCCGGGTAGCCTCAGACAACAACATTGACGTATACGCTGTCTCGGCGAGCGAGTTTATTAGCAAGTGCATCGGTGATGTTGTACCCACTGTGACTAACCAGAAAACGTAGATTGATGGCAGCATTTGCGCAAAACTGAAAGCGCGAACCACCGTTTTTTAATCATGGCAAGGCAACTGGAAACATGACCGAATACAAACAGTGTAGCTATTCCCTCCTCAAGGCAATCAAACAAGCAAAGCGTCAGTATAGAGACAAAGTAGAGCCGCAATTCAACGGCTCAAACACGAGACGAATGTGGCAGGGTATACAGTCAATCACGGATTACAAAAAGGAAACCAGCCCCGTCGCAGACATCGTCTTGCTCCCAGACAAATTAAACAACTCCCTTTCTCGCTTTGAGGAAAATACAGTACCACTGACATGGCCCGCTACCAAAACATGTGAGCTCTCCTTCACCGTGAGTCAAACATTTAAACTTGTTAACCCTCGCAAGGCTGCCGGCCCAGATGTCATCCCTAGCCGCGTCCTCAGAGCATGTGCAGATTCAATCAATCCCTATCCCAGTCTGCTGTGCCCACATGCTTCAATATGTCCACCATTGTTCCTGTACCCAAGAAAGCTAAGGTAACTGAACTAAATGACTATCGCCCCGTTGCACTCACTTCTGTCATCATCAAGTGCTTTGAGAGACTAGTCAAGAATAATATCAACTCCATCCTACCTGATATCCTAGACCCACCCCAATTTGCTTGCCGCCCAAATAGGTCTACAGATGACGCAATCACCATCACACTGCCTTATCCCATCTGGACAAGAGGAATACCTATGTAAGAATGCTGTTCATTGACTACAGCTCAGCATTTAACACCATAGTACCCTCCAAGCATGTCATTAAGCTCGAGACCCTGGGGCTCGACCCCACTCTGTGCAACTGGGTCCTGGTCTTTGACAGGCCGCCCCCAGCTGGTGAGGGCAGGAAACAACATCACCATCACGCTGATCCTCAACACTGTGGCCCCACATGGGTGCGTTCTCAGCCCTCTCCTGTACTCCCTGTTCACCCATGACTGTGTGGCCATGCACGCCTCCAACTCAATCATCAAGTTTGCAGGCGACACTACAGTGGTAGGCTTGATTACCAACAACGACGAGATGGCCTTCAGGCAGGAGCTGAGGACCCTCGGAGTGTGGTGTCCGGAAAATAAACTCTCACTCAATGTCAACAAAACAAAGGAGATGATTGTGGACTTCAGAAAACAGCAGAGGGAGCATCCCCCCATCCACATCGACGGGACAGTAGTGGAGAAGGTGGAAAGTTTTAAGTTCAAACTGAAATAGTCCACCCACACAGACAGCGTGGTGAAGAAGGCTCAACAACAGAAATGTGGCTTGTCCCCTAAAACGCTCACAACATTTTAGAGATGCACAATTGAAGGTGTATTGTAGGGCTGTATCACCGCATGGTACGGCAACTGCTCTGCCCACAACTGCAAGGCTCTCCAGAGGGTTGTGCGGTCTGCTTAACGCATAACCAGGGCAAGCTACCTGCCCTCCAGGACACCGACAGCACCCAATGTCATAGGAAGGCCAAAAATATCATCAAGGACATCAACCAACCGAGCCACAGCCTGTTCACCCCTCTATCATCCAGAAGGCGAGGTCAGTACAGGGGCATCAAAGCTGGGACCGAGAGACTGAAAAACAACTTCTATCTCAAGGCTATCAGACTGCTAAATAGTACCACCCGGTTACTCAACTAAGCACCTTAGAGGCTGCTACCCTATATACATAGACATGGAATCACTGGCACATTTAATAATGGAACACCAGTCACTTTAATAATGTTTACATACTGCTTTACTCATCTCATATGAATATACTGTATTCTATTCTACTGTATTTAGTCAATACCACTCCGAAATTGCTCGTCCTAATTTTGATATATTTCTTAATTCCATTATTTTACATTTAGATGTGTGTATTGTTGTGAGTTGTTTGATACTACTGTACTGTCGGAGCTAGGAACACAAGCATTTCGCCACCCGCAATAACATCTGCTAAATATGTGGATTTGACCAATGCAATTTAATTTGATTTAAATGGGTTTATAAGAAGCAATTATCTCAGGAAAACTGAAGTATGATCATGTAATGAATGGTTTCCTAATTGCAAACTTAAGACAGTTATATCTTCTTAGGGCTGCAATCCCGTTAACGGGATGATATGACAACAACCAGTGAAAGTGCAGGGCGCCAAATTCAAAACAACAAATCTCATCATTAAAATTCCTCAAACATACATGTATTTTATACCGTTTTAAAGTTAATCTTGTTGTTAATCCCACCACAGCGTCCGATTTCAAATATGCTTTACAGCGAAAGCACCACAAGCGATTATGTTAGGTCACCACCAAGCCACAGAATAAACACCAGACATTTTCCAGCCAAAGATAGGAGTCACAAAAAGCACAAATAGAGATAAAATTAATCACTAACCTTTGAAGATCTTCATCAGATGACACTCATAGGACTTCATGTTACACAATAAATGTATGTTTTGTTTGTTTGATAAAGTTCATATTTATATAAAAAAAATCTGAGTTTACATTGGCGCGTTACGTTCAGTAGTTCCAAAATCATCCAGTGATTTTGCATAGCCACATCGATTCAATAGAAATACTCATCATAAATGTAGATGACAATACAAGTTATATGTTTGGAATTATAGATATACCTCTCCTTAATGCAACCGCTGTGTCAGATTTCAAAAAGTGTTTACGGAAAAAGCATACCATGCAATAATCTGAGACGGCACTCACAAAAATTATACAATTAGCCGCCACGTTGGAGTCAACAGAAACCAGAAATTACATTTTAATTATTCCCTTACCTTTGATGATCTTCATCAGAATGCACTCCAAGGAATCCCAGGTTCACAATAAATTATTGATTTGTTCGATAATGTCCATTATTTATGTCCAATTAGCTACTTTTGTTAGCGCATTTGGTATACATATCCAGACGCTCGTGCATTTCTTCGGACAAAAACTTCAAAAAGTTATATTACAGGTCGAAGAAACATTTCAAACTAGGTACAGAATCAATCATTAGGATGTTTTTATCATAAATCTTAAATAAAGTTCCAATCGGAGAATTCGGTTGGAACTTTTCTTGAGGAGGAATGGAACGCAAGTCGATATCATGTGGAATGCGCGTGACCAGGAAATGGCTCTCTGCCAGTAAGCTGACTCATTCAGCTCTTATTCAGTCCCACAACACAGTAGAATCCTCATTCAAGTTTCTAAAGACGGTTGACATCTAGTGGAAGCCCTAGGAAGTGCAACTTCATTCATATCCCAATATCCCAATGTAAATTCAATTGGGCCTGGTTTGAAATTCCACCAACCTCAGATTTATCACAAATTTATTATCAGGTTTTTGCCTGCCATATGAGTTCTGTTATACTCACAGACATCATACAAACAGTTTTAGAAACTTCAGTGTTTTCTATCCAATACTACTACTACTAATAATAATAATAAGAATATGCATATATTAGCAACTGAGAATGAGGAGCAGGCCGTTTACTCTGGGCACCTCTGGGCACATTTCATCCAAGCTACTCAATAGTGCTTATGCAGCCATAAGACGTTTTTAACCTCAATATGGGATGTGCATTCTCATGTATCTGGCTGTGTCAAATCATGGTTGGCTAGACTGGCTTGGCTAATAGCTAATGTTAGCTGGCTGGGTAGCTTGCTGGCTAAGATAACTGCATATATAGTGCATTCGGAAAGTATTCAGACCCCTTCCCCTTTTCCACATTTTGTTTTGTTATAGCCGTATTCTAAAATGAATTAAAGAAATGTTATCCTCATCAATCTACACACAATACCCCATAATGACGAAGTGAAAAGTGTTTTTGAAATTTGAGCAAATTTATTACAAATAAAAAACAGATATTTAATTTTCTAAAGTATTCAGAGTCTTTGCTATGAGACTCGAAATTGAGCTCAGGTGCATCCTACTGTCACGAGTGCTCCCTCTCCGATCTCTAGGTCACCAGGCTGCGCGTTATGGCGCACACCTGTCGCCATCGTTACGCGCATCAGCGCATAATGACACTCACCTGGACTCCATCACCTCCTTGACTACCTCAATTAATCAATCAATCAAATGTATTTATAAAGTCCTTCTTACATCAGCTGATGTCACAAAGTGCTTTACAGAAACCCAGCCTAAAACACCAAACAGCAAGCAATGCAGGTGTAGAAGCACGGAGCTAGGAAAAACTCCCTGTAAGGCCAGAACCTAGGAAGAAACCTAGAGAGGAACCAGGCTATGAGGGGTGGTCATTCCTCTTCTGGCTGTGTCGGGTGGAGATTATATGTGGGTTACATGGAGAAACAGTCTATTTTCAATCCTCTCAAAAATGTTTTCTTGCCTCACATCATTATTTGGAAACGGTATATTGATGATATTTTTGTTCTATGGAACGGGTGATGCAAAACAGCTCCAGGCGTTCCAGGCGTTCCATGCTTTTCTTCACTCCTGTTCTGAGCATCTGAGATTTACTATGCAATCTGATACACGTCTAATCAGTTTTCTTGATCTTCTGATCTTGTGTGAAGATAATGTTCTATACACTGATCTTTACAGGAAACCTACTGATCGTAACAGTTTGTTGAGGGCTGATAGTTGTCACCCACTTCCCTTAAAAAATAGTTTGCCCTACAGCCAATTCTGTCGAATCAAAAGAATTTGCAAAAAACAGTCCGATTTCGACAGAAATATGGCTGAGACGCAAAGAAAGTTCAAGGAGAGGGGCTACAAGAATGATCAGATTAATATTGAGAAAATTCGAAACAAAAGGAGACATGACCTTTTTCAAGGTCAGTCTCGCAAAAAGACAGCATTCTTGCGTTCTAACTACCCGCTATTCAAAGTGCTCTGAACAAATTAAGGGAATTGTTCACAAACATTGGCACATCCTAAAATCCGATGATAGTCTCGGTAATGTGTTTTCGGACCTTCCCTTGGTCGTATTCTCGAGGGCCAGAAATCTCAGAGACCAATTGGTAAACTCTGATTTACCACCCCAAGATATTCCTGAACAACGTCTATTTGCGCCCCTACTGGATGGAAATTACAAATGTAATGGCTGTGCTCAATGCAATGGCACTTATAAATGTAGATCCTTCAAACACCCACAAACAGGGAAATCGATCCCAATAAAAGGTGTTATTACATGCTCCACTAAGGCATTTATTTATCTTCTAACTTGTCCTTGTGGTAAAAATTATGTAGGTAAAACAACGCGCAAATTAAAAGTACGTATCTCAGAGCATCATAGCACCATTAGGTGTAAAAACTTTACTTATCCAAAACTTTACTTATCCCACTTCTTGGAGGCAGGCCACTCGATTTCGTCTCTGCGTTAATATTGGCATCGAACATGTCACCCTCCCTAGGAGAGGGTGTGACCTTGATAATTTATTGTTAAAACGAGAGGCTGCCTGGATCTTTAATTTAAAGACCCTTGCGCCCTTTGGTCTCAACATAGACTTTGATCTGAAGCCATTCTTGTGATTATTGTGACTTTGCCATTGTAATTGTGTGTAAACTTGTATAGTCAAATTAATCTATGATCGTATGCTATCCATTTGTTTGTATGCTGTTCTTTGTATGACATTTTAATATTTGATTATTAACCAATGATATTAGGCCACTCCTGGCCATGATTACAGACACCTGTGTCTTTTGACACTATATAAACGAGTCATCCCGCAGTGTTTGATTATACCCTGATGAAGACAGCTTGGCTGTCGAAACGTTGGTATTACATTTTTGCATCTGAGCTCCTAGAGTGTGCGGCTCTCTTTTATTTTCAAGTTTCTACTCCGCTAGCCAGCACCTCGTCTTAATAGATGTGCGTTTCTTTTTCTTCTAGGAGATTATATCAGTACCTGGTCAAGATGTTGAAATGTTCATAAATGACCAGCAGGGTCAAATAATAATAATAATGACAGTGGTTGTCGAGGGTGCAACAGGTCAGCACCTCAAGAGTAAATGTCAGTTGGCTTTTCATAGCCGATCATTCAGAGTATCTCTACCGGCTCCTGCTGTCTCTAGAGAGTTGAAAACAGCAGGTCTGGGACAGGTAGCACGTCCGGTGAACAGGTCAGGGTTCCATAGCGGCAGGCAGAACAGTTGAAACTGGAGCAGCAGCAGGTGGACTGAGGACAGTAAGGAGTCATCAGGCCAGGTAGAGAGAGCATACTTAAAATCACACAGGACACCGGATAAGACAGGAGAAATACTCCAGATATAACAGACTGACCCTAGCCCCTGACACATATACTACTGCAGCATAAATATTGTAGGCTGAGACAGGAGGGGTCAGGAGACTTGCCCTATTTATGTCACTCCCTTTGGTTCCTTCCCCAGGCATTATTGTTTCTGTTTCAGTTTCCTGTCTGTGTGCTGTTCCTGTTTTGTATTATGTTTCGTTCATTTATTAAATTATTAACACCCTGAACTTGCTTCCTGACTCCCAGCGCGCACACATTACACCTGTTTCCATTGATCATCCTTGAAATGTTTCTACAACTTGATTGGAGTCCACCTGTGGTAAATCAAATTGATTGGACATGATTTGGAAAGGCAGACACCAGTCTATATAAGGTTCCACGGTTGTTAGTGCATGTCAGAGCAAAAACCAAGCCATGAGGTCAAAAGAATTGTCCGCGGAGCTCCGAAACAGGATTGTGTCGAAGAACAGATCTGGGGAAGAGTACCAAAAAAATGTCTGCAGCATTGAAGGTTCCCAAGAACACAGTGGCCTCCATCGTTCTTAAATTGTATAAGTTTTGTACCACCAAGACTCTTCCTAGAGCTGGCTTCCCAGCCAAACTGAGCAATCGGGTGAGAAGGGCCTTGTCAGGGAGTTAACCAAGAACCCGAATGTCACTCTGACAGAGCTCCAGAGTTACTTTGTGGAGATTGGAGGACCTTCCAGAAGGACAACCGTCTCTGCAGCACACCACCAATCAGGCCTTTATGGTAGAGTGGCCAGACAGAAGCCACTCAGTAAAAGGCACATGACAAGATTTTGCCAAAAGGCACCTAAAGGACTCTCAGACCATGCGAATCAATATTCTCTGATCTGATAAAACTGAGATTGAACTCTTTGGCCTGACTGCAAAGCGTCACTTCTGGAGGAAACCTGGCAACATCCCTTGAGTGAAGCATGGGGGTGGCAGCATCATGCTGTGGGATGTTTTTCAGCAGCAGGAACTTGGAGACAAGTTAATGATCGAGGGAAAGATGAATGGAGCAAAGTACAGAGATCCTTGATGAAAACCTGCTCCAGAGTGCTCAGGACATCAGACTGGGGCAAAGGTTCACCTTATAAAAGGACAATGCAGGAGAGGCTTTGGGACAAGTCTCTGAATGTCTTTGAGTACCCCAGCCAGAGCCCAAACTTGAACCCGATCGAGCATCTCTGGAGAGACCTGAAAATAGCTGTGCAGCGAGGCTCCCCATCCAACCTGACAGAAGTTGAGGGTCTGCAGAGAAGAATGGGAGAAACTCCCCAAACACAGGTGTGCTGTGCTTGTAGCATCATACCCAAGAAGACTCAAGGCTGTAATCGCCAAATGTGCTTCAACAAAGAGTGCGATTACTTGTGTGAATGTGATATTTAATTTTCTTTGCAGAACTTTTGCTTTGTCATTATTGGGTATTGTGTGTAGATTGATGATGGGAAAAAACAATTTCATACATTTTCAAATAAGGCTGTAACTTAAAAAAAAAAATCTTGAAAAAAAGTAGAGAGGTCTTAATACTTTCTGAATGCACTGTAGCTAACATTCTTTGATTATTTGGTTAGATGGCTTTATGTATTTCCAAAACTTTGGTTTACTTTAATGTAGCTGTAATCTAGGTGTTGATAGCAACTGGCTGACTCATTCAGTGCTAATGTAACGTTAGCAGGCTAGTAGGGCTAACGTTAGCAGGCAAGTAGGGCTAACGTTAGCAGGCAAGTAGGGCTAACGTTAGCAGGCAATTAGGGCTAACGTTAGCAGGCTAGTAGGGCTAACGTTAGCAGGCTAGTAGGGCTAACGTTAGCAGGCAAGTGGGGCTAACGATAGCAGGCAAGTAGGGGCTAACGTTAGCAGGCAAGTGGGGCTAACGATAGCAGGCAAGTAGGGCTAACGTTAGCAGGCTAGTAGGGCTAACGTTAGCAGGCTAGTAGGGCTAACGTTAGCAGGCTAGTAGGGCTAACGTTAGCAGGCAAGTGGGGCTAACGATAGCAGGCAAATAGGGGCTAACGTTAGCAGGCTAGTGGGGCTAACGTTAGCAGGCTAGTGGGGCTAACGTTAGCAGGCAAGTGGGGCTAACGATAGCAGGCAAGTAGGGCTAACGATAGCAGGCAAGTAGGGCTAACGTTAGCAGGCTAGTAGGGCTAACGTTAGCAGGTTTTTTCGGGCTAACGTTAGCAGGTTGTTAGGGCTAACGTTAGCAGGTTGTTAGGGCTAACGTTAGCAGGCTAGTAGGGCTAACGTTAGCAGGATTGTTGGCTGATTTTTTTTATTTGTAACAATAAATGTATAAAGTATTTTCTTGTAAGTTGTCAAATTAAATTGAAACCAGTAGTCATGAGTGCAAATCAAAACAATTTGGTTTAATTTTAAGTTATTTTTGTTGGAGTTTACATTATAGGGAATAGGCTGGCTTGCCATGTCCTCCATATTACATCACATGCCCCCCAAAAATAATATCCGACATTCAAGCATTCTTCGGAATTCTGATGGGTTTTATGTAATAACTCCAAAAATAGAAAAGTGAGGTGTAACATTGCATTTGGACTTTTGATGTGTGTACTAATGCAAATCCATATGTTACATGTGGTTACCTTTATGCTACCTACCCATTAAAGCTCCAAAATAGTCAGTCCATTAGTTTTTCTATATTCCACAACATAACATCTATCTTTGTGAATGCATGAAATATGTATCAGAACTCAGAGAGCTTTTTTCTGCACCCTCCCTTTCTCTACCCCTTGTTTTCTCTTTGCTCTGACATTGATGATCAAAAACCAGGCAGAATCCCTCTGCTTTGTAAATGGGATTTTTTTTCTCCAATGAGCACATTTTATTCATTTTGTTTTGGAGCTGGGTGTGTGTTTGTGTTTATGATGGCTGTCATTACGCGACAGGGGAAGAGAGATGCTGAGCACAAAGAAACTTGACATTAAAAACCAGTACACTCAGCATGGGGACAAAACCCAGGTAGCACTTTGAATCGGAATAGAGACCCCACAATTAGAGTTGCTGTCAATTGCACAGTTTCCCCCCCCACTGCCGTTAGCCCTTGAACCTCGACCGCGGAATGTAATGACATCAATGCAGAACACAGCTTTAAACAATGTTTAAGCAGCCCCTGAGCCAGCAGGCCAGAGAATTGGGAACCTGAACCGTTTCACAATGTTAGTCAATGGCTTTCTTGCTCTTATTCTTTCTGTTGTTACCAGTTATAGGCACAGAGACTAGATATAGCTTTCAACTAGAAAGTCATTCTAGTTTCAGAACTGCATCCGAATAGTCTCAAATAGCTTCCTTTCCTCATCATCTCCTTTTCATAATCACTGCATGAGAGACAGTTAGTAGAGAATCTTTATCTCAGCGGGGCCATTTGCTTTGCAGCAGGCTGTCAGATAGACACAGACAATATTCAGACATGAATAGAGTACAAAGAATACATGTAGATGAGGAAGTTGTAGTTGACGTGGAGTTAATGAGGAAAGGAATGGAGCCATTTGAGACGAAGCTCTGAGGAAGGGGTTAATAATAGAGAGGTACCAGAGCCCTATGGGCCCTGGTCAAAAGTAGTGCACTATGTTGGGAATAGGGTGCCATTTGGGACATATCGTCTGTCTCTGCCTCCTATTTGCTCCGTCTGACTCGGCAGACTTTACTGCTTTAGTGACTAGTCCAGTGTAACAGAATAACTTTACGTCCGTCCCCTCGCCCATACTCGGGCGCGAACCAGGGACCCTCTGCACACATCAACAACAGTCACCCTCGAAGCATCATTACCCATCGCTCCACAAAAGCCGCGGCCCTTGCAGAGCAAGGGGAACTACTACTTCAAGGTCTCAGAGCAAGTGACGTAACCGATTGAAACGCTATTTAGCGCACACCGCTAACTAAGCTAGCCATTTCACATCCGTTACACCAGCTTTAAGTTGAATGTGGCAGCACTGAGACCAAAAGGCAGAAGATTATTTCTTTACCGGGATACTCTGCCAATGGGCAATTAGGAGAACAATCCAATATGAAAGAGGGTTAGAAGAGGGAGGAGCTCATGTGAAATGAAAACCATTTGAAATGGAAGTGCTTAGTTGTAGAGGAAAGTATTAACGGTATGCGTGGATAGTGTGTGAATATGACACAAGTGCACAAGTATTTTCACACGCGGCACTCTTCCTCACGCAGCACTCTCTCGCACACATGCATACGCATGCGTGCATACACACACACACACACACACACACACACACACACACACACACGCATGCACACGCACAGACACACTAACCATGAGTTCCCTGTCACCCATTAATGATAATGCTACACATTTATCTCATCATTATTGCTACAGTGCCTGTTCTATCCTCTGATTTACATAAATAACTAGAGTGCTGATTAAATGAGAGTAACCTAATAGCCACTCGTTCATTTTCACCTAATTATATCTTATGTGCTTGCTTAGCTACTCATGCTTCATCAAAACATCATGTCCCCAGGAGGAAGATTGAGGTTAATTAAGTAAAAACTTAGAGCTTTGCGGTACATTTTAGATGTGCATTGATAGCTTTTTATAACAGCCGCCCTCCTAATTAACGTAATGAATCTTTACCATAAGCTAATTGCTAACCAGGCTATTTCATTAGCATGCCTGTTTAACAACAGTAGTGTCACAGACTTGTTAGCCAAGCATGATGCTAGTACAGCAACAGGGTGGAGTGGTTAAAAGCGCCAGCAAAGTAAACGCTAACGCAAACAATGCTAATTGAGCTTAATTGGTGCCCAAATGTTACTCACAAAATATAAAAAATAATTCTGTAAATGGTGTTTACATCTGTTTACACTCCAATACATTCCTGGTAAGTAACCTTTTCAGTCAGGTTATATACTGTTGAATTTGAAGTTGCAGATGCTGACGACCAGGTTTTGATACCAGTCATTTAAAGTTGATAAAACAATAAAAGGCAACATCTGAGGTAAGACTGAAACATGGCCATCTCCTAAAACTACAGGCAGCACTACAAACTGTTCCAGACCTTGAATTTAGTATCATTCATTCCATATGCTCCTTTTACAGCGCTAGGGTTTTTGTTTTAACCTATCACTGAAAGAAGAGGATGAATTCTGCCCGTAAAAGACCAGTTCTCATGATGGTAAATGCTACGAAGAGGGTTTGTGTTCTATATTTCGAGGTAATTCAAGCCTTGAAAGTTGACCTGTCGCAATATCGTTGCCAAAAAGCACTCAAGATAAAGTTTACAACATCCAAGTGTAAAAATATTGATTACAGCCAGTGAAAGGGGGATCTGAGGAATACACAGTGGGAAGCCCATGAAACTCCCGATGAACTGGAGTGTTAGCAGCGACCGAATGGAAACACTTCGGGAAGCAAAGTGTCCATAAAGAGGAAACGCAGACACACCTGGAGCCCAGATATCCACTGGTGCCACCATCACTAAACCATGAACCTTATTCTCTCTTTCCCTGTGCTCTTTTCTCCA
Source organism: Oncorhynchus keta (assembly GCF_023373465.1). Lineage (NCBI taxonomy): Eukaryota > Metazoa > Chordata > Actinopteri > Salmoniformes > Salmonidae > Oncorhynchus > Oncorhynchus keta. The sequence continues at coordinate 53,479,808 of NC_068421.1, read as the reverse complement.
TCTTCCCCAAATAATTTCTATCATTCATATTCTTTTCTTTCTTTCTCTCCCTCTCTATCTTGATCTCTTTCTGTTGCTGCTGTCTCCTTCATGTTGATGAAACGATCCCACGTTCTGGTAAATCTCTGGATCATATTGGTGCCTAGCTGGTTTCAGGAGGGTAGATATCCAGGCTGATAACTGCTATTTGGCACCGGCTCCGCCTGGAACACTGGAAAATGGAGCAAATAAGAGGCCAAAATGGTTGTTAAAGGGGGGGGGTGCATAGTGACGGAGAAGAACAGACAACTGCTCAATCAAAGGTGCTACAGTATGCACTATGCCTTTTTTGCATTTGCGTGAGCGTGTAACGTGAGTGTTCCCCTCACCTTTATCTTACTGTTATACCCTGCAAGGTGATCTCATGGTCATGCCTCATATTTTGATTTGTTTATTATCCAGTGAAATGGAGTTGAAGATGTATAATTCTCACCATTGTGTTCTCAGGGATGGTGAAAGCACTCCCACTCTCTCTCTCTCCTTCTCTCTCACTCCCTAAGCCCCCCTCTTTCGTGATAGTGATCTAATGAAAACAGGTTTCCTACCATTAAAAAAGAGAATAACTGTGAGTTATGTGTCACAAACAATCATACGATGCACTCTGCTCTAAACCCATTATACAGTAAAGTGGCCTGATATCCATGGACATACCACTAAATCACATATGAAATGCTCTGAGTGCCAAGGTGAAACAAGTAGCGGCAGCCTGAGGTTTTTACATTTCACCTTTATTTAACCATTTAGGCCAGGTGAGAACAAGTTGTCATTTACAACTGCGACCTGGCCAAGATAAAGCAAAGCAGTGCGACAAAAACAACAACACAGAGTTACACATGGGATAAACAAACATACAGTCAATAACACAATAGAAAAATCTATGTACAGTGTGTGCAAATGTAGTAAGGTTAGGGAGGTAAGGCAATAAATAGGCCATAGTTTAGACCTCTATAGTCAATGCACAGACTCAGCCCTCCCTTCTTTTTTCCCCACAAAAAATAAACTTGAGGAGGCAGGTGATATGGAGGGCCAAATGTACCCCTGCCCCAGAGATTCAGATATGTATGTCTCCATAGCCACTGTCTCCTCCTGTGACGGGGATATAGGTGACTCCTGGGAAGCGCAGCGCCTACCAGGAGATTTATCGCACATTGCCCTTGTCGATAAGGTGGTAATTGGGTCGCCCTCTTTTTACAGAAGGCGATAGCCAAAACGGCATATCCTGAGGGAATGCGCACAGTGGAGACTTGGTCTGGACTCTCCACCGTCGTAGCACCGATGGAAACTCCTACACACCTGCCTGAGCACTCCTCTGACCACCCCTTTAGAGCCCTCTGTTGCCACGAAATCCTGGGGTTGTGACGGGCCAACTAGGGGATCCCCAGCACCACCGGAAATGCAGGAGAATCAATGAGGAAGAGACTAATTCTCTCCTCATGACCCTCCTGCGTAACCATGCCCAGTGGAGCCATGGCCTCCCTGACTAGCCCTGACCCTAATGGTCGGCTATCTAAGGCGTAAACTGGGAAGGGTTTGTCAAGCTGAACAAGGGGGATCCCTAACCTATGCACTAAACCGCGGTCTATAAAATTCCCCACTGCGCCTGAATCTACTAGCGGCTTATACCGGAGACCCGGGAAAGAGAGGCAAATTCAGGAAAAACAATCAATATATACATGTGACCAACAGGGGGCTCTGGGTGAGCCTGGTGCCGACTCTGGTGCCGACCTGAGGTGTCCGAGCAGAGCTTGGCCTGGCGTCTCGACTCCCTGGAGGACCCCCCCAGCACCGGTCTGCAGTGTGCCCTCTGCGACCACAGCTGGTACAGGAAAGGCCCCCTCCTCCGGTTGCCCTCGCTGCAGCACCTCCTAGCTCCATGGGCGTTGGAGTGGAGGAGCTGGGGGATGAAACTGACAGAACCCGATCTGGACGTCCGCGGGTCGCCAGCAAGTTGTCCAAACAAATGGAAACGTCGATCAGCTGGTCCAAGGAGACGGTGGTGTCTCACACTGAACTCTATCTGAGAAGTAGTTGGTGAACCAGGCGAGGCAGTCATTTGCGAAAACAAGGCTATTGAGTCTGCCAATAAGAATGCGGTGATTGACAGAGTCGAAAGCCTTGGCCAGGTCGAGGTCTGTGAGCAGAGTTGAGAAGTTGGAAATCCTGCTCATCCCGCTCACTGCGCACTGCTCTGGCGCTCCCATGTCCGGTCTGCTATGTGCTCACAGGGAAAAAAACTGCCTCCCAAATTTGCTTCATTCATTAAAATCACAACCAACACCCATCTATTTTTGTGGCTACCTGGACCTACCATTTGGTTTTGATGTATTGAAACCAAAGTATATGGATTTGAACGAAAAGTATTTGAATAAACATGAGAAGGTAAGAAGCACACATAATTTCCTATTAAACAGCATATAAACACTCTAAATAGGTCAGGAGCCAGACAGGAAGCCTAAGAAGGAACTCAAATGAATTATTTAGGCTAAATTATTTCAATTATTTCAAGGCTATAGCCTACAAAGAAATACATTGTGAAACATTTGCGAGTGCGACCCAATAAGCAGGTAGGGAAATAAAGAGCTCAGCATTTAAACATTTCGATGTATTAAATCATTTGTGCATATAGGCTGTGACTTACTTTAATGAAATACAAATTAAACGGAAAATAACTTATTTGTACCTTCGAATTGATTTTTAGAATTCATTTTTAGAAACACGAGTCTGGATAGTCTGGCTTCAGGTTCATTTGATGGTGCCTGGAGAGCAGGCCAGCAGGTGAGAATATCCTCTCCACACAAACACCTTCTGGCCACTCTTGCCAGGCTGGGCAGAGATGCATTTTTTTTTTTATATATATTTTTTATATAGGTAGGCCTAAAGGTTTTTAGGCAAAATGACCAAATCAAAATGGAAAACTCCTTGAACGTGGGAATATGCTAGGTCTATTGGGCCAAAATCGAGTATGGCCTATTGTATAGATAATATAACAAAAATGAATGAACAGTTTAAGACATTTATCCCGGGTGGCGCAGTGGTTAAGGGCGCTGTACTGCAGCACCAGCTGTGCCACCAGAGACTCTGGGTTCCTGCCCAGGCTCTGTCGTAAATTAACCGGCCGCGACCGGCCTAGTGTCGTCGCGCAGTGTGGCTTGGTTGGGTTGTGTATCGGGGAAGCATGACTTTCAACCTTCGTCTCTCCCGAGCCCGTACGGGGGTTGTAGCAATGAGACAAGATAGTAGCTACTATCTATTGGATACCACGAAATTGGGGAGAAAAAGGGGTAAATATTCAACTAAATAAAAACATTTAAGTGCAAGAGATTTTTGTTTATAAATACTTTTCTACAATGATACACTTACTTGTCTACCTACCTTGTTCCTTTCTTTTAGCATGTGCACATAGTAAGTACAGCATCATGCTTTCGGGATACGTGTCTTTTCCGATTCCACAATGATTCTTTAGTTGTGGACATTACATCACATAACTCCCTCTTGCTCTTGGTCCTCATCTTGATAAGTCACCTTGATTAAGCACCTGTGTGTTTTACCAGTTTATTTTTGAAAATATTTAGCGAACTCCAGAAGCTAAAGCTAACGGCTATAGCAGCACACAAGTAGACTACAAATGCATGCCCTGAGCTTGTGAAGTGAGCGCTGCCGACGCTCCTGACGGAAACACATCTTTTACTGGGGAGTCTACTGTGTCGTACCATCGCTCTGTAGATCTCTGTTTTTTGTGTGTTTTTTTTTTGAGGAAAACAGCACTGCTCCATCTACTTAATCTATTACTGTACCAACGTGTTTAACACCATTATTGTTTTCTCTTAGGAGGCATTGGAAACATTGCATCTTGTTCCCGGCTCATGTTACAGGGGTGGAAAACCATTGGCTTTACATTAATGGCCCTGCTTTTCCGCCCATAAGAGCTTTATCCCTCCATTTCATCCATCAGCTTGTGTTGCTTGCTCCTATAATTCCCTGTGCTGGAAACGAGAGAGCCTACTGCCTTCCATTTGGGCTCTCTGTTGTTTTATTTCTTGCCTGCTACGGAGTGTAGCGTTTGTTTGTTTTCTTAGTTTTTTGTTTGTTTGTTTGCCTGTTCAATTCTGGCAAATGAACCGTACGGTCACCCAATCAAACTCTCCAGCAGACCAGACCCTACGAATTGTGCGAACGTCCCTCGTGGGTGTCCTCTCGGTATCCGGGGCCACTGCTGCTCACAGGGTGTTTTTTTTTTTTTTACAAACAAACCGTTCCAATCACACAGAGGGAAAAAGTTTGCAGTTCGGCAGAGTCTGCTTTGCAGAACTCCTTGGCTTCGACTTCAGTCCCAGGATAATCAAGACCAGAGAGGAGGAGGATGAGGGTGGAAAGGGAATCAACTTCCACCAGCCATCATTATTTAGGGCAGTCAATGTCAATTCGGAAAAAAAAACATAATTGGCAGGCCAATTTTCCATTCAACTCCAAATGAACCCCTTCTTTTACCGCGCCTCAACTTTCTAATTTCCCTGGTTGTTTTGCAGCAGAGCTAGAGCAAAAAAGGGTGGGCGGCACAACTGGATAACAGGAAACAACCCCGAAAAGCACCGCAGACAACTTTCATCATCTGACAAACCTTGAAACATCACAGAAAACACCACAACAACAAAAAACGTGTTTTGGGTCTTTCCCCACCACAACATTCTTAAATAGGAAGAGAAACAAAGCGGACGAAATGCGATAAACAAAACAAACAAAGAAGAGCGTCAACGTGTGATTGGGTTGACTGTAGACACCACTCATTCCTCCGTGAAGTGAAACCTCTAGCTAGCTATTGTCCGTCTGCTATAGGGACCTGGCGAGCACACTGCTCAGGCATGTGATTCAGAGAGACCTAATCTAATTATGTCACTATAGTGGCAATGGATGGAGCCCCCACTCCTATGAGGGGGATAATGCAATATGGGAGGAGAGCCCCTGGAATGAGGCCGTAATTACATTGGCCTGTCCATGATGCACACAGACACACGACCCACTCCCTGGAACTCAACTGGGCTGGAATGGGCAGAGTTAACCCTTCCCTGGCCCTACTGCTGGCCCCAAGCTGTGTCTGATTGGTATGCTTTTTCTATGTCTGTATGGATACAGTTTCGTTTTTTTTACTGTTATGTTCCCCAGCCAGCAAGAAAACCAAATAATGTCAAACAGAAGTAACAAAACGAAACAGGTGGGGTTTAGGAGGGGTTCTGAAAGACACTCATGGGGGTGTTTACTGAAAGTTGACTAGCAACAACAGCTGGAACCTAAATGACGCCCAACATGAGCACCCACTAAATTTTCCCAAGAAGAGGCAAACAAAAGAAAAACCCACACCAAACTTAAAGACAAGAAAGTCAACCGAAAAGGTAGAGCAAAATGAAATCAGACAAAGGAATGTTTTTCTAGAAATCAATAGGGCACGCCAACTAAAGGTGTTGAGCCTCCACATCTCTCAAGACAACTGGGACACTGGGACAGCTACTCTTAAGTAGCACCTGGGCCAGCAGAGGTGAAACACCTTCCCACTAACAAAGATGGCAACCAGCACAGGTTTAACACATACTGACTATCGAGGTGACACCAGTTGGTGCACCATACGTGCTAACAAGCTATACTTACTAAAGTCCAACCTCAAAACACAAATGGAAAAACAAAAACCTGTAACAGTACACACACACACACACAAATGATGTATATTCAATAATATACAGGACACTAATACGGACGCTTATAAGAAATCCCGATTATGCTCTCAGGTGAAACATCAAACAGGCAACGCGTCAATACAGGACTAAGATTGAATCCTACTACTCCGGCTCTGACGCTCGTCTGATGTGGCAGGGCTTGCAAACTATTATGGACTACAAAGGGAAACCCAGCCGCAAGCTGCCCAGTGACCCGAACCTACCAGACGAGCTAAATGCTTCAAGGCAAGTAGCACTAAAGCATGCATGAGAGCACAAGCTGTTCCGGACAACTGTGTGATCACGCTCTCCTTAGCCGATGTGAGCAAGACCTTTAAACAGGTCAACATTCACAATGCCGCGGGGCCAGATTGATTACCAGGACGTGTACTGCGAGCATGCAAAGACAAACTGGCAAGTGTCTTCACTGACATTTTCAACCTCTCCCTGACCGAGTCTGTAATACCTACATATTTCAAGCAGACCACCATGGTCCCTGTGCTCAAGAAAGAAAAGGTAACCTGCCTAAATGACTACCGCCCTGTAGCACTCACGTCGGTAGCCATGAAGTGCATTAAAAGGCTGGTCATGACTCACATCAACACCATTATCCCGGAAACCCTAGACCCACTCCAATTCGCATACCGCACCAACAGCTCCACAGATGATGCAATCTCAATCGCACTCCACACTGCCCTTTCCCACCTGGACAAAAGGAACACCTATGTGAGAATGCTGTTCATTGACTACAGCTCAACGTTCAACACCATAGTGCCCAGAATGCTCATAACTAAACTAAGGACCCTGGGACTAAACACCTCCCTCTGCAACTGGATCCTGGACTTCCTGATGGGCCACCCCCAGGTGGTAATGTGTAGGGAACAACACATCTGCCATGCTGAGGTACTGTGGCCCCTCACGGTGCATGCTTAGTCCCCTCCTGCATGCTTAGTCCCCTGTTCACCCACGACTGCGTGGCCAAACACGACTCCAACACCATCATTAAGTTTGCTGACAAAACAACAGCCTTATCAACGATGAGACAGCCTATATGGAGGAGGTCAGAGACCTGCCAGTGTTGTGCCGGGACAACAACATCCCTCTTAATGTGAGCAAGACAAAGGAGCTGATTGTGGACTATAGGAAAAGGATGGCGGAAAAGGCCCCCATTAACATTGACAGGACTGTAGTGGAGCGGGTTGAGAGTTTCAAGATCCTTGGTGTCCACATCACCAACAAACTATCATGGTCCAAACACACCAAGACAGTTGTGAAAAGGACACGACACCACCTTTTCCCCCTCAGGAGACTGAAAAGATTTGGCATGGGTCCCTAGATCCTCAAAGTTCTCCAGCTGAACCAGAACATTGTGAACTTTTGCATCACCGCCTGGTATGGCAACTGCTCGGCATCCAACCGTAAAGTACCAGTCAAAAGAATGGACACACCTACTCATTCAAGGGTTTTTCTTTATTTGTACTATTTTCTACATTGTATAATAATAGTGAAGTCATCAAAACTATGAAATAACACATATGGAGTCATGTAGTAACCAAAAAAGTGTTAAACAATCTAAATATATTTTATATTTTATATTCTTCAAAGTAGCCATCATTTGTCTTGATGACAGCTTTGCACACTCTTGGCATTCTCTCAACCAGCTTCATGTGGAATGCTTTTCCCAACAGTCTTGAAGTAGTTCCCTCATATGCTGAGCACTTGTTGGCTGCTTTTCCTTCACTTTGTGGTCCAATTCATCCCAAACCATCTCAATTGGGTTGAGGTTGGGTGATTGTGGAGTCCAGGTCATCTGATGCACCACTCCATTACTCTCCTTCTTGGTAAAATAACTCTTACACAGCCTGAAGGTGTGTTGGATCATTGTCCTGTTGACAAACAAATGATAGTCCCACTAAGCGAAAACCAGATGGGATGCCGTATCGCTGCAGAATGCTGTGGTAGCAATTCTGGTTAAGTGTGCCTTGAATTGTAACTAAATCACTGACAGTGTCACCAGCAAAGCACCCCCACACCTCCTCCTCCATGCTTCGTGGTGGGAACCACACATGCAGAGATCATCCTTTCACCTACTCTGCGTCTCACAAAAACATGGCGGTTGGAACCAAAAATCTCAAATTTGGACTCAGACAGATTTCTACCGGTTTACTGTTCATTGCTCATGTTTCTTGGCCCAAGTCTATTATTCTTATTGGCGTCCTTTAGTAGTGGTTTCTTTGCAGCAATTAAACCATGAAGGCCTGATTCATGCATTCTCCTCTGAACAGTAGATGTTGAGATCTGTCTGTTACTTGAACTCTGTGAAGTATTTATTTGGGCTGCAATCTGAGGTGCAGTTAACTCTAATGAACTTATCCTCTGCAGCAGAGGTAACTCTGGGTCTTCCTTTCGGCGGTCCTCATGAGAGCCAGTTTCATCATAGTGCTTGATGGTTTTTGTGACTAAACTTGAAGAAATATTCAAAGTTTTTGAATTTTTCCGGATTGACTGACCTTCATGTCTTAAAGTAATGATGGATTGTTGTTTCTTTTTGCTTATTTGAGCTGTTCTTGCCATAATATGGACTTGGTCTTTTACCAAATAGGGTTATCTTCTGTATACCACCCCTACCTTGTCACAACACAATGGATTGGCTCAAATGCATTAAGAAGGAAATAAATTACACAAATTCCCTTTTAACAAGGCACACCTGTTAATTTAAATGCATTCCAGGTGACTACCTCATGAAGCTGGTTGAGAGAATGCCAAGAGTGTGCAAAGCTGTCATCAAGGCAAAGTGTGGCTACTTTGAAGAATCTCAAATAGAAAATATATGTTGATTTCTTGAACAGTTTTTTGGTTACTACATGACTCCATATGTGTTATTTCACAGGTTTGATGTCTTCACTATTATTCAACCATGTAGAAAATACTACAAATATAATAAAAACCCTTGACTGAGTTTGTGTGTCCAAACTTTTGACTATTACTGTATATATTGTTTTTGCTGATTTTGTTTTGAAATACGGATGTATTTAGTGACGTCACGTAGTTGTGTCTCACTTATGTGTATATGTTTTCTTTATGTTTTGAGATACGCAGAGGAGGAACAAATCATTCTCAATCAACCCATTTGAAATGTGCCTAAATTATGGATGGATATATGCTGAGTTGTTTATTTTACATGATTTTCTATGAAAGTATGGATTGAAGAAAATATACTGTCAAATGAAAATGGTACATCCCTTATGTCAGATACAATCTGGAATAAATCAAAAGAGAAAAATAGTGGTTCCCTGACATAAGAAAATATATTAAAACAGTCGAATCTCAAAATTTCTGAGAGCTTTTCATAAATTATTTACAGTCTAATCAGCATGCAGAGCCGTTGTGGTAGTTTGATTGTGCCTCCATGACACCTATGATTTTATTTCTAAAACTGTTTTCAGATCTTACCATTTCTGAGAACATTTCAGAAAATTCCACAGTATGATCTGCAAACAGAGCATCTGAGTGTAATATCCATGATGCTCAGCAGGGGGCGAACAACATCAGAAAGACATTGGGGAACAGACGAGGGGGACCAGCAGGTAAACTAACCACACAGTATAATAGAGTAATTCTTCACCATCTGCAAGCTGTAGACATCAGTGAAAGCCAACACTGTAAGAACTGAAGATGCTTTATGAATTGATGAACTAATTACAAGCCCAGTATTCCATGTTTAAACTGCCGTAAATGCTTTAATTAGGTGAAGTGAACGTTAAATGAACGTCCAACAGATGGAATTGATTAGTACGACTTGTCGTATGTGACCTTTTGTAAGAAATAAAATACATAAGTACACTGTGAGACTGTTCTCTAGCTCACAGTCGAGCATGTTGATGAGTAAAAGCACTGTAATTATTGACTCAACTGTGATTTGGAACTAATCCATTGGGCCGGCCTCTCTGTCTCAGACAGAGTGACACTTGTGCGTGCTTGCTAGGGCACATTGGGCCTATATAAAAAAAAAAAAAAGAATGTAAGGGCTTTGGCCTGTGCAATATGATATTATCCTCTTTAAGTCACGGTCTTCCTTGTCAGCGTCATTTTTCTCGAATTTAATTTTCAGCAGTTTCAGAGACTTAATAATACAATTGAACGTTTCACACGCAGTTCTGCGCATAGAAAATAGTCTAAGGGGGATGAAAGTTAGAAAATATCATTGATTTAAAGAGGTCGTTATCGCTCATAGCACAAGCTTAGTCTGGCTCCAGTGGAATGTTTTTCCAATGTTGCGGTGCCAACATGCATGTGAGATTTATATCGGGGCTTTTGCCCCTGACTTCACGACCTTAACACATAGCAACAGGGAGAGAGCTTAGCCTGCATTGTGTTGGAATGTTCGGACGCAGGAGGCATGGTCTGTGTCACTGACACTCACTAGAACCAGGATCGGTGCCCCACAGTTTCTCTGGATACACACACACACAGTGAGCTTTACAATAGCACTATGGAGGACCCAGCACCACAAAACAAAGCAGGCCTCTCTGCTGTTGGACTCTTTACATGTCAGAGTCAAAGCCGGTGCCTTGCCGTGAGACAAAGTCCAGGTGTCTTGATGATATCACAGTTTCGCCTTTCATCAGATAATTGCTCTGAAATAATGTAGAGACCAACAATACCGCTGGGTATACTGCCCTGCAAACAAACTCTCACCAACTTTGACAAGTCTCGTGTTCCTCACGTAGCCCTTTGCAACTTGCTTCGGTTCTCAAAACAGATTGTATATCAGTATAATTCTCTCTCTCTCTCAGTTGAAACTAAGTGCTCTACCATATGCCGACCAATTCAACAATGACTTTGTTGCAGGCTTTATTCAAAATATATGTTCACTTGTATCCCTCCAGTATTGTTTCACACACTCAGCCGTTGCTGGCGTGTGCTGCTGATCGTTTAGAACATTTTTAAAAAGCAGATGTGGCCTCCTGTCTCTTTCTCCTAACCCACATCTCTCTTTAGGGCAATATACATTTCAAACTGACTGCTTTTGTGAAGGCGGCCTGTTAAGCTCAACGTTTTCTCTTTCCTTTTGTCTTAATATGTCAAATGGATAATTAGGCACACGGAACGGGACAATATATTTGAGTGAACACAGCCATGATGATATGGTGCGGTAGTGTCATCCGTGCTCGAAACATTCACACGATGAGACTTTCAGTTGTATGAATTTACATGCTCACTGAGCTAAGATGGACAAAAGCAGCAAGGCCCAGTGATTTGTTCAGACAGGCAGAGAATCATCGGGGACTGATTTCCCAAAGTGGGCCACAGAGACCTCTACTGGTTAGGAGGAGTGGAGATTTGGGGAGACACTTCCTCTAAATTCGCTAATGTGGTCAGCAACCTGTGTTTGTTGATATGTGTAACACAACACACAATTTGGCCTTTGCTTGAGACCCTTGGCAGAACCTTCCGGTTCAGAACCTTCCGGTTCTGCTAGGCTAGTCTAGCGCTGCCTGCATCTCCCGACAGGTGGCATTATGGGACCCGTGATTCTTGATCTGTCCACTCTGAGCTTGTGCGGCTCGCCGTTTTCACAAATAGGCCCCGGACCGGACCAAGGGAGGGTGAAGGTCTCCGACAATAATTTACCCAGCCGCAGGCCTTTGCTTCTCCTGTAACCCCAGAAATGATGTAATTAGTGTCGTAAAGCCTTCGGGGCGTGGAGAATAATATAATAATAATAATATATGCCATTTAGCTGACGCTTTTATCCAAAGCGACTTACAGTCATGTGTGCATACATTCTACGTATGGGTGGTCCCGGGAATCGAACCCACTACCCTACAAGCGCCATGCTCTACCAACTGAGCCACAGAAGGACCACGCTTCTAGCCCAGACACCTGCCTTCCCCCGGCTTCTGTTGTAATCTGTCTGTGGCGAGTGGGATACTTGCCTGTTCTGTCGGTGAGTCACAATAAAAAATGCTCCCCCTTTAAAACCGTACAGCTGTAGTCATCATTCCATTATTGATTCATTCTAAACACATAGTCTATGGAGGTCGAGGGAAACAGCTCCCATCAAAGTAAAAAAAAATGAAATCAGGGAGACACATCTTTCGGTGCATCTCAAAAGTCTATAGTGGCTTCCTCTCCTCAGCTCGTCTTATTCATATGCACTTGTTTAAGGACAGGAGACAAGTGTCTCTGTGTGCCCTTAAAAACGGAGTGCATTTTCACTAGTGTATTTGGAAGCACTTTATTTTACGGTTCAGAGATTTACACGGTAATTACCAAGGAATTGCATGGTCACATTTGAACTACACAAGTAACAACCTATGAATTGGAAAAGATTTCCTGAAGAAAACCTAGTCATCAGTGCTCCACACTCCAAAGTCAACCATACAGTAAAGCAGGACCCAGAAGCTGGCTTCCAGTCTGGGGATGCACTGCCTCCATTATATATCCGCTGTGGTTTACTCAGGGAATCGTCCTTTTCTTTGGCACATGATTCCTGTGAACATGCTAATGTGCTTTTGGTGCTGTGTAACAGCCTGACACTTCCCTTTGCTCTCTGTGGCAAAACGACCTGCCCGAACTACAATTATTTCACATAGCCTCTGCCACAAGTTGTTGAGCACCCAGCGGCATATGCATTTATGCATGGGAACCTCTGAAACTTTAATACCGGTGCGTCATTAATCTATGTGACATTTTTTAAAAGCAGGAATGAAAGTTTAATTTGTATTTTTCTTCCCTCTACCCTCTCTTTCTCGCTGGTTAGAACCCTGTCCACCAGCCGCCTACCCAGTCGGTGAAATATTTATCAACGCTGAATCACACACGTTGGGCGAACGCTCGCTCTTCTTTTTACCCTCGGCATATCGGAGCAACGCTCACTGATTCCACGAGAGGAACAGAGGCCCAGAGAGGGGAGGGGGGGAGCTTGAGAATCATGGGAATCACAAACAGTGACAAGTGAGACACCCCTAATCCACTGCAGAGCACAGCTGTGATATGTATGTGCACACACACACACACACACACACACACACACACACACACACACACACACACACACACACACATGAATGATGAACTTAACATTTTGCTAATGACTAATCAACATTACCATAACAAGTGGATGACTAACTCCTATAAAAAGCTTTCATTAGCCTAAGAGACACTTATGCAAGGATGAACAAATGTATACAGATAGTTGGACCATACAATAAACATTAGACGTTGGACATGATTTAATCTTTTTTTTGTAGGCTATAGTTATAAGTTACTGTATGTATAACAGGATAACAGTATCGAAAATTGTTCTGAAGCTTTCTGAAATTGTAAGGGCCCCAGAAGTTTTGGGGCTCCTCGCTGTCCGGTCTCCCAGCCCCGCCCCGCTGTGTGGGGGAGAAGTGAATTGAGAGAGCGCGGCTTTGCCAGAGGGAGCGAACCATGTGCTGAAGGAGGGGAAGAGAGAGAGAGAACCACCGTGACTCAAAAAAGGGGGGAAAATCGATCATGTCAGCTCCACTGATCTGTACAACACACGTAGGAACGAGGGAAGAGCGACAAGAGAATTTGGCCTTTTCACAACAGCAACCCCAAACAACGCAGGAATAGCAGCAGCAACTTTGCAACTGATGCGGTGTCTCCGTGTCTGCACTTCATGCTTTGGTAGTGGCGTTGCGAGGATGACTCGATAAGCACGCATCAAGAAAGCAACTTATCCTATTGATAACTTTTGCCAGTGAAGGAAGCGGAGGACAGTAGCCACGGACGACATTAGATAATTGCTTTTGTTCCAGCCTCAGATTGTGACTGACCGATGAGCAGAGCAGGACACATCTTGTGAGCCAATGGTTTTTCACGGGCTTGGATTTCTACCGCGCGGCTGCAACATTGTGATATTTTGAGTTTCTTCTGGAGGAACAAGAAGTGGTTGCTTGACTGAAACATTGTATCTCACAAAACAGACCTGAAACGTTGAGTTGAATGGACATCGTTATGCGCGCACATGTGGAGTAAAAAGATCTTGATTTGGATGACCCGTAAATTGAAGGACGGTGGCGAAATGGATGCGTGAGAGTTATATTTACGACGACTATAAAGTTTTAGAAAGTATGCCATGCCGGAAAGGAATGGATTTAAAGGACAAACGACTGTAGGCCTATACTTGGCGTCAATGAATATCCAACAATATATGACGAGTGTCGCGCAATGTGTTCAAATAAGGCGTTTATCAATTACAGTCATTGAAGAAAATGGATTTTAATAGTTATTGGAAGAGCTTGCCGTGCAAAAGGAGAGCAACGAGCTGAGTCAAACTGTGAATTAACAGAATTGATGAACCTTCATTGGAACATAATCTAATTGAACCCCATAGACACCGCTGCATCTGCTTGGACTTCTCACTAGTGTTCTCACGAATGGGAATATATACATTGTACATCTTCAACTGAAGACGAACAACTGCAGCTGGGAGCACCTGGAATTTGAATGTGGACTGGAAACAAACCTCGTGCAAGTTGAAGAGCACCATGTCCATTTAAACAGCAACCAGAAACACGTGATTGTACAGTATAAGTTACAGACAACAACGCGACGAATTATATAGACTCTGCCCATAATGGACAAGAACTATTTAGCTTTTCAAATGGAGTTGACATTTATGGTTGTTGCCCTCTTATCTTGGGTCGCGGTATGGGCTGACGATAGCAAGATTATATCAGACAGATATGCAGTCTACTGGAACAGCACGAACCCAAGGTAAGGAGTTGTAGGAGTCAACTTTCAGCGATGCCAATTTACATGGTTGTATAGATCATTTGTGAACCCCAATAAAATAGCTGGACATTTAGACTAAGCTAAAGAAAAATGCCTCACAAATAGCCCAGCGCATTCAAAAGCTCATCAACCATGCTCACCTTTAAGAAGTTTTCCCCTCAACTTAAATTATTTGAATAGATCACGTTAAAGTTCCTTCTTTAACTACAAATACGTTGAGTTAGGGAGATGTGCTTGACCTAGTTATGTATCGTTCTAGTTATGTATCCCATGTTTTGCTTCCATTGTAAGACCTACTTACTACATCACTTATAACTTATCTTGTTTTTACCCCCATTATCACATCTCTCCCAGCTGAGTGTAAAGCAAGTCCCATTAAACCAGGATTTCACTTGATTATAACATCTTGCCAAGGCTTTCGGGTTTCACGTTCACAAACGTATCACATTGAATTCAAAATGCATTGTGTCTGTAGTTTGTCATTATGAAGTTGCATTTGAAAGTGTGATAAAATACTGTAGGCCAAAGCAAAATGTGAGTAAAAAATCTCCACTAAGACACGCAAAACTCGGTTTAGAGGCAGACTACATGGTTATACACAAAACTAAAAAAATGTTGTCAAGTCATTTTATTGACACGCAGCAAGGTTTTGGTCTCTCATGTCGAATATCCCGTACTTGTTTCATTTTAGCCCCTCAGTTCACTCCAGTGCACTATTGACATTTTGGCCTGGAGCTGTTGGAACCATTTTGAACATGAACTAGTTCATTCCAGTTAGTTAATTACTGGAGGAAGGTTAAGATCAATGATAGAAGGAAGACATTAAGTAAGACATTCCATCAGTATTGAGCTCTTGGGAAATTGTTTGTGCTTGACCCTTGCAATATTCTACGCATTGGAATTGTGCCAGCACACCCTCGAAAGATTGAATCAAACTTCATTTCTTGTCAAGTTTAGAGAGCAATTTGTTGTAAAAATAAAAAATTAAAAAAAAGTTCCCCACACAATTTACAAAGATGATGTTTGTGTAATATAAGCAAATTTCTCAAATTTCCCTAGAAACCAATGTTTTGTTTAAGGCAGGGCACAGATATAAAAAGGAAAGAAAATGAAATATGCCTCTATGTATTTGGTGCATGTTGAATTCATTAGTTATTTTCCTTCCTAGAGTGATGAGAAAAATAATAGTGCATACATAATGGGTTACAATGCAACACGAACCATGGCTGCTTCAATACTTATTTGCCATACTGGAAATAACTTGTCTTGGCTCTGCAAAAAAAAAAAACTACATCATGAGTGTTTTGAAGCCCAAGTGGAGCATTTTGGATAACAGTGAATTTTCTACCGAGTCACATGACCGTGATATCCGATGCTTCCTTTCTGACACAAAATCATGTGAGAACTATTAGAGTCTCACACTGTATATCTCTATTAAATGAGTTTGAAGTTGTGCAGGGCATCGATAGGAGTGACTTTGGCACTAGGCATAACAGGGCTTGGATCCTGAGTAGGTTGTATATGATGTGGTTTATTTTTTTAAAGTCAGTTGTTAAGTGGTGTCTTTTCCAATAGCAATCATACATAGAATGCAGTAAGCGGAATTGTAAAAACTTTCCTCGTTTGCCTAAACATTCAAAATAAAAACAATGTGACGGCAAAGGCAATATGCATGTCATATGGATGTAATATGCTTTCTTTTTATGATGTTGGCAAACATTTTGTTGGTTGAAAACAAAAGAACCAATTCGAAAAATGGTTTAGGCAGACATTTTGGAATCCTTTGAATTAGCCTATACCGTCCTCCAATTGGTTGTTGAAACAGTCCATATGTAATATCTGTTAATTGTTGGTCTGAGGTGTGTTTCCAACAATCAGTGATGTGGGTTACACTGTGGGATAGTAGCGAGGCTAGAAAACCGGATGCATAATAAGGATTAAAAGGGGTTGTTGGTTGCGAGTGAGGGGCCTTAGTGAGGGGCCTTAGTGAGGGAGAAGAAACACTGGCCTACTTTGCTCTACATCTCTAAACAATTGTTAGCCAAAGATATATATATATATATATATATATAATTTGCATCACTAATTCAATACAAATAGCATAATGAAGCATTAGGTGTATTAATTGGTGTTTCGGTGTACCGTGGTTCTATTACATTGAAATGATTTGATATTGACCTTAAGTAAGACATGTCAAAGTATAATATGATCTATACAAAAGTATAACATGCATTCAGTAAAAATGATCCGGACCACTGTTGATGCATATTGCAGTGTCCATTACAGAATTTCTCGTTTGAACGGTCAAGTCTTACCTAAGCACAGATTTATAAGGAGGTCGCTATATATATTGATTAGTACTTAAACCGTTAACATCGCTTTCGTTTTTTTGTGTGTTGGGGGTGACTTGTCTGTAGTTCATTATTGGTGCATTTTAAGCTCCGTTGGAAAAGCAATTTCAGTTCTTCAACGTCTTTCTGATCGCCCGAGTTCCATATGCAGCACTCTTGAATTTTTGTAGATGCTCAATTAAAATGGTATAAAAAATGGTGCACAAAAAAAGTGGATCAAATGCACCCCAAGAAAATGTGGGTTTATGAAAGGAATTTAGGTTTGTCATCACCATTCCGCTGCTAATGACATCCCCCTTGTGTTTTCGGATGTGTTTTACGTATCTGGTTTTCGGCATGTTGCAGTTGCTATGTAACTTACGAGTAAATTGAATGACTATGATCTATGCCACACGGACAGGTATTAGAACGATATACTCTAAGAAATACTATGATTTGATACTGTGGTCTTCCAGTTTGCCTACTAATTTAACGCCATGCTTTGCCATTCCATGATATCTGCTTTCCTCATACCGTCCCCTCCGTTCTGACCTAGTTTCGCTGAGGTTATTGGGGAGTATTGAGGGGAAATAGTAGTGGTAGCTGGTCTGTGAGGACACTAGATTATATTGTACTCAATGATTATATTTTTTTTTAGGAAGCTTTGAAGTCAACGATGAAGGGAATACTTTTCAAATCATGAAAATAAGCTTCAGAGGGTATAACCTTGGAGTTTTTGGATAGTAAAACATTTCTGTGCAATGGTGGCTTGGGGTTCCTGTAGGTGGCGTTACATCGTTTTTGCTCTGCTCGGCAACGTGGTCCGCCATTTTCTCATTCATGGTAGGAAGACCTTCATTTTTTGGTGTGTTGAGAGCCAAGACAAAGAAATGACATGGACGATGATTAAAGATGGTAACCAACAGTTTAAATGGGTCAAATGGTTTTTATGCGGAATTGTTTTTTTTTTGAACTACAGTCAAAGATCGATTGGTGTTGACAGATAGTTCTATCTTGAAAATGTAATTTAATAAGGAAATGAGGAACTTTAACCGCTTTTTACACCAATACATATGAGTAATAATGAGTTCTGTGCTTTAACCTCATACTGTTGAAAGTGGAGAAGCATCACTCGGCTCCATGCCAAAACGAATGGACGAGTGGAGAGTAACGGGAAACAAATCTCATGTTTTCTTTCCCAATGATCTGCTCGTACTCACAAATGGACCGTTCTGGGGAAAAAAGTCCTCTAAATTCAAGACTTGAACCACTGCATTGAAAGACCAAGTCAGTCCCTCCAGGTTCCCCGCGTATTACGGGAAGGCTTGCAAATTTGACCAATCACCACACTATTTCCGAATTAAACACTAAAATCATCACAATATTTTCACCTAATATTAACCATCACCACAGTACAAAAAGAGCACTCGCAATTTCAAACATTCACTGCACATTTTCAGCATAATATGGTTCAATCAAGCCACACAAACGTTTTCCCTCGTCAGCGCGTTTTCGCAACAAATTGGACAGAATCATTGCGTGTTGCCGTGCAAAATGTCAGAATTGCCGCGGCAAAATAAAGCATTTCCCCCCTCAAATATCACAAACAAATCGCTGCGAAATCGTGGAGGAACTGCCGTGTATCTTATCTTAGAGCAGTTTGCAGAAATGTTAATATGTACTTTTGTATATATTATTGCTGTAGAATTGATGTTTTCGCTGTTTAGAAAGGTGAAGTTGCGAAAAATACATGTTTCTCATGGTTCACACAGTTTGGATATAGTAGGGTTTGGCTGTCCTCAAAGTGCTTCTTTAGAACACTGTTTGTACATATACTGCAATAGGTTGTGTGTTTACTACTCAGGTGTAGCCTGAGTATTTGAATGTAAAGTTACATTTGTTACTGTAGAAATGAAATTCTTGCTTACTGTTTTAAGGCCTTCAGATATAAGGATATGGCATTGAATTTCGAAGTGCAGTGTATGTTGTTTCTCTAATGGGGTGCTGTATTGAAACCGGACTGTTCTCCCGCAAGCAGGGAGCAGAACACTGTCGTAAATCTTTTGCTAGTTTACTACTCATTTGGCATTAATTCCGTTTTTCAATTTAAACTGGACAGCACTTTATGGGCCACTTGCCCTGCGTGTGTACAATTCAGCATCACCCATATGGCCCCCGTAATTAATTCAAGGTGTCATGAGAGTGGCGGCTTGCAATGCCATCTCAACTTGAATTCTACCTTTTCTGGGGATCACATAATGCACTAATTACTGTACTGCTCAAACTCATATCCCCCTTTAATGGGAGATCTGTTTCCTGAAGGTAAAAAATAGAAGCCTTTTTACTCACAAGCACTTGATGAGATGAGCATAGACGTGAAATTGAACAGGCTTGAGTTCTCGTGACAAGCTTGAGACTATGGTCTACCCCATTGGGCTCGTTGTTGTGGAAATACTGACATTTTCTCTCAGTAATATACTGCAATTAAACATCCGTCATGGAGAGAATATGGTAAAAGTATATACGTAATTGGTTTGTCGTGATAAAATTACCCTTTTCTTTTCTGGACTGGGAAATAGGCATTTTCCATGGCTGAGCACAAGGCTCAGCCTATTTGTTAGTTAGGGAATTTGATTTTAAATGAAAAGATTGTCTGCTATGTTCACTTGTACAAAACACAGCCTCCTTTTAGCCAGCCCTAATGTGGAGCCATGTGGACTGCCGTCTCATTTATACAAGATGGGAGGCCAACTCTATTCGTAGCTATTCCAATGAAGGTTCCTTGTTTTCATCACAGGTCATGAACTAGTTTGGCTCTAAATGTTCAAATTCCTCCTCCAAGGCATTTTAGGAACAGACTAGTGAAAGAATATCTGGGAAAAAAAGGTTGACTGAGAGAAAATCAACTTTTTTTTCCACAAGAAAATACGAGACCATATTCCCATCTTAATGAAAATGAAAAGTGGGAAAAAAAGTTTCACTTCCAAATCAGCAAATTGGCCTGGAATGGAATAATTATTTTAACATGGAATTGGCCATAAATGGCCTGACACAATTGGACATTAAATGGCTCTAACATCTCATTAAAGATTAAAGTTGGTGCATAATATCTACAAAAGCAATTGGTATGAAAGATGAATTCGCTAATCAGTAATCTAAGTTCAAAGCTTCATGAAATAAAATGACCCGGAGAGTGTTTAAGCCCAAAGCCTGCTTCATTTGGTAGGACACTGCATTTCATGTCCAATGATAATCAAGGTTATGCTAATGTTGGACATGATGAATCGCCTGCTTTTACAGTCCTTGTCCCTACGGACAAAAAAAATCCCCATTCTTCAGTTGTTGTATCTGACAAGCAGTGATAGTTTTGAAAAATCTATAAACAATCTTCTGACCTAAGTGTAGTGCTTTGGACTTTGGCTATTTATATTTTCTTCCCGAAATTGCATTAGATGTGTCAGCCATTACCCATTTTGACTCGAGACAAGAGTGTATTGCTTTTCGCTTCTATTCTCTCTCTGAGATATGGTGAACAAATGTAGAGTTTCGGTTGACTCGGGTGTCCCGTTTGTTCAATCAGTCTGTCACCAACCTCCCTTCCATTGTACCCCCACCTGTGTAGACACTGAGAATGGCTGTACTGGTCGCATCGGTGGCAGACAGTGAACTAGGTGGCGAGTTTTGTCGGCCTTGTTCCGCATGGCTCACAGCAGCCCGTCTTGCCGCCGGGATCTCAAATATTGATGAACGACGAGTAATGGCTGCCGTCTCATTTATTAACCATAGCTTATTTTAGTTGGAATCTAAAAGGTAAATAAAGACCCCATTTGCCGTTGTTTATTTGATGTTTCTTGTTCTTCCCGACAGTGCTTATCAGCACTTCATCAAGCCTTATGTACTCCTCATGCATTTTAATGCCAGACCCACATTCTCTTTCCACATAGGCGGTCTCGTGTATCAAGAGAGCTAGAAACGTCGAACTTCGCCAGGTGTTCTCAAAAACTAACTGTATCCACCACGAGAATGTTCCAAAAGGAGGGCAAACAGTGAAAATCTCTGTGTTACTGTTAATCAGGGTTGTGAATAAATCCCCCTAACCACACACTGCATTAGTTACACTTGAAATGTGCAGACTGGTGAGGCGTTCTCTCAGCCCAGGATAGGCCTATGGCCTTTAGCGTTCCACATCTCTGTTGCCATAACAAGTCAGTTGTGGGGTTGATTTCTTTTAGCAGATTTAAGGCAGATTGGTGTTACCCTTCGAAAGCCTCCCGGGATGAAAGAGCCCAGCACCTCGCCTATTCTCCTGTCCTTGCTTGTGCCCTGGGCCTTCTGAAACTGGTCCTGCATTATATTTGAACGTTGTTGGCATATTGCTATCATGTCTTCTAATGCTCTCCTCCCATTTATATGTAAGACCTTTTAATGTGATTTACGTGTGCGGGATATAAATGTAATTCTGTTCTTGTATTACTTTACCGCCAAACACAATAAAGCCGGACAGCAGTTAATTGCGTCAACATCCTAATCGCTTCTAGCTTGTAGAAACACTGCCCGGCGTTTGATAAATGTAATGGGTGTTGTCGGATTCGGACGGGCCCCCGCTCGTAAAAGTAACGACGGTGTTTTCCTAATTGATCCGCGGTAATAGTTTACATTTATTGATGCACATTGGGCGTAAAGCTCTGACTCTCTCTTCATTACCCCTTCATCAGGTTCTGATTTGGCTTTTTTATCCTCCAGCAGAACATCATTTGAATGAATATAATGGAGAGTGGAGATGCCCCTTCAGAACTGTGAAAGGCATTTTCGATCGCTTTCGGGTCAATGTCCTCCTCTCGCCCATTCGTGTAGTGTTATGAAGTGGTGGATTTACTTGTGGTGGATGGAGCACCCTTTCAAAATAGGACGCCACTTTTGTGTCCCCTTGGTTCCCGCACAGCACCATATTCAATCACGGGGGAGAAAAGCGCGTTACGTTAATGGCAAACTCTCACGGTTGAATGTGTAGGGAAACGTCTCTCGGTAATAAGAGGGCAGGGGAGCACATTAGAATGCAGGCGGTCAAGGAGACAGGAAGACTCCAGCAGGACCAGCTTATTGCTCCTAAGTCTTTTACCACTTCCCTCAAAGAGATTTTTCTTCACCATCCATTTCTTTGACCGCGGACCAATTGAATATATTGGTCATGGAATTGGAAAGGATGTTGCTACATCTGTAAGGGCCATATATATATATATATGTATACAAGTAAATAATCAAACACTCAACTGAATCAATGAAGTCGTAGGGATTAGCTCTACTGTTTCGCTGAAGCAGAATTACTAGGCTCATTGGCCTTTCCTCGGACAAAGATGAACTGGCTTGAACCCATGAGTCTTTTACTATGCTACCGATGTTGCACACTTGCATGTGTTTTGATACGCGGACTTGTTTTGATTAAACTAACATGCCACAATGGAAACAAAATCAACACTCCTTCCGAGTGATAAAATAGTGCACTTCTGACTGTAGAGATTTTTTTTTTTTTAAAGAAGGGTTTAACCTGTCTCTGAGAAAGGATTTGTTGTTGTTCTGGTATGTTCATTTGATTTCTGTGAAAAGGTACGCAGGAATTTATTATCACAGATGTGTGCTTTGAATTGAAGTGCTAGTTTTGGATTGATGCATAGATTAGAACACTCGAATCATGTTTATATCACCACATAGAAGGATATGCTTTACTAATTAAACAATATTTTCTGTGTATAGTTGTCCAATCCTCTCCCCCCAAAGGTAGTCTTGTAAACTTGACCCAAATGGCGGCCAGAATGTAAGAGAATGAAGTTAGGCCTATGTATATTTAGGCTTCAGATATTTGCATAGTTTGTACATGGGTAATAGGTCCATATAATTTTATTGATTGGTTGGAAATTAGTCAAAAATATTTTTATATATTTGATATTCTTAGCAATGGATGATATTGAACTAGTATTTTTTTCTGATTCAATTGTGATAATATCTTAGCGCTGTCTTTGTTGTACATTTCTTTAGAAAACGCTTTGAATTATTATGAACATTTTTACTATTCCATTTCTATATTGATCTCCATGAAATAAATGCTCGATTTCTGGGTAACATACAGAGGATAATGTAGGTAATAATTTAGAGCTTTTATTTATTTATATTGACATGTTTTCACTGTTTTGATATTGATTATTGAGTTCAGAATGCCTTCCCACCATAATGTTTTGACAAGTAGTATCCTACGTGGTGTGTTAATTGTCATTATTTGAAATATATGTAGCATATATCGGCAAAAAAAAAAAGATCCTATCTGCTTTTTTTCGTACATAAGAAAACAAAAAACAACATACCTCAATTTTATACTATACGCCTTACACTTTATACATTAGTACCACGACATAATCATATGCATACATGGCCTACAAAAAGTAGTCAGCGCCATTAGGACAACTTTCTGTTAGCATTAGTGGCTATCCCACAGAATTCACTGAGGGTAAGGCATTAAGTAGTGAGTGAACAGTAAATGGGTCATGCAGTTCTTCAGTTGATTCTGAAATAATGAATTAGCGAGTTGTTTATGAATGTATACAGCAGTTTATTTTGCACTTTATAATGTAAGTCGAAAATTCTTAGTAGACAATGTTTTTTCTTCTTCTTGGGCATAATTCTTACCGTCAGCAAAAATAATAAATAACAGTTAATGCTATTGAGAAAAATGTTTGGAGGAACAAAAAAATGTTGACTGCAAACCCCCAAAATATTTCTTAAATATATGGGTCCACCCATCATTAACACTACATCATTAACATAATGAAAACTACAATCTTAAAAGTAAAGTTTGACATTTTGACCATTCTACAACTAGGTGTAATCATATTTCTGAACTTTATATTTAACTAGTTATTGAGAAAACACATACCAGAAGGTCTGAAAACAATATTTACCTCAGGATAGAGTTAGCTGCCTGATGTGTGAATTGTGGAAATTCAACTCCAGACACAATGAGGTTGAATGCAAGAGAGTGAATGCCTAGTCTCCTCTCATTCAGTGAATGTAATTAAGATCACATTTACGTACTGTAAATGAACATGAATATGTAAGCTTACAACCACAGCAATACTTTGGCTACAGCAAAACAAATGTTTTTGTTTTGGATGCTTGGATGATGTTTTAGCCTAGATTTGACAGTCATGTGCGGTGTGACCTGACGGTCTTGGTAGGTCTCTGCAGAACAGCCATTGTGCCTTGTAGGCCCTCACCTGTTTCTTCTTAGCATGGCGTGACTGTGTGACGGGGTGAACGAGCGATGGCTTTGGCACACATGGTTCTGTCTTCAAGTGAGAGTGCGGGGATTTGCTATACCACAGTGCACAGTAAGCTTTGACCTTCAAACAACTGGAGATTTGGAGAGAGAGAAAGGAGAAAGAAAAGCTTGTGAAAAAGTGGAGCATTGCTCCCATGTCATCTGGGAGACTTCTTTCCTGAATAGCAGACATGTCAAGCCTGTCATTCACATGGACCGAAAAAGGGGCTTTTATCTGGGGTCTTGGGGTTCGGTGGGGGGGGGGGGTTAGGTACAGACAGTACAAACAGAACTAGCCAACACTTAACCTGCTTATGTGTACTGTACATTGTCGCCAATATTGAATAGAGTGTTCTCAGATGCTGTATAGTGTATAGTCTATTTCCATGAGTTAATAAACTACTAATGGTGAATGAGGCCTTATGGAGGTAATATGTAATTCTCTTAGACCATTTTTTAAATTAATGACAAGTAAAAATGAATAAAACGCCTTCCATTTTGCTCTACAATATCATGATTAGTAGCCTCATGAAGGAACTGGTCATTTATAATGTTTTGGCTTCATATTATGGATGCCACAATGCCAGAACAGCATACATTTTCCAAGATGTACCTTCTGAGACACAGTGCCTTCAGAAAGTATTCCAAAATTGGTTGTTGATTATTGCTAGACAAACATTTTCAGGTCTTGCCATAGATTTTCAGGTAGATTTAAGTCTAAACTGTAATTCGGCCACACCGGAACATCCACTGTCTCCTTGGTAAGCAACTCCAGTGTAGATTTAACCTTGTGTTTTAGGTTGTTGTCCTGCTGAAAGGGGAATTAATCTCAGAGTGTCTGGTGGAAAGCAGACTGAACTAGGTTTTCCTCTAGGGTTTTGCCTGTGCTTAGCTCCATTTCGGTTCTTTTTTATCCTGAAAAACTTCCACACACCTTAACAATTGCAAGCATAACCATAACATGATGCAGCCACCACTATGCTCAAAAGTATGGTGAATGGTACTCAGTAAGAATTGTATTGGATTTGCCCCAAACATTGAATTGCATTGCCAATTTTTTTGCAGTATTACTGTAGTGCCTTGTTGCAAACAGAATGCATGTTTTGGAATATATACCCATATATGTAATACATCTGTTTCTTTGTCGTGACTGTGTGTATTGATACACCATTCAAAGTGTAATGAGTTACTTCACCATTCTCAAAGGGATATTCAATTTCTGTTTTCTTTGGACCCGTCAACCAATAGGTGCCCTTCTTTGTAAGGCATTGGAAAACCTCCAAGGTATTTGTGGTTGAATCTGTGTTTGAATTTCACTGCTCGACTGAGGGACCTTACAGATAATTGTATGTGTGGGGTACAGAGATGATGTAGTCCTTCAAAAATCATGCTAAACTCTATTACTGCACACAGAGTGAATCCATGCAACTTATTATGTGGCTAGATAAGGCCATTTTTAATCCGGAACATATTTAGGCTCGCCATAACAAAAGGGACAAATAGTTATTGACTCAAGACATTTCAGCTTTTCATTTGCAATTCATTTGTAAAAACGTAGAAAAACATAATTCCACTTTGACATTATTGGGTTTTTCGTATAGGGCAGTGACAAAAAACTAAATGTAATCCATTTCAATGGATTACATTTCAATGGATTACATTTCAATGGATTACATTTCCATGTGGAAACAGTCGAGGGGTGTGAATACTTTCTGAAGGCACTGTATATTGTTGTCAGAGAAAGTGTTGTATAACCCACTGTGAAACCCTCTGCTGTCCCAGTGTCTTGCGAACGTTTGGATATCTCGTTCCCTCCTCATAAATTGGCATTTGACAACATTTCAAAATAATTTCTTGCATCGCAAATTTTTCAACAATCTCTCAATCCCTACAGAATGGGAAATGGAATTACACTCCCAAGTTCCCAATATTTTTGTTATTATGACTCTGACGTTTTATGAATAAGTACATCATCCAGCGAGGATGCTTGTGATCCGGGAAAGTGAAAAAATGTGAGAAATGAGAGACGAGCGCTTAAAGCTGCACAAAAGGATCGTTTTTCACCCGCCGTGGTATTATGGCCTTTTACAATGCTATCGGGACAGTGACGTGCTCCGAATGTGAACTGACGTCAGCTATGGCACGGGACTTTGATATCAACCGAGGTGATTTGATTTCAGCAACTGCACGTAACGTACTGCCGCTTTTCTTGTGTGAGCTCTTTTTACCCTTCCAGTCGCCATGGTAGGAATGGGCTGACATGGATCCTTTAATATCACCTGCACAAAGGCAATCACATAGCAGGTTGCAAAAAAAAAAAAAAAAAAACCTTGAAATGTTCAGAGTTTCTTGTGACACTGAAGTCCTGAATCACAGAGAAACTAATGGAGGTGACCTCCTGACTGAGCTGTGTTGGCAGGCATGCCTCTTCAGAGATAGAGAAAGAAAGAAAGAAAGAAAGAAAGAGAGAGGGAGAGAGAAGGGGGGGATGGAAGACTGTTTGAAGACGGGGACAGTGGCAGTAACAGGAGAGGGAACATGACTGGTGTGACAATGGAAACCCGGGCCAGGGTCGCCACCACTCATGTTCCTAAATCTCTCTATGACGAGGGGCAAGGAGCTCCAAAAGTGGGTTACCAAAAGCGGCGAGGGAATCGGTGCAGTTTTGAAGGTTTAGATAGGCTTGTTTGGCTTTCAGTTTCTCAATTTAGGAAGAGTCGAGCTTGAAAATGGACCAATTGTTTAGAAATGTGCACAAATGAAAGATGTGAACACAAAGTGTAGTAACATAGACATTATTAGGAACACTAACATGCTGGAGCACTGCTGCTTATGACTGCATGCGACTACAGTTGCCTTCTATTGTTTCTTCTTGGTTAAATGATTCAGCACAATTGACCGTTTCAGCATCACGCATGGCATTGTACTGTGTATGAGATACTAGTTCTGAGCACATCGAGGGAAGATTTAAAAACATTGTTTTAAAAACCTCATACGCACAAAGATGACTAGAATTGAATGAAACTCCCTTCCCTATTAATCTGCTATTTGCCCCTTTCGGCCCTACACTCCAGGAAAACACGTAACATGTCTAAGCATCTGGCACATCTCTAGTGACTCAGAAACACATCGAACACTCCAGTATCTTCTCTGTATGCCGGTACAGTAGAGAAACATGAATACCTAACAATACCGGGATGAGATTCTAGGTGTTGTGTGAAACTCGGCCGGCGGTAATCCTGGTGGCGGCGGGATCTCTCGGCGCTTGGCCCTCGCTCCCGTGCGATGCTAAAGTGCAGTCTCACCTCGGGGCGGCGGTGAAGCCAGCTGAACATCAGGATATGGGGAGATTACAGAGCCTGTGGAGTGAGTTTAAACAGGATTAGCCATTCCAGCTCAGGTGCTACGCTAATAGGATTAGAGAGTCCCCTTTCTTGTTCATCCCAGCGTTAAGACGAATTACGGGCCCCCAAAACAAAGGTGTATATTCGGACGGCACAAGGACGCACAAGGGATAGACAACGCTCTTAGGGGGGGGGGGAGTGACCCCCATATTGACTGTCACCCAACACTTTGGGGGTCCCCTTAGTTGGCGATGGAACTTTAATTAGTCCATGCATTTTTCAGGGCATAGAAGCCACTTTGCTGGAGGAAGTGTTTTGAGCGATGATTGCATTGTTGCTGACGGTCCCGATAGCCCTTTAAAGATTAGTGCTGCTTAAAAGACAAGCCCACTTACAGGATGGAGGAACAACGTTGTTTAATGGAAATGCAAGCCTCTATTCTAAAGGATGGCCTTAGAACTACAAATCAGATTTAGTTTTGTTTTATTGGAGAATAGAAGCACATAGCCTTTCCATTTTAGATGTATTATCCTTTGATTTCAATGACAGTCTAGTTTATTATACCATTTAGTTTCAGCTGTCAGAATAGTCTATTTAGCCAATCTGTCTTTACATTTGGTTAAACAACCTTGTAGATATGGAGTGTAAAGCATTGAGACTTATAATGCTCCCTTAGAGCTTAGTGGTCACCATGACTTGAAGTAGTCTGTATCTCTGCACATTTGAGTTTCTCCAATCATGATAACTGTTATCGGTCCAATTCCACCGGAGTTATCCCGTATCAATTTCCGCATCACTTTAGATATAATCTTGCTAGGGGGCGGTTACTGTGATGGGCTGTGAAAAGAGGAGCTGATATCTCCTTTGTGCCAGTTTTGTGGGGGCCAACAGGAGAAACCGTAAGGGACCTCCACCTAATCCCGGGGTTTAGCCTTCAAAAGCCACTCTTTTCTGAAAGGCTTTGAGGTTCTTCACACAACTCTCTGCTCCGCAGCCCTTTCTAATAGGAGGGGTTCACGTTTGCCGAAGTGGGGAGGGCTTGTTCGTTTAGGGCGGAAAGGGAGGCACTTCTGGGCTGGCGTAGCTGGTTATCTTCTTGAAGATCCTGAGGGGGAATGCCGTTGGAGGATAGCAGGTGAAGCGGCTCTGAGTTTTCAGAGGCCTGCTTCTCACCAGTTAGACAGGACTCCCAGGGTCCCCCTGCTAGCTGGAGGGAGAGCCATGTTCTGAAGCTAGGCCTACATCTGTCCCTCAAAGCCTGGCTTGCCTGCTTCTCTCTCCTCCTGTAGAGATTCAGACAGCCATGTGAAGAATGCACGGTTCATTTAAAGCACTTAGCACCTACGCTCAATGAGGAACCATTAGGTCTGCTCTTCAATACCTGCCTTCCATTTCGCCCCGCCTCATTGGCAGCCTACACAGTGTGATTTTGTTCAGGAATTGACGTAAACTCAGAAGGCTGAGTTGCCCACGACCACCTTTATCTCACCGCATGGTTCTCCAACGAAGATTGCTACATAAAGGAAGGGTGATCACCCCAAACCCTCAAAAGAAATACGCAACCGTATGCAAGTAGTCCTTTGTCTCAAGACTGCTTTGACAATTCACACCCTAAAAGCAGCCGTGTCTTGGCTTAGGTCTCAGGGAGGGCAGCCATGACGACAAGCCTAGACCCTGAAATACTACCTCGGCACCACCTTTCAAGACTGATGGTCCATGTGTTTTAGCTTTGGGCTTCCTAGACAAGCTTTATCACTCCCCGCTTCTTAGCTTAAGGGGGTTAAGGTTCCCTGTCAGTCCAACAGTCAACACAAAGCAGACACCCCATCTGATAGCAATCTGTCAGGGCACACAAATGAATTCTCTAGGGTTGGGCTTTTACTTCATTGACTGATTAGAAGGTGCATTGATGAGTAGTATGCAGTCAAATACCTTCAATTGAGTGTCATTTGTATATTAGACAGTCATGCAGCTGAAAGCAGGGTAAGTGATTGGTTATTATGAAAGCAAGGCCACGGCCGTGCTGAGGCTCAGTTCAGACCACAGCTGTCAATACACATTTTGAATTTTGCTCATTCAGCAAACCTGTCAATGGCGTGTGCGATGGTAATATTGACGATCATGGCCTTGAATAGTATGTCCGGTGGAATTGTTCAGTGAGTGTCATTTGTGGCAAATTTGAGCTTTTTTCTCAGTTAACAATCAATCTGCAGGCTGCAGTATTTATTTGCTATTCAGCCTGTTGACATCTGTGGCAGCATATATATTCTTTTACATTTAAAGCCGAAGAGGAGTCTTGATTTTTTATTTGGTTTTGAAACGTATGTTTGGAAACACGTTCTAAGAGCTTCCATTTAAAACATTTGGATAAATACTTACTTACGTTTATATATGTTGGAATACAAATGTATTAATAAAGCATAAACTACTTATGAGAAGTGTATTCATGGCTTAGTTATGAGATACTTCATTATTTTAGAAAGCGTCACCACAACGTGGTGTGGTGCACCCAAGCTTGGTTCCTTAACCTCAACCAATTGACGGGTCGCCCTTTAAGTTGATTGTGACTCTTTTGAACCGAGGAACCCGCCTCATGTGCTGTGACCCGCTCTCATTGCGCTCTCCCCAGATACTTCATTATGACAGAGATCCTTCAGAAATATTCAAGGTATCTGATGGGGGTCAGGACGTGGCAGCCTTTCTTCCCCGTGTCGTCCAGATGCTTGGGGTTCATTGAGGATGCCAGCGACCAAGAGGGCACTTCCTCATTACCTCCAGAGCCGGCCTCATTAACCCTCCATGCAGCTGGAAGCACCACAAGCAGCGCCAAACTCCAACCCCCTTCGTCTGAATCGCCCTCCAATTATCCAGATAGATTTTTACCCTCGCAGGTAGTGCAGAAATGACAACTTATACTGTGTGGTGCTGTATCGGCACTGTAACACCGACCCCATGCATAGATTTATATCGGACGATGGCTGGTTCTTATACACATGTAATATAAGACGCAAAGCTGGTTCTCACCACCTGTTGCCATTTCAAACTGACTAATTATTTTTTAGACAAATTTAGTCCGATATACATACAAACTCTGAAATGGCCATGCAGTGAAATAATTGTGATATGTTATGAGTTGGATTGATATTCATCTTAAATCTACGGAGGCTTGATTTTGAGGTTTTATTTCGTGAAAGTACATTTTCCCCTTCATTTTTATGAGCTGTTGATTGACGTCAATGTTTTTCTTGCTAAGACCTGTGATTGAAACATACAAACGGTATATAGTCCCTTCAGATGAAACTTCTTGACCCTGCAGTCTCCACATTTTGTCCTTCAGGGCCTATTTGTATCTGTCTGAATGCTCCATGAATCGTAAATCACCATTAAATCTTGCAGTTGCTTATTAAGTCTGTCATTCAGACAAATGTTTGACCTCATATCTCTCGTGTCATGAGGGAGGGGGGGAGCGATGTTTAGTCTCGACGAGCGGAAACAGTTACTTAAAACTACTTGGATGCTTTCCAGATGGTGAATCCTGCGATCTGAAACTCAGAGCGTCAACATATAGTCCTTTGTCTCCATTCGGTGGATCAAGACAATGCATTTACTTTGCCTCCCCCAAAATGATTTTTAAGTTCTCTAACGAGTCACGGTGTTGTGCACAAAAAAGGCTCAAACCCCCTTACACACAGACATCCGCCGTCTTACACACCAACACACTTGTAACTATGTATATTGTTGTACACTACAGTATGTAACTTTGTAAAACAAAAACGGTAAAGTCAATCAAATTGTTTTAGTCGTGCAAACGAGGAACTCCACAAGTTGATATCTGTGGACAGATGCATACACATTACCTAGAGTAGTTTAGAACATGTACTAATTCCATATCATTGAAACAAGCAGAATCTTTTTCGGAGCTTTGCATTGTTGTGGAGCCTAACGCTTTTGTAGCATTGTGTCCTAAACCTCTGTGTCAGAAAGGAAAACCATTTAGAAAAATAAAGCTGGGAGATATTCTATGATCCTAGTTTGTTCACTCATTTCCCTCTCACTCAGTCCATCGCTGTCCCAGAATAACCCCTTGTATAAATGTATTCCTATTTTTTGTGCCAGTCATTCAAACTGCCTTGTTACCATGACATTGTGACAATCACTCCTCCGGCAATAGAGGATCTGAAGGGCTTATATGCTACACTACACTCTGCTACTGTAACTGCCTTCTCTGCCGGCAGCTGTGGTCACATCGTTAGAAAAAGCTCTCGCCATTTCGCCTGTGTGCACCTTTTTAAAATAGTCTTCATGACTCTCCCCCCCCAAAAGATAATCTGTGGTCTCTATAACTGCTTGCTCAAGCGTAGTCCAAATAACTTGTGTTTTTGAATTGCCACTCGGTGTAGGCCGTGCGCATTAGTAGTGCCTGGGAGAGAAGGCATTTCATGGGTCATTACCGCTGTTCATAACCACACCTAGTGAAAAGGACTTTGCAAGATGTGGCCTTCACGGGACCCTGTGACATACTGTCTGATGGCCTGGGCCAGTTGGAGCCCTCCAGGGGGGGGCAATGCACTGGTCTTAAAAACAAAATGCTTACGTGGCGGAATATGGGAAGCTTTTGGCGGAACTTCCGACGCCAGAGTAGTACGTGACGATCGGGGGTTGTCAGGGAGTGTGTGTGTATGGGGGGGTATCGTGTGTGCATTCTTTTGTGAGTGTGTGTGTGCGCGTGCGTGTATCAGCGTGTGTGTGTGTGTGTGTGTGTGTGTGTTTGTGTGTGTGTGTAAGAGGAACAGACTAACAGTGTGGTTAATGATGCAAGGGGGAAGTCTAAGCCCCTTTCCCCCATGTCTCTTTCTCACTTCTGAGATCCAAGGTAAATAAGCACGAGGAGGGCTGGATCAGCGTGAAGAAGGGGGCTAAAGCTCTTCCTGACTGGGTCCCACCGTCCTTCACTGCTCACAGAGTGCAGTCTGAGGTTCATGACTCCCTCACAGGGTCTACTGTAAGGCCTGTGTGAACGAGTGTGTGAAGACATCCAGGGAGCTCGGGACCTATCCCAGCTTTCCCTCTGAATACCGGCCGGAAAGGGGAAAGAGAACAAGAGAGAGAGAGAGAGAGAGCGGCGGTATTCCGAGATTTTAGAGGACTGTTTTAATCTGTCGGTGGAACGGGACAATTAGGGTATCCTCGGAAGCACTGGGCCAGTGAACCCTTTATGGCAGAGGCTGCTCCGTACACACTGGGATTAAACCGGCCGAGAGGGACTTCGCTGGAAGGGTCTTTTCTGCCACATTAGCTTTAACAAAGAGGATTACTGTGGTCTAGGAAAACCTCCTGGTCCCCAAACACACACACACACCCACCCCAACCCCATCTTCTCCTCCGTCCCTTGCCTGCGTTGGGTGGTTGCAATTAACTGGAGTTTCCTATTGAAAGTTAAAGGAAAGGGTCAGACTCTATGAGAAAGCCCCTGTCCCATCACTGCTGTAATTTGTGAGAAAGGGACTTCTGTCTGTGTGTGTGTGTGTGTGTGTGTGTGTGTGTGTGTGTGTGTGTGTGTGTGTGTGTGTGTGTGTGTGTGTGTGTGTGTGTGTGTGTGTGTGTGTGTGTGGGTGGTGGGAGGGTTAAAGGTCCAATGCAGCCATTTTAATCTCAATATCAATTCATTTCTGGACAACAATAAAGTACCGTACTGTGATTGTTTTTCAATTAAAATGTTTTAAAAAATTCTCAAGCAAGAATTTTGCTAAGACTGTCTATCCAGCAATCAGGGAACATTCCCAGAATGTTAGCTAAGATTCCCATTAAGTTCTTGTAAGGGGTTGTAAGAGAATATTTTTGACCACAAAATATTTTCCACAAAATGTTTTAAATGAAATATCGTTGGAATGTTCTCCTAAATGTTGGGCACAACATCTGTAACCACAACCATAGAATATTCCCCAAAAGTTCTCATTAGGTTTCCAGGTAATGTATTAACATTAGGTTATGCGAACAGTCTTCTGGGAACATTGTGGGGACATGACAAAAGATATGTTCCCAAAACACAAAAACTGTCCAGTTTGTGCAGATGATCCTACAATGTTTATTTTTCGGATGCAAAAAACAGTCAGCTGATGTTACAAGAACATTCCTAGAACAATTGCTCTGTTCTTTATAGGTTCCCAGAACATAAAAACTGTCAAGTTGTGCTGACATTCAGATAACGTTTGTATCAGGGTTCACAAGACATTCCTTTGATGTTGCAAGAATGTTGATACAAACAGCCTTTCTGAGGTCTTGAAATGTTCCCAGAACATGTAATAAGGTTGTGGGAACAGTGCAGGTCGAGGTCGGCAAGAGAGAGGTTCCCAAAACACACAATATGCTCAGTTGTGATGACATTCATACAATGTTTAAGTTAGGTTGCACAGGATATTCCCTTAATGCTGTAAGAATAAAATAAGGATGTTTTTATGACGTTCATAGCATATTTGTTTTAGGTTTAACTTGATATTCCGTTGGTGTTGACGCAATATACACTTTATATTCTCTTCGAGGTCTTTAGAACATGTTACATTTAAGTTGGAGCTAATATTACCACAACGTTGTCATTTTTTAAATTTAACTAGGCGTGTCAGTTGAGGACAAATTCTTATTTTCAATGACAGCCTAGGGACAGTGTGTTAACTGTCATGTTCAGAACGAGACTACCTGCCGCCCCAATTAATAATAATGCATAATAACTCAGGTTAGCAAACTTCCCTGTTATGTTTCCAGACTTAACGGCATTTCTCATGTGAGGACTGTAATTGTACGTGATATAGCGACACATTTTCACTTCATTCATAGGACATTTGAACTGCATTTAATCATACAAACACAACCATATTTACAACCACATTTCTGACTGGATTTATAAATGTGGATCAAATATATAATAATATCCTCTCTTTTACTGGAGTACATCTGAGCCTCAATTCACCCCCCCCCCCCAAAAAAACCCAAACATGGTTAAAGGCTATGTGGGATTGAACCTGCAGTCTTCAGCAAGATCATTTAACCACCAGAGAATGACAAAGAACACAATTTCAGAGTCATTAAAATGTTCCTTTCATACGCTGTGTACTTATAAAACGGTATTTTACGATATTCTTTCTTCATCACATGTTGAACGTATTTTTAGTTGGATAGGGCTTTGTTTAAATAACTTGTATTCTTGTGTAATTGTGTAAAACAACTTGACCCTTTTTTTTCAATTTTAAAATCACATTTCATAAGACTTTCGACACAAGATGAAGAAAGAAAATCGTAAAATACAGTGATACAAGCACACAGCGTGTGTCCATCCTGATTGACCATATTTGGCCGAAAACCCACAGGTCTGCAGATACCTTGGCTGAAGGTAGCCTAGCGGTTAGAGTGTTGGGCCAGTAACCAAAAGGTTGCTAGATCAAATCTCTGAGCTGACAAGATAAAAATCTCTCATTTTGCTCCTGAACAAGACAGTTAACCCATTGTTCCTAAACTGTCATTGTAAATAAGAATTTGTTCTTAACTGTCTTGCCTAGTTAAATAAAGGTAAATGTTTTTAAAAAATGATCCCCTGGTGCAGATGCGTAATGATCTGTCTGAAGATTGTGGGTTCAATCCCACATATTATTTAACCATGTTTCTTTAAAAAAAAATATTCTGCTGAAAGAGAGGATGTATTTATTTCATCAAGATTTATAAATCCTGTCAGAAATGAAGAATTTAGACAACCTTTAAAACATTTTTTTTTTAATTAAAAAAATGAAAATGTTTGTACAAATTGACTGTGTTCATAGATCAGCATTCATAGTCTTGGATATGGGCCCAGAAATATGCAGCATATAAAGAGGCTGGTGGAAGTGATGGTGAATAACCCAGTTAGCAGCAGTTCCCTGGGTTAGTTTTATCTAAGCATGGAATTCTCCATTGACCATACTGTCATGGCTCATACAACGAGTTGTGGGTCCAATCCCTGTATGTGCAGATTGTCAACATATGAAGTGTAAAATGTATGGCTGTGTCTGTATGATTTAAGGCTGTTCAAATGTCCTGTTAATTCAAATTAAAAGGCTGTGTGTCCTAATCACCTACAATACAGTCCTCAAATGCAGATTGACGTTAATTCTTGAGAGAAACATAATGGGGATTCCAATATGCTTTAATAAGGAGCTACACATTTGCATGCTGAGAATGTTGCGGTAATATTAGGTCAAACTTACAGATACAATTTTCAAAATGTTTTGAGGACCTCCAAGACAAGGTAAAATGTATAGTGCGCAAACATCAATGGAATATTTTGTTGAACGTAAAGCAAATATGCTACTAGCATCATAAAAACACACTTATTTAATTCTAACAACAAGGGAATTTCCTGTGCAACCTAACTTAAGCATTGTATGAATGTCATATATATGAGCATATTTTGTGTTTTGGGAACCAATCTCTTGTAATGTATCCTCACTGTAATGCATTCGCTTGTCATATGCCCACAATGTTCCCACAACCTAAATAAGTGTTTTTGTAACTCTTAAAGAACATAAAACATGTGTTCAGATCAGGCAAATGGTTTTTGTAAACTAATAGAAACATTGTAATAATAAGCACAATTGGACCGTTTTTGTTGTTTTGGGAAGATATCTCTTGTCATGTCCACACAATGTTCCCACAACCTAGTGAAACATTCTGGGAACCTTTTAAAGTACAGGCAAAATGTGTTCTGCATTTTTCTTGGCACCCCGAAACAAACATTGTAGAATCATCTGCACTGCTGGACAGTTTTTGTGTTTTGGGAACAATTATTTTGTGACGCCCTCACAATGTTCCCACCAGACTGTTCTCCCACAAGCTAATAACACATTCTTGGAACCTTTAAAGAACAGATGAAATGTGTTCTAGGAATGTTCTTGCAAAATTAGGCAAAAAACGACAGGACCAGTTTTGTGAACATTTCCCACGACCTTACAAATGTTCTGGAAACGTTCACAGAAGCAATTTTGGTTTGCTGGGTGTAACATTTGCTGTTATTGGCAGAGAGGTTTGAAACTCTCTTTCTTATTGGTCCATTAACTTATTTACCACCTGGTGATGTCGCCAGGCAGGCAAAACAGGCCAAAATTTCAGACAGCTCTTACAGTAAAAGGGCATTATCATCATTTTCACAATTTCACATTATTATTCCAACCTCATGGTGTGGAAATATATATAAAACACAGGAAATCATATTTTGACTGCACTGAGCCTTTTAAGTGCAGGTATTTTCTTGAGGAAACTGAGGCTTAAGGCTTGTCAGTTGAACCAGGTCGCTTGGCTAGTCAGCTTCAACAGAATTTGGAGTTAGGTAGTGGGTTGGAGTAGGATGGAGGGTTCAGGGCGAGGATGGGTTTGGGCTCGGTGTAAGCTCTCCAGTAAAGCTCTCCATATGAAACACCCCCTCTGGATGACCCGATTGTATCTTCTACTAGGTTTCCTTTAAACAACTCCGTTGTTTCATATCTGACTCTGAAACTATCTAGAGATACTGCTTAGGTCTATCGACTTGGACGGACAATAAACATCGACCCCAAAAAACTGCATGCAGTTTAGTTTTGCGGTACAGCCACGGGCTGTGTTTGAGTTTGATGACAGTTTATTCGAGGTCCTTGAAAAGTCGGTCCTCTGTGCTCTCACCCCTCTTCCTCTGTGAAAGAAGGGGGCCATGTTGGATCGCCCCTCTGGAGTGTGAGAGGGAAGGGTAACACCGGCCCAGAGCAGATACTACGCTTAATCTCTGAGCCTCTGGAGAACCCCCCACCCCCCGCCCTCCTCCATGCCCGCTGATAGGGCACAGGCCCACCCCCGTGCTCTTAGCGTTTGTGTGTGCATGTGTGTTTGGGGGATGGGGGTACTACATTTATAGCCCCCTCGTACACAAACAGCCAGAGGGCTGGAGAGAGGCCGATGGGATTACCCCCCAACAGGCCTGCGTCCTAGCCCAAGGTCAGGGCCCATGCGGGGCCACGACACAGCTGGCCGGCTCCGAGGTCGGCCCCCTCTCGTCTTGTCTCTCCTCTCGCTTGGGCGAGCACAGCCCCAACAACAGTCGTCTTAAGTTAGGAGTGAGGAGGCCATGCTTCAGCCACAGCTTCCCCTAGCCACACAGACTGTCATCACTTGTCAGTGTCATCGGTGAATGGAACTGACTACGGTGGATGTATGTGTGGATGGACAAAATAGATGGATGGATGCATGTTCTAGGCTTGCCCGCGTCACGCTTCTGACCGCTGTGTGCACTTGGCGAACAAAAAAAGGCATGTTTTGATGATGGGCTTATTAAGAGGAAGTAGAGTATTTGGGAAACCGGTGACCTCCTGCAAATCCTGGCTGCT
Source organism: Oncorhynchus keta (assembly GCF_023373465.1). Lineage (NCBI taxonomy): Eukaryota > Metazoa > Chordata > Actinopteri > Salmoniformes > Salmonidae > Oncorhynchus > Oncorhynchus keta. Next base: position 53,441,933 of record NC_068421.1, on the reverse strand, counting down.
TTCGTATATGGGGCTAAAGTAAGAGATTTTCTCTTGTCATGAAAAACCAACAAAATGATGATTTTGTTGTTGTTTTTATTGCTTATCCTAGGCCCAGGTTATTTAATATGCATTTATTTGATCCTACTGAGTACTGTGTGGCGTAGTGTGCTTAAGGAAAGGAAAACATTTAATGTTTTGCACCATTCATTATTGATGAGCTGAAATGAGTGTGTTCCTTTTCATAAATCATTGGGAAAAAAAGTAAGAATAACAGTGGTTCATAACTTGCCTTATCCATAGGGGAGCGAGGCCTACGTGTCGGTATGTACGACTCTCTGGACATCATTGGAATAAATGAGCAAATGAGACCCCTGTAATGTTTTCCCAGTAGATCCTTAAAGGCTCGTTAGGTCACCAGAACGAGCTTAAAGTGTAATCTTTCCTTCGCGCCGCCCCCGCTCTCCAACCTCCACACATTAAGTCAATTACTCCCTGCACCTTAGCCACATTTGCGTGATTGATGAGTATCGATTGCCGCAAACACACGTGCATCATACAGTATATCATCTGAAACAGTAGGACATTCATCACGCACTGTGGGGGTGGGGGAGTTGTTGGCGAAAGGGGGAAAAAGTGTAACGCGATATCAACGCCTTGAGCACCACCAACCAACCTCCAACATTGCTCGCAGGCAGCCCAAGCCAGACATCAGTCGGGAGTAAGCCTGTGTGCGAATTCCCCATCTTGATAACCCGAAGCGGGGACAGAATTCCTCGACATGCATTAGTCAGGTAACAGCAGCGGCGCTCAGTCAGTGCTGCGGCCCGCTCTTGTTGTTTCTTGTGTTTCTGCCCAGCGATCGGTGGCGCCCATAGGGAGTCTTTATTAGGAACATTTTCACAGAATAAAACCTTAACAGATTGCTTATTGATCTCTAGTGGAGCCGAGCGGTAAAAAAAAGGACCGGCTGAGGCCTCTCGCCATCCCCTCTGCTGCAAGAACCAGGCTGCTCACGCCACATTCCATCTCCGACAGCCCTGCAATATCCCCAGCCTGATACCCCTTCATCCCATCGCGCGTAGCCACTGAAGTGGCACTCATATATCACTGCCCCAACTGGGGGGATTTCTCCAAAGAATTAACTTTAACTTTAGTGGATAACACAGGCTCGTGTGTGTGTGTGTGTGTGTGTGTGTGTGTGTGTGTGTGTGTGTGTGTGTGTGTGTGTGTGTGTGTGTGTGTGTTGGATATTCTAGCCATGTTATCTAGACTCGTGTTGGCTAACACGTGAGCATTGGTGGTCCCCAAGCAGAAAATATGATTAAATTCTTATCGTTTGATGACTCCTCACACAATGGTCGAATAAATACCTCAAGGATTCTATCTATCCTGTTATTTTGTGAACAAGTTGGCATTTAAAACATTGGGCTTCACTTTGAATTAATATTTCCAGAAAAATATAACATTGAATTTCAAATATTGTGAATGAAGAATGTTGTAGAGGTATGGCTTTGGTCGGTCACAAAATGTTGTCAGCCAGCGAATGGCAAGCAGATAACTGTCGGTCTCACGGTAATTGACCGTTAATTAACAGAAACACATTTAGCATCTCCTGGCTTCTACACATAAATCCATGTAATATACCCCACAACGTCACAATAAATCCATTATTTATTTTAGACAGGTCTAAAGAAGCATGATATGAATAAAATGTAGTCTATTTCAGAAGAACATAATATCATAATCTGAGTTGTCCTCATGTTAGGCCCTGATCTGGCTATGCCATATGGCTGTGGGCTACACTAGTTCATTTAAGCAGACAAGATTTGCTTATAATTCCATGGCATTATTTAATATTATTTTACAGTATGAAGAATTCAATGGAACAAAGCTGAATAAAATATGAATATTTTCTCAAAATGATTTTAGGGAGTGTGTACTATTCTGTGTAGAGCGGTTAACACAGAAGGCGGTACTCCTATATGCTTAATTTAGAGTTATTAATGTAACTTTAGTTGTTCTACAAACGTTGAGCTATATGTTTTGGTTTTTAATACATTGTAAGGCTTTACAGGCTGTATGCACTCCAATAGTCTCTCACTCACATGGCTCTCTGTCACGTGACCGGGTCTTTCTCACAGGCTACAAGTGAAGACAGACACATCGGGGATGGAACTACGGGCGTCCTTATCCAATTCTGAGGTGCACATTGAAGATAATGGAAGAACTGTCCACATTTACTTTTAGTCAGCCGACAAGATAGTGGGGCTAATGAACAGCAAAATCACTAGCCTTTATATAGCAATCTACTATCCCCCATAGTACAAATTCAACCTATTCTATTCTGTGCGAGAAATAAATATTCCAAATATAGTCTGGGACCGTTGTTGGATGAGAGATCCCAAATTAATACAACCACTAGCATAAAAAAAACTTTCTTTATGCAATGTGGCTGACGCAACAGATCTGAACGTTTACTTAAAATGTTGATAAACTATTAGGCTATTTCTTCACATTATAAGTGCAACATGGTAGTAGGCTATAAGTGCAAATGTTACATTAGCAGAAAACACCATTTATAAAAAGTTACCTCAAATGCAATTATCCACGTAATGCTTTTATTATGAAGGTGCATTTTTATGGTGAAAATGATCTTCCCCAAACTTGAAACTTACTCGTGGCAGTTAGGCTTTACACCCCTTGTAAAGCGAATTAATGTGTTTTGTTTCAATAAGTTATTTGGCCACTTTAGTTGTGATACAAACCTTATCAAAACATATAGGCCTATGGGCTAGCCTACATGAGGTGTGCAACTACTTTTAGAAAAAGTCGCCAAAAAAAGCATGGGTTCTTATGCTGGGCATCATTCACAAGTGATAATATATCATTCACAAGTGATTGGATAATATTGTCCCCCATCAGACGATTCTTCATTTTATCTTGTCTTTACATATGCTAAACAATATATTTTGGACATTTGTTTTGATTTAGAATGGACCATTATCACGCACCTGTATTGAAACATGTCATCTATGCACTTAAATAGCGAATGGAGGACGCTTTTCCCCGTGGTTCATTTTCATGCCAGTCAGGTAGGCTATACTCCTGTTGTAAATATAAGCAATGTGTTTAATATTAGGAAATTTGAGAAATAAATATATTAGGCCTAGCCTATAGAAAGCTGATGGGATCCTCCTCTTTTTATTAGCAGCCATCAGTCTGTTTTCTCCCACAATTGCAGAGCCTATAGAAATGTTGCGCAACATGAGCTCATGGGATCTCATGAAGTGTTTGATTAGATTTTTGAATACATTTGCATTGCTGTCAGAGTGATTAGAGGGACAATGGAGTGCTGAGTACCAGGTAGTTAGCAGGTTTGGTAGGCTACTAATGACCAGCAGCCGCATCGGAGCTTGGAGAAGCCTAATTACTGTGACTAAACGGTCATGTGGAATTTGACTGCCGTCATGACTCGTGCGCGCCGGTGTGGCGGTAATACGGTCACCGCAACAGCCCCAGGTTGGCGCACCATAATCTGACGTGTTCAATCAGGAAACTGTTGACCAACTAAACTCTGCAGTCCTACGGTTAATTATTATTTTTTTAAATGACTAGTACATTTAGCCCCTGGCATCCAGTTGACCTCATTAAATGCACATTTGGTTCCGTATAAAGTGTTTTGAAATTCTTAAAAATGGTTCCCTCAAAATATCTCTTTCTCTGTTCTCCCAACTAAACACTATCGAGTTGATATAATCTGTTTCTGGTTCATTTTACCGTCAATTTCTCACTTTATATACACAGCATTTTTCTAGGATCAGATATTCATTTGTCGAGCTACATGCAACCTCTGACTAGGGTTCTGTTTCTAGCACTGAGCTTGTAGATGAATTACTTTGATAACATCATTATTTACTTGAGTTGCATCCTGAGGCAATATTCTATTTTTTTTATTCGGTTTGACAGGAGACAATAACTCATACAGGAGCTGTTGATTATTCCAGGCTTTGTTTATTTTTTTTGTAGGAGTTTATTGGGCTGTTGTATTTCTCTCAATCTTACATTTGGTGGCAGTGGTAGGATCTCTCTGTCTCTGTCTCTCTCTCTCTCTCTCTCTCTCTCTCTCTCTGTCTCTGTCTCTGTCTCTCTCTGTCTCTCTCTCTCTCTCTCTCTCTCTCTCTCTCTCTCTCTCTCTCTCTCTCTCTCTCTCTGTGTCTCTCTCTCTGTGTCTCTCTCTCTCTGTGTCTCTCTCTCTCTGTGTCTCTCTCTCTCTGTGTCTCTCTCTCTCTCTCTCTCTCTCTCTCTCTCTCTGTCTCTCTCTCTCTGTCTCTCTCTCTCTGTGTCTCTCTCTCTCTCTCTCTCTCTCTCTGTGTCTCTCTGTCTCTCTCTCTCTCTCTCTCTCTCTCTCTCTCTCTCTCTCTCTGTCTCTCTCTCTCTCTCTCTCTCTCTCTCTCTCTCTCTCTCTCTCTCTGTCTCTCTCTCTCTCTCTCTCTCTCTCTGTCTCTCTCTCTCTCTCTCTCTCTCTCTCTCTCTCTCTCTCTCTCTCTCTCTCTCTCTCTCTCTCTCTCTCTCTCTCTCTCTCTCTCTCTCTCTCTCTCTCTCTCTCTCTCTCTCTCTCTCTCTCTGCTGATGCACCTTGTTAATAAGATTCCTCTCTAGTGGAACGGTTAATTCATTACTCTTTTCCTTAGGGATGGGAGATTTATTTACCGCCCAGAGAAATCTATTGTTTATTGATAGTTTGATATGTGATGGATTGTTTCATTTCCTCTCTATGTTATTGATAAGAGACCAGTGCTGTGTGTTTATTCCACACATAGATACAATTTGCCTCAGCAACACAAAGCTTTTGTGTTTTGTAGGATCACAGTACTGTGAGGTCCTCCCTACCCACATCTCATTTTGAACTGGGGGGATTATTTTACATGGAATTGTGTGAATGTGGGACAGTGCATGAAAATCCCAGAAGAATTCCAGAAACCAGTTTTAAGTGTTGGATATAGAAATGAAGGGCATTAATTAAAGTCTCGACGAAAACACATTATAGCCTATAGAGGTTATAAGATTTTATTTTCTCAGGTTTTCATCTTAAAAAGTCAGAAATTATGTTTTTTTTGGAAGGACCAATACATGATTTTATCATTTACGACATCTGTACTACGGGTATGTTTGGATTTGCACACTGAGTTGAAATTTGACCTACTTTTTTTTGTCATCAAGAGGCATGAATCATTTCTTAGTCAGGAAATTCACACATAGTAAAGGGACTTCTCTTATGCCAGAAAAGCACTAAATACAATAAACAGATTTGCACAATGACAATTCCCACAGAAATAATGACTTCAGATGGAACAGGAGGATTCCATATGAATTTCCACTGGTGGCCAAGGAAAAACCATCTCCCGTATTACTCATCAAGGTGGTAAATGCCCAACTTGCATCCCTTATTTAGAGAATAATTTCACACAAAAGAAATTAGTTTCCGTTCTCCACACTGTATCAATGTATTTTTACCTTTGCTTCCGTCCCTACCTAGTTCCTCTTTTCTTGTCTTTTCCACGAGTGTGGGGAAGCAGAGGATTGTAGTAAAGGCAGCGCAATAACTGGAGAGTTAATGGGATTATGCAAATGAAGGCGCTCTTAAAGGGCCCATTTGAAGTGGTTAATGGAGATTATGGAAATGGTCCTCTGGCTAAGACGCTCGCAGTGGAAATGAAAGGCAATGGGAGAGTGTGGGCTAGGAGAATGAAAATATATAAATAAGTAAATAACAAAAAAAAAATGGATATGATGGACCGGCTCGACTGCAGTGGGGACTGCAATGGGAGATGGGATGGGGCCATGATCCTGTGTCAGGTGGGAGGGAAAAGCTGCAGAGAGGACTGTGTGAGGAAGGGGGGTGGGGGAGGAGTATTCTGTGGGTGGGGGAGTTTAGGGGGGGACTTTTCTGTCTTCATGTGCTTCTCCCTGTCCATCTTCGCCTCTTGGCTTCTCCCTCAAGCTCTTTTGATTAGCGTCATATTGTGTTGGGTTCTCTGTAACGGGTATTGTTTGAGGTTCATTGTAGGCCAAACCGATCTGTGAAATGCGGGTGGATAGCTCGTGTGTAATGCCTGTGGTTTGGGATTAGAAAATGCTTTGGTGACTATATCGGAGAAAATGTTGGATGGTACATCTGTTGCTGCCCTTGAAAACATACATACGTGAGTCATATAATGATGTACTGGACGAACAAACGGAAAAGTTCAACACAGTGTTTAAATTGGTCCTACCAAAATAATGTTGAGGGTGATCTACAGTGCCTTCAAAAGTATCCATAACCCTTTACTTTTTCCACATGTTGTTACAGCCTGAATTTGTGTCACTGATCTCCACACAATAACCCATAATGTCAAGGTGGAATTTTGTTTGTAGAACATTTTAGAAATTCTTAACAAATGAAAAGCGGAAATGTCTTGATTCAATAAGTATTCAGCCTGTTGTTATGGCAAGCCTAAATAAGTTGCATGGACTCATTATGTGTTCAATAAAAGAGGTTAACATAATTTTTTAATAGCTACCCCATCTCTGTAGCCAACACATGCAATTATCTGTAAGGTCCCTCAATCGAATAGTGAATTTGAAGCACAGATTCAACCACAAAGACCAGGGAGTTTTTTCAATGCCTCGTAAAGAAGGGCACCGATTGGTAGATATGTAAAAACAAAATACATATATATATTTTTAAGATTCAGAAGCTGAATATTCCTGTGAGCATGGTGAAATTACTCATTTGGCTTTGGATGGTGTATTAGTACACCCAGTCAATACAAAGATACAGGCATCCTTCCTAACTCAGTTGCCAGTGAGAAAGGAAACTGCTCAGGGATTTCACCATGAGGCCAATGGTGATTTTAAAAAAGTTAGAGTTTAATGGTTGTCATATGAGGACTGAGGATGGAACAACCACATTGAATTTACAATACTAACCTAAATGACAGAGTGAAAATTAAGAAAGCAGAATAGAATGTTCCAAAACATGTTTCCTGTTTGCAATAAAGTAATACTGCAAAATAATGTGGCAAAGAAATTAACTTTATATCCTAAATACAAAGTGTAATGTTTGGGGCAAATCCAGCAAAACACATCACTGAGTACCACTCTTCATATTTTCAAGCATGGTGGTGGCTACATGATGTTATGGGTATACTTGTCATCGGCAAGGACTAGGGAGTCTTTTCAGAATAAAAATGAACAGAATACAGCTATAAGCACAGGCAAAATCTTAGAGGAAAACCTGATTCAGTCTGTTTTCCAACAGACACTGGGAGACGAAATTACCTTTCAGCAGGACAATAACCTAAAACACAAGGCCAAATCTACACTGGAGTTATTTACCAAAACGACATTGAATGTTCTTGATTTGCCTAGTTACAGTTTTCATTTAAATCAGCTTGAAAATCTATGACAAGTCTTAAATGGCTGTCGAGCAATGATCAACAATCAACTTGACATATCTTGAAAAATGTCAAAAATAATCATGTGCAAATATTGTACAATCCAGGTGTGAAAAAGCTCTTAGAGACTTACCCAAAAAGCTGTAATCACTACCAATGGTCCTTCTATTGACCTAGGGATGTGAGAATACTTCTGCATTTCGTTTTCAATAAATTTGCAAGCATTTCTAAAAACACGTTTTCACTTTGTCAATATGGGGTATTGTGTGTAGATGGGCGAGAAAAGAAAACGATTGAATCCATTTTTGAATTCAGGCTGTAACGCAACAAAAGGTGCAATAAGTCATGGTGTGTGAATAGTTTCTGAAGGCCCTGTATGTCTATTTAATTGCCTTCGTTATGGCCATACTTCCACTGTAATGTGGTCAAAATTGAAATCTCACCAGCAAGTTTTGCAAACATTTACCTATTGGCTTGAAGGAGCTATTGTGTGGTCCTGGTGGAGCATTCGGCAACTATGCAAAAGCTGCCCTCCATTATCTTCTACTCGTGGCTGCATTGGACTTGATCACGAAACATGTAACCACTTAATAGCGAGTTGATGATATTACGCCTTTCCAAAAGTGTTAGGAGGTGGAAAGCAAATCCTATGAACGTGCTAAAAGAAGAAGCAATCGTTTGCTATCCAGCCAGTTACACACAACTCTGAGTGATTTGAAATAACATCCGACTGGTCTTAGGCGCTGATTGCCCGTAACTACATTCCCAAAGTAAGCACGCCGTCTAACGACGTTTACATTTGGGGAAGTTAACATCGCAGAGCCAGCGCTGGCCCGTCCTAGTTTTGCCACAAACATTGTGTCATGAGTTCAGGACGAGATGGAGAGATCATTGTGAATGGGAGCCCAGCCTTACCTTTGTGGGGGCTGGTTGATTGCCTTTTGGACTGAGCGAGAGCGCAAACCATTTAACATGCTGCTGCCGTTGTAAAGAAAAGAAGCCGTGGCACATTTAATTACAGAGACTAAGCAGGGCCTCACAGCCCAACGACCTGGCAGTGGTAGTAGAAAGACGAGATCTTTGGGCAAACACGAACTGGAAAGTATCCTTGTTGATGAGAGGAACCCCTTTAGTTGAAACCCACACACACGCAAGAATATTCTAGGATTCATCACGTAGAGTGTAGATGTAGTGACATTATTTTGTAGTTGTTTTTGGTGGTGTGTGTTTTTTTGTGTGTTTTTTTACCCCCAGATAAAGTGGGTACAGTTGGGACGTGACAGTTGTTCAGATATTTATTTCTATCATTTCTCATACTGGGATCTTACTTACCCAATGCCTTCTAGAAATACATTGAGTGTGTCTAGAAGTCCATCCAAGAGGTCGGCCAGGTGTCATCCTAAGCACATGTATGCAGCCTACAACTTAAAGTGCAGAGACATAAACACAGATGAAACTGTGGTTCGCCGGCGACAGATAAGTAAATGCTAATGACGGACGATCTTACACATACTTTATGGCTGCGGTGATAAAGCTATAATATTGTCGGAGAGGGAACGTAAACATTCCCCTGACCTAGCTTTTACTGCCACCCGCTTGTCCTTTCCTGAGAGGCCGGTGCTAGCCAAAGACAGAGACGTATTGAATGCCATCGTGGCCCTACAACTGCGGGTTGGAAACGATATGAAATCCGACCGGTGGGCGGAGAAAACCTTATAGCTTCACAATCATTTGTATAAATAAGCCTCCTGTGATTTGTATCATTGACAATGTAACATTAAACCAGGAAATATTAAACTGTGGTCCCGTCGTCGCCCCCCCCCTACCCGCGCCCGGATTTGTAACAATGTATAAAGCAGGAGAGAAACTCATTATAAACTATTATCTGTGTTTACTATGATGTCGGTTGAAACCGATTCATTATTCAGACGGATACATTATTAAAACACATGCTGGTGTTGTGCTGCTGTGATGGAGTGTGTGGGTTGATATGCAGTCAATGGTACTTTTGGAACACATTGAGAAATGGCAAGTGTAACCAGTTCAGTTAGGCACAAGAAAGTTTTTTTTTTGGAAAATCTTTGGAAAATCTTGATAGCTGTAATTTCAAACACAATGGAAAGATATCCCTCAATAGTTACTCAGCGTCTTGCCGTTTGTACTGAAGTTGTTCGCTGTTGAATTAAGAGCAGAGCCTTCAGTTGGTCTACTGGCAACCACAATCCCAGCTGTGCGAGCTGTCCTGAAAACCAGTAATAATTCATGATGACTTCACTGCAGCACCGGTAGGCCCCGTCATCCTGCTTTGACTCGGCCCGCATTTTAAAGTGTGCGTGCGCCCGTGTGTGTGCGCTTACTTCATATTAATATGTGCACGATGTGTGTACGATGTGTGTACGTGTGTGTGCAGAACGTCTTCACTGTATGTGATGTGGTGTCTTTGGCAACGGCCCTCTTTTACTTTCCCCCACTCGTTGTCACTCCAGCCCTTCTGCCTGCTAAGTGAACACTAATCTGTTTGAAGGGAGTATCAACTGGTCGGTCAGAAGAGTAGAGCTGCTGAAGACTCTGAGGGCTGTGTTGGAAATGTAAAACAGCCACAGACACCTTGTTCTGTCAGCTTCACTTCAAAGTCAACGCCTGTGTAAACACACACACACGCACACACACGCACACACGCACACACACGCACACGCACACACACACACACACACACACACACACACACACACACACACACACACACACACACACACACACACACACACACACACACACACACACACACACACACACACACACACACACACAGAGAGAGCACGAGGGAGACTGCAGAGGTGAATACAATTGACTTGGTGAATTTTCGAACAGCGGCTCTCCAAATAAAATCCACTTTTCTCGCCTCAAGTCTCAAACCGGGCTGCGGACCTGAACAACAGAAACGAATAGAGCTGCCTACACTTGCGTGTGTGTGTTTTTTAACACCTACAGGTCTGAAAGATTGACAGCGAAGAGGATTTCTTCCTTCTGAAAGGCGAAGCATCCGTCCAATGGTGACTGCCTCTCCTGACAATCTTGTGACTGACTGGTGATTGTGGTTTTTAAATAAATAAAAGACTCAGGAGAATACCGCCTCGGTTCCACAGAGTTTTCTCTCTCTGGCCAAGCAAATAGAAGCAGCCAGCAGGGCTGTCAGAGTTATAGCTTCTATGGCTCTTTTCTCTTGGGGTAGGAGACTTCTCAGTTCATCCCAGTTCCCTAGTGGATAGCAAGGGAGAAGTGCCCAAACCCAAAGTGATCTCCAAAATACCCACAGATCACCTTGGTTTGAATGGAATGGGCAATGGGAAGTGGAGAATGTTGTAGGGGTTAGGGGTCGATTTGGGATGTTCAGTGGGCGGTGTTCATTTGTTTTATTTCTATACTTTATGACACGTCTGCTAAACACACTCTGTCCCAATGCATGTATATATGCATCGGGACACAGTTTTCAATGTCAAATGAAGGCTTGTAAAATATTCGCAGAGGATTTAGTGTTGTGCGTTCTGATGGCAGGTTCAATTCATTTGAAACACGTGTCCGAAAAATCTCAACATAACCCCCCAAAACACTCGATCACTCTTTCAAGAAGAGTAAAGGTAAAATACATGTCAGTCCTAAATGAAACGGGTTGCCTGAGTTCCAAGATTAACCAGACGAGTTATAGGCAGTTCGACGTATATATTTTCGACAGTACTCCAAGATGGCGGCTTTATTTTCCCAACCTCTCCTTGCACCCAGAGTCCCTGTGCGTCTGGGCCTGTGACCTGGGCTTTCCTGGAGAGACAGGCTTCATGAGAAAAGCAGGCGAGCCGATGACAGAGACAAACTTTTCCCTCAGATTGATGGGGGCCTCTTCTTTCTTGCCTCTCTTCTCTCCATCCTGCCTCCCCCTTTCTGTTTCCCTCCCTCTCTCCCTCCCTCCCTCCCTCCTCCCTCCCCCCTCCCTCCCCCTCCCTCCCTCCCTCCCTCCCTCCCTCCCTCCCTCCCTCCCTCCCTCCCTCCCTCCCTCCCTCCCTCCCTCCCTCCCTCCCTCCCTCCCTCCCCCTCCCTCCCTCCCTCCCTCCCTCCCTCCCTCCCTCCCTCCCTCCCTCCCTCCCTCCCTCCCCCTCCCTCCCTCCCTCCTCCCTCCCTCCCTCCCTCCCTCCCTCCCTCCCTCCCCCTCCCTCCCTCCCTCCCCCCTCCCCCCCCAATCTGCTGATATACAGACTGAAAAGCGTTCAGTTTAGAACTCCCCCCTCCACCCCCCAACCCCTCCTCTCCGTGTTAACAAGTGCTCCCAGGTGGGTGTTGCCATAGCGATTTCCCCCTGGCTGCCTTGGCGATGGGCTTGGGGGCGGAACGGGGAGCAGGTTTTGCTGAAGACAACTGATGCCCCTTCCTTGCCCTACGGTTTCGTCCCTTTCTCCTCACCCCCCCCCTTTTTCCTTCAGTCTAATGAATCTGCTTACAGTAGCAGAACACACAGTTTCGTATCCAAGTGGCTTGACTTGTAAATGATGAGGCCTGTGACATGCTGGATCAATGGGCCTTGCTTTAATTAGGCATTTACCTGCAGTACCTTCCTCCAGGCATTCTGGTGTGTGTTGTTAGTGTCGTTACGTTGTGATCAGTGACTCCAATACCCAGCGTTAAACCTGGCAGCACAGTTTTATTGTAATGACAAATATATGTCTCGGCTGGTTTGTTCACTAGCAACATTATGGAAAATGACTGAAACCAGTGCAACGTTTTTCAAGCTGAATTTGTTGTTAGTTCAAGTGGCTAACAGCGTACACACAAATTGAAACCATAGTCAGAAATTGGCTAGACCTTATCGATGAAAAACAACCGTGAATATTTTGCCCCCCCCCCCGTGTGTGTATTTCAGTCTCTTGTGCTTAGACAGTAGCTCAGCTAAATCAAAGTCATCCCCATGCGTGCTCGTGCTCTGTGGTTAGCTAATCGGCTAACACCAATCTGCTGTGAAAGTGGGTCTTCCTGTGGTCTCTGAATCAAATCTACTCTCACTCTCTCTCTTTCTCTCGCTCTCTCTCACCTCAGCCAATTCTCCTCTGAGGGCTCTGCCCAGAGGTGGTGAGAGAAAGGGGATAGAGATTGAGAGGTATTATCACTGTGTCATTTTGTATTAAGTATCATGTGTACAATGCAGAAGATTGCACATGCCACAAAAGTTGATTCAAGGTTTCACACTGAAACGCGTTTGGCATGTTTTGCTTTGGGAGCTGGCAGGTCTGTACTTTTCCTCCTGCAGTGGAGCAGAGGAGAGGACCGACGCTCACGCGGCTGCTCGCAAAGTGCTTTCCGGTGCACTGTGGGTAGTTGGCGTCATGGGCGTCCCCGCTGTCCCCTCTCTGTCGCTAAAAGTTGAAATGACATTCTCCCGATGAGGGTTTAATGGCCCTGTGTGTTTTCCTCGCCCAGCGCCCCCCCAGTCCTCCCTGCGACCCCTCTGTCATCCCTTCTCCGTCATCCCTGGCTTCCAGACTGGAATGGAGAAGTGGAGGGGCGGTGTCGGTGGGCCTGCTGGCCAAGGGAAATGGCTTTTTATTCAATGCATAGATAAGCAGGCCCCCCGTCTGTCCCTCCCCACCGAGCCCTCTGTTAGCATACTCTGCCCCTCCCAACCCAAACCCTGCACACGGCTACAAGAAGATCCACACACACACACACACACACACACACACACACACACACACAGTCATCTCATATGCTGCACTCTTTAGGCACATACACTAACACACACACACACACACACACACACACTGAGTCATCTCATATGCTGCACAGGCACATACACACACACACACACACACACACACACACACACACACACACACACACACACACACACACACACACACACACACACACACACACACACACACACACACACACACACACGTGTACACACACACACAGTGTCCCATGTTTGGACTGAGCATTGTCCTTGCCCTCCCAGGATGCTTTGAGTTGTGTCTGTATCTACCTTCCCGCGAATCATGGAATCATACGACTCATTTTTATTCATTTGTTCTCTTCCTTTGCTTGAAAAGGAGAAACTGAGCAGGAAAAAAAGTTGAAATCTTATTCCCCCACACACCCTCCCCAAATGTCTCGTCATTTTTCTCTGTCCCGACACCGATGAAAGTCTGTTCCTTTTACGGGGGAGGGGTTTACAGTTCGAAGTTGTGGATTGTTGTTGTTGATTTGAGTTCGACTTCAATAGAATTTTCCGGACATTTCTTTCACACTCTTTAAATGATTTCCCTTTGAATCAGGTAGGGTCACACATAGGCTAATTTAAAAATGTGGGCTTAAGTTACCATATGCCCGATTTTAATTATTTAGCCTATTATCAGCATCCAAACCGCTCACTCTGCTAGGAAGCATGGGAAATCTGCTGAACTATCCAGGTGCATGATAATTAAAACAATGTACAATTCTTGGGCTTTGGACTCTGCTGTGCACAGTCATTGAAATGTGCATTGGGAGTGTGTACACATACACCTAGAAATAATATATTTGCCAAGCTAATTGGCAATCTCAACAGAAATGAACTGTAGTCTCACATGAATTAAGACTCAGTTACTGTACCTTAAAGGTAGACTCCTCAATATGACATCACCCTAGACAGCGGGGTGACTTCCTGGTTATAGACGTCAACAACAACATCATTTAAAATGTAAAAACAACTTTAAATACCACATGTACTTTTTCACATTTGACATCACCCCATTCACCTAACCCCTCTCTCCTTTCCAAACTTTCTTTCTCATCTCTCTCTCGACCCCCCACCCACCCCTCTCTCCCCCTCTAGCTCCACCTCTAGGCTGGCCTCCCCACCCCTTCTCTCTGTGTTTACGTGGTACAATGTGAGGCTCTCAGCCTGCACGCTTTAATTCAGAGAGACAGGGCTCCATGAATAATGCATGGTCTCCTTGGCCGGCCTGCTTTCTGCATATGCTTCCAGGGTTAGTAACGGTCCGGAGAGAGGAGAGGAGAGGAGAGGAGAGGAGAGGGGGATTGGAAGCCAGGCTACAAAGGAGAAAGCTAACCAAAAAGATGGGGTGGAGGGAGCAAAGCTGGCTATTTAGCATTGTAAATAAACATCTCTGGAGAGTTGTTCTCTCTCTCTCCCTTTCTCTCTCTCTCTCACTCTCTCTCTCTGTCTCTCTCTCTCTGTCTCTCTCTCTCTCTCTCTCTCTCTCTCTCTCTCTCTGTCTCTCTGTCTCTCTGTCTCTCTGTCTCTCTGTCTCTCTCTCTCTCTGTCTCTCTCTCTCTCTCTCTCTCTCTCTCTCTCTGTCTCTCTCTCTGTCTCTCTCTCTGTCTCTCTCTGTCTCTCTGTCTCTCTCTCTGTCTCTCTCTCTCTCTCTCTCTCTCTCTCTCTCTCTGTCTCTCTCTCTGTCTCTCTCTCTGTCTTCTCTCTCTCCTTTCTCTCTCTCCCTCTCTGTCTCTCTCTCTCTCTGTCTCTCTCTCTCTCTCTCTCTCTCTCTCTCTCTCTCTCTCTCTGTCTCTCTCTCTCTCTCTCTCTCTCTCTCTCTCTCTCTCTCTCTCTCTCTCTCTCTCTCTCTCTCTCTCTCTCTCTCTCTCTCTCTCTCTCTGTCTCTCTCTCTGTCTCTCTCTCTGTCTCTCTCTCTTTCTCTCTCTCCCTTTCTCTCTCTCTCAGTCTCTGTCTCTCTCTCTCCTTTCTCTGTCTCTCTCTCTCTCTCTCTCTCTCTCTCTCTCTCTCTCTCTCTCTCTCTCTCTCTCTCTCTCTCTCTCTCTCTCTCTCTCTACAGTACAGTGGCAAGAAAAAGTATGTAAAACCTTTTGGAATTATCTGGATTTCTGCATAAATTGGTCAGAAAATGTAATCTGATCTTCATCAAAGTCACAACAACAAATGATTGTATTTTTATATGTATATTGAATACATAATTTAAACATTCACAGTGTAGGTTTGAAAAATATGTGAACCCCCAGGCTAATCACTTCTCCAAAAGCTTATAGGAGTCAGCAAACCTGGAGTCCAATCAATGAGACGAGATTGGAGATGTTGGTTAGAGCTGCCCTGCCCTATAAAAAACACTCACAAAAGTTGAGTTTGCTAATCACAAGAAGCCTTGCCTGATGTGAACCCTGCCTCGACCAAACGAGATCTCAGAAGACCCAAGATTAAGAATTGTTGACTTGCATAAAGCTGGAAAGGGTTACAAAAGTATCTCTAAAAGCCTTGATGTTCATCAGTCCAGTAACACAAATTGTCCCTAGGAGTGGCCATCCTGCAAAGATGACTGCAAGAGCACATCGCAGAATGCTCAATGAGGTTAAGAAAAATCCTAGAGTGTCAGCTAAAGACTTACAGAAGTCTCTGGAACATGCTAACATCTCTGTTGAAGAGTCTACGGTACGTAAAAAACACTAAACAAGAATGGTGTTCATGGGAGGACACCACGGAAGAAGCCACTGCGGTCCAAAAAAAACATTGCTGCACGTCAAGTTCGCAAAAGAGCTTCTGGATGTTCCCCAGCACTACTGGCAAAATATTCTGTGGACAGATGAAACTAAAGTTGTGTTGTTTGGAAGGAACACACAACCCTATGTGTGGGAAAAAAGACACAGCACAGCACACCAAAATCAAAACCTCATCCCAACTGTAAATTATGGCGGAGGGAGCATCATGGTTTGGGGCTGCTTTGCTGCCTCAGGGAATGGACAGCTTGCTATCATCAACGGAAAATTAATTCCCAAGTTTATCAAGACATTTTGCAGGAGAATGTAAGGCTATCTGTCCACCAATTGAAGCTAAACAGAGGTTGGGTGATGCAACAGGACAACGACCCAAAACACAGAAGTAAATCAACAACAGAATGGCTTCAACAGATGAAAATACACCTTCTGGAGTGGCTCAGTCCTGACCTCAACCCGATTGAGATGCTGTGGCATGACCTCAAGAGCAGTTCACACCTGACATTCCAAGAATATTGCTGAACGGAAACAGTTTTGTAAATAGGAATGGTTCAAAATTCTTACTGACCGTTGTGCAGGTCTGCGTCGCAACTACAGAAAACATTTGGTGGAGGTTATTGCTGCCAAAAGAGGGCCGACCAGTTATTAAATCCAAAGGTTCACATACTTTCCCACCCTGCTCTGTGAATGTTTACACGGTGTGTTCAATGAAGACATGAAAACGTATAATTGTTTGTGCTTCTACACCTGCATTGCTTGCTGTTTGGGGGTTTTAGGCTGGGTTTCTGTACAGCACTTTGAGATATCAGCAGATGTACGAAGGGCTTTATAAATACATTTGATTTGTGTGTTATTTGTTGAAGCAGACTGTGTTTGTCTGTTGTTGTGACTTAGATGAAGATCCGATCACATTTTATGACCAATTTATGCAGACGTCCAGGGAATTCCGAAGGGTTCGCATACCTTTTCTTGCCACTGTAGATCGGTCTGCTCTCTGTCTTACTTTTTCTATCTTCACTCTGTTTCAAGATGACTGGATGACTGGAGCAGACTTTACATTGGCGTTTGAATGTAACATGTCCAAATCGCAATGTTTTTTTTGTTGTTGTTGACGAAAGCAGATCATTGAAATGAGTCCAAAATAGAGGTTGGGACTGCATTGATTTGGTCTCACTCTTCTATTAGATAAAAGGTCATTACTTATCCGAATTACCGGATGGCATTTTCCTTGAAACCAGCACTGGGCTGGTTGGAGAGGAGAGGAGAGGCAGTGATTTGTTGTCTAAAAATAGACGAGGGGATTGTTGAGTTCACCTAGCATGAGAGCTGAGCTGAAACCGCTGTAGATTTGGTAGGGGAGTATATCCTACTAGATAGAAACTGTACTCCCCACAGAATGAATAATAGACAAGTCAGTGACGTTGTTTCACTAAAGAACATAGCCTAAGCTCCCTTTTCTATAGTTGGTGCAGGACTAGTATAAGCATCGTGTTGGCTTACACGACATGTGTATTTGGCTAATGCTGTTATCACCGGGTATATCGTTGGGAGCACTGTGATGTCCGTCCTTGTCAAGACTCACGAGGCCTCATTTGTTATTGGTGGAACCTAGAATAGCTCTGTAGTTTATCATATGAAGGATTTGATTAAAACATTTGTTTTCGTTTTACTCCTTTTTTTTGTTTGTTGTTGCTGTTGTTCTGTGTGGGATCATCAGAGTTTTCAACAATACAGAATTCTTCTTCTTCTTCTTCTTCTTCAAAAAAAAAATACATTTAGTTAAAAAAAAAAAAATTACTTGGCACCAGTGGCACAAGCAATGAATCCCCAAAGATCAGCACACTCACCACTTCAGTCGTTCCGGATCATGTGCTGGGTACTTGTGGTCAATGATCTTAGGGCCCTGTGGCTACAGTACTAGTTGAACCCAGATAACCCCCCTCACTACTAGACCAGTGACCCTGCCTCTGTGATTAGCAGTACATTACCTCCCTCCCTGGAGGAGCTTTTAATACCAAAGCTCTAATTGTGCCCATTTGCAAACCATGTCCTCCAGTAAAACAATAAAGAAACGTTGTTTTGGAATACAGACCCAAGTTCCTGCAATTACAATTACAGTGTCTGGGCTGATAGTGACAAGTAAATGGAGAAAAGAATTTGCCCAATGTGATGTAGCTTCTTTTTTCCCCTTCTTTTTCTTCATCAATGTTTTAAAAATGACTCACTTGCAATGACTTCAAGGGCACTGCAAATAGAGTCTCCGAGTGGCTGGATTCTGATTCTCCCCTCCCCGCCTTGCTGTTTCATTTCCTGACCCGACCGCAGCTGGGCGGGTCAGCTCGTGGCATGGCCAGGACCGCGGGGGCGTAGGGGAGCGCATAAAGTGAAGGTGTGTGTCTGTGTGTGTGTCCCTCAGTGCCCCCGCTGCCTGGTGGTCAGGTGGCGGCCCTACGGAGCCAGTATGGTGACAGTAATTGCCCAGTCAAACACACTCTCAAAGGCGCAGCTTTCACCTCCGTGTCCCTCTAGCACTGTCCTTTATGACGGACACTCAAAAACACGGACGAGCATGCAGGCTAGCCACACAAACGGTACTCATTAACTACCCTCCTAACACCCCTCCCTCCCCCTCATCTCCAAGGGAATCCTCCCTCGCGAGGTTGTGCTTACTGCTTCGTTAATTAGCTCCATATTCATCCGTGTGCCTCCTCCCCTTTCCTTTTCCCTTGATTAAACAGAGTGTTTAAGTAATGGTTTTGATGACCGCTTGATTACCATTGGGTCAACACAACCACCCGGTACATGTGTCTAATTTGTGTTCTCCTGCGGTGCTGTTTTCACCAGCTGGCCCTACATTCGTTCCCATAACAAACAAGTCGTTGCGGTGCTGTTGTATCCCTGCCGATGGGAACTTGCAGTATACACTGAGTGTACAAAACACCAAGGACACCGGCTCTTTCCATGACATAGACTGACCGGGTGAATCCAGGTGAACGCTACGATCCCTAATTGATGCCACTTGTTAAGTCCACTTTCGGTCAGTGTAGTTGAAAGGGAGGAGACGGGTTCAAGAGGGATTTCTATGCATCGAGTCAAATGAGACATGAATTGTGTTATGTGTGCCGTTCAGAGGGTGAACGGGCAAGACAAGCGATTGAAGTGCCTTCGAACGGGGTATCGGGAGTAGGTGCCAGGCGCGCCAGTTTGTGTGAAGAACTGCAATGTTGCTGGGTTTTTCACGCTCAACAGTTTCCCGTGTGTATCAAGAATGGTCCACCCCACCCAAAGGACATCCAGCCAACTTGACACAACTGTTGGAAACACTGGAGTCAACAAAGGCCAACATCCCTGTGGAACACATTCGACACCTTGTAGAGGCCATGCCCCGATGAATTGAGGCTGTTCTGAGAGAAAAAAGGGGAAGGTGTTCCTAATGTTTGTCCTGCTTTTCTCTTATCATGGTCGTAAACGTAACCCTGATCTCAGCATAGTGCCTCAATATACCGAAATGTAGAGGTGGCAGACAATTGTTGATTATTTGGCAATTAGCTGTTGTGCTTGTATATAGATATTGCCACGAGTCAATAGTTACAGGGCCACAAAGATTTCTCTCACCACTGTTGCTCGAAAAGGTTCGAAAAAAATATCACTGAGCAAATGTGCCAGTGTGTGTATTTTGCACTGATGCTACTTGTCGAGGGTCATGAACCCTGAATTCTATGAATCCAAGTTGTTGGGTTGAGGCAGGTCCATGTTTTAGTGACGAGGTCATGGCAACCATTGAAGGCTATTATTTATAGAGCCGTGCATTGATTCCTCCATCAGGTTTTCTTCAAGGGGTTTCTGCCCCACTGAATGGCTGGCTGCAGACACACTGTAAGCGCCGGAGGCCTTGCCTAACAAGACGTCAATGGACAAACCCAATCTGTCAGGGCCCCAGAATGTGGTTCTAACAAAACAAAATCAATCGTCCACCATCGTCACACCCATCAGCGCTGAAAAGATGTATCGACAGCCCAGCTCCAAGCCGAGGAAAGGGCTCAAGTCAGCATGTTGAAAAGTACCAAAATGTGGTCTTGAGGGGGTGTGTGTTGTGCATGTGTGTTGTGTGTTGTGTGTGTGTGTGTGTGTGTGTGGGTGAGTTGGTGAGTGGGTGTGTGTGTGGGTGGGTGTGTGTGTGTGTGGGTGGGTGTGTGTGCCTGTGTGTGTGTGCCTCTGTGTGTGTGTGTGTGGGTGGGTGTGTGTGCCTCTGTGTGTGCCTCTGTGTGTGCCTCTGTGTGTGTGTGTGCCTCTGTGGTTTGTGTGTGTGTTTTTAACACCGGTGGACCAGGAGTTATTTATTTCCAGGCGCTGAGCGCTTGTCGGGGTGGGGGGGTTTGGCGCAGATGGGATAACAAGAGGCTATCTGAGGAAAAACACTCTTGATGAATGTCCTGCCTCGGTCTGACTTTAGTAAGCGCCCCCATTGGTACATCAGGTACAGCCATGTGCGTGCCATACATCATAGGTGACTCTCCGTACTTTATGTGGAGTGTCGAACCACAGTCCCTCTTCCTACTCACCCTTACAGGCAGATTTACAGTAGCCCTAACAAAAGTAATGAGGAGTGCCATGTCAAAACCAGTGCTGCCGGCAGAAAAAACACACCCTCTAATCCTCTAGAAAAAGCCTAAATATGAGGATGTGTGTGAGGTCTATGGGGATTACGAGGCTTTCATTTCCTCCCATAATCCCTGAAAGTGAATTCACTGATGACATTAGGAACCTTGCCTCACAATGGGAAGTGAGTGAAAGGACGAAGGGCATTGGTCAGAGCACAGACTAGTATCTACAGTCATGGAGGTAGGTGTGTTGCCGAGTGTGTCCAAGAAGAATACAGGGGGGTTTATGAAGTAGGTACGGGCACTGTTTAGGAGGGAAGGTGGGGAACGGCAAGAGAAAAAAAAGAGAAGTATATTGATTTCGGAATCTCAATTACCGAGCTGTGCCATGACTTCGCTCGCTCCTCTCTCTCTCTCTCGGTGCTTTTGATAGCACATCATCCTAAGGGCTCTTCATTACCAATGGACACGTGTCAGGAGGGAGGGCTCTTTATGAATTCACAAGCACGTGTCTCAGGCATCGATACATCAGCACAGGGACCCCAACCCCCACCCCCCTCTCTCTCTGCTTATTGCTTTCCCTCATTGGGCCTGCTGTGTTAAGTTGCATGATTTATACAACAGAGTCTCCTGCAAACAGTCTTCCTTTCGGCCCTGCTGGCCATGACAGTGGGGGATTGGGTGTGGGCGATAATGAACTCGGGGCGATTAGAGACCTCAAACTGTCTTCATCAAGACGTCCTCTGCAAGTTCGGGGCTTTGAACTGCAACTTTCATAGACTCGACCACTGCCCTGTCGGTTCTTCTTCCCTGTCCCCTTGTAAATGTGCCTTGGACTTGGCTTAGCGTTGTTTAGCATTAGCGTCCCGGCTTAATGCTAATTCTAATGCCACGACCAAACAAAGAAAGATACTGTCATTTCCCAGTTCTGCTTAACAGAGACTATGGGAGCCAAGTCTGGCCAAGACAATCCAGTTTGTCCCTCACACATGGTGATACCTGTCTGTTTTCCAGAGCTGTGTTCCCTTTCAGTGGCTGAGGTTGTTATGCTAACGCTAAACCTGAGGAGTTGTTCTTGGATTCTGTGAGAGTGCTGCGGATGTCTCTTTAGATTAAGTCAGTCTGCTGTTGTTTTTTTCCCCCTCAGGAAGAGAATGGCAAGAAAAATTGCCGCCTTTAACCCCCGAGCCGATTTTCCAGCCCTGCTAAAGTGCTCTAATGAAAGGGGCCTCCTCTGTCTCGCACACAGCTCTCCACACTCTTTATGGCTCCTAGCAAATATAGATGACTAGCTGCAAGTGGCCTTGTTCTAACCGCACTTCCCAGCTCTAGTTCACCTCGTCCCAAAAATATCTTTACCAGCTTTTCTCACTATTTTGCACGGCAATAAACTTGTGGTGCTCTTATTTTGTTTTCAGATTCGGCCACATGAGCGCAAAATATGTTTTTTTTCCCGTTGTGTCCATTCATGTTTTTGCACAATGACAGTAAGCAGGACGAGTAGTGTGCGTCTGCGGGTGTGTGGGTAGTGGGTACGTTTAATAGCATGCTGATGCATTTAAAAACATTTATTTAAAAAACATTTTTTTTTACAAATGAGAGATTCACGTGTCCCTGGGTGCTTGTTCAGGCCCCCTCATGTTTCCCTCTCCGGCTCAATCTCATCAAAGACTAAATCATGCTCCCATTTCTTGTGGACTTCCCTCCCACACGGCCTCTATTACACTGGTGTTGTTATTTTCCCCCAGCAACTCGTTTTTTTTTTCATCTGGGCCTGATAGTATCCTAGTAAATCATAACAAGAGGAAAAGTCCAGTCATCTGGTAGGGTCTGACACACACCCTTGTCTTTTTGTAATGCACGCACCGGTTCAATTCCGTCATCCTATGGCACGGCACAACCAGCTATGACATACGACGTGACTTGAGTCCCCCCACAGTTCCTGTTGGAATGCGCTGTTTGTAATGCGTTGGGCACTGCAGATTTTCCAAACTGCATTTGAGAACTCCAAATGACCCGAAAAGAAGTCGACCGATTCCATTCAATACCCACCTCAAAGCGTGTCTGTGATGCTTCCAATGTGCACACTGCAGTGGATGTAAAAAAAAAAAAATCAAGGAGATGCTCATTGAGATGTTTGTTTGTGAAGTCTACCGCTGTGAAAAAGACCGGGATTTCTCTGACTTCGAAAGTGTCTTAAAATTACCCCCCGACCGAGAGGGACAAGAGTGGGTAAGCTGTTTTGACTGTTGGTTATAATGACGTTATGAGAAGAAGAAGAAAGCCCGTCCGTCTGCCACTTTTTGAATCCCTTGCTTGATAGATCTCATTCCTTTTAGCAGGCAAAGTGGAGCGGGGCTAGATAGCTAGAGGCCTGTGTGGAACAAATTACGCCCGGCCCTGTTACAGGCTGCTGATTCGCCGGGATCCGACAGAGAAAAGCAGCCTAATGAGGTTCTCCAATCAATAATAAGACCCCCTAACGACGATGAGAAGCCCGTGATGAGCCTGAATTGTGGCAACTCCTTCAGCGTTTCCCCTTTCCTGTCTCCCACTCACCTGCTTCAACACCCACTCTCCACACAGGAGGCTGGGGCATGGCTGCACATGGCAGGAGGCACATTTCCACACGTTGGAATCAATAGGCTCCGCTAAAGAGTTTATTTGCAAGTATTGACAAGCGGGTTGATGAAGCCGGGATTGGGATGTCTAAGGCTGTTATTGTGCGGTTGTGGTTCGTTTAAAGCCTCGTTTGAACTTTTCTCCGCATTTTACTCAGAGACAGCGTTTCTCTTCCTGTTCCCCCCCCCACCCCAAAGAGGCTGACCTAGAGACTAGAGAAGACATTGAGGAGACACAAAGGCAAAAGGAAATATTAACGTGTCAGGAATGAAGGAGGATGCGTGTGGATGCTCGGGTAAAGGGCAATGGAAATGTCCCTTCCTTCTCCCCGATGAAGCTCGGCGTTAATCTGAAATGCAAATGATTTTCAGCCTCCGTGTTGGACGGTGAAGGGTAAATTGTCCCCGGGCCGAAGACAGAGCGGGAATCTCGAAATTGGACCTCTAACAAAGTACGCCACTGAGTGCTCCCAGCGAAGTGCTGACGTAGACCTTTCAGTTGTTTATATCTTATTTAATCAAACACTGCCATCTCCATCGGTT
This sequence comes from Oncorhynchus keta, assembly GCF_023373465.1. Lineage (NCBI taxonomy): Eukaryota > Metazoa > Chordata > Actinopteri > Salmoniformes > Salmonidae > Oncorhynchus > Oncorhynchus keta. The sequence goes on along the minus strand of NC_068421.1, from coordinate 53,418,260 downwards.
AAGGTCCCACCAACGTGATTCGTTGTTTTAAAAAGCTTCCCAGTGGTTGATAGCGTTTTAAGATGATGCAATATTGTAGATTTCTCTAGCAAAGGGAATATGGGGCCTCCGAAAAAAAGTACACAATATATCCTATGTCGTGTGCAATGTTCCCTCAATATTTGGGGGCCACTGAGCAAATTTCAGGTCTGCTGAGTGCAAACTTGAACGTTGTGAAAATTCTGTGCAAGTCCCAGCACGTTTACTGTGAACACTGACGATCTACCCGAACACTGAACACTGACGCTCTAAGTTACCGTTTTATCAGTGACCAAGTAGACTACTGTGTAGTACTACCAGAGGGGCATAGCATCAAAACACAATGGAGAAAAATGCATCCCCAAAACATTTTAACATGGAAATAGCTGTTCTATCATTCAGCCTACAGTAGCAGAAAATGTGCGGTGTTCAACGTAGGCCTACATTCCATGAGACTTCTGATGAAGAACATGCAGGGCTTGACATTAACCTGTTTATCAGACTGAAAATGTTGTTGTTTGATGCAAGAAACCACTTTCAAAAAAAGAACATTCAGTATTATTCCAATACCATTATTACAGAGAATCAGACAAATTATGCTGCCCTCTGCCTATTGGCTACATAAGCTCATTCGAAGACCACTCAAAATACAACACTGCCCCTTTAAGACCGAGACAAAGCTCTTTACCTGACTCGCATTGGTCACGAGTAAGACATTTTCTTTTTTTTTTTCGGCTTCTCAATGAAGGACTGTGTTCCGTGGAACTTGAGGTAGTAGAGTGGGAGAACACATGAATGAATCTCGCAGACATTCTGTCGCTGACTGAGTACACTCTGTCGCTGACTGAGTACACTCTGTCGCTGACTGAGTACACTCTGTCGCTGACTGAGTACACTCTGGGGCCAGAGAAAACAGCACGGGGCACAACAGGCAACGCACCGTTATGTTTCACAGGTGTGGAGGAAGGCCATGGATGAACACCAAGATAAGCACATTTCTATCGAGGGGCTATAAAGTAAGTGCAGTCATGTGGAAATCGAACACCACAGAGATACATCGCTTGGCGAGAGCTAAAGCACCGACCCCCCCAATAAATACTAAATACCTAGACTTTAATGGGTTATAACACAGTGGTTGACAACAACAACAAAAAAAACTGCAAGAAATACAGTCATATTTCCACCTTTTTAATGTCGGTCGTAAATATGCCATTCAATGAGCCTTCTTTCTCCAATGGACACGTGCAAAGGGCCAGGGAAGGAACCAGAATGCATTGCAGTGGGCCGCACTGTTGGGGTGGCATCCTCAGGGTCCCATGGAGGGGACCGTGGGGCATGTTCCTGTCAATGGGGAGGTCAACCCCTCACACAGCCAACTGCCACTCAGGAGCGGGCCAAGGTTGCCCAGAGCGACGGGACAAAGCCGGCAGTGATGAGGTCATTGGAGGTTGGAGGGAGAGCAGCAAGGCCTCAGTGGCGTTTTTTTCTCCCCATTTTATATGAAAGGCTGAAAGAGGGACGCGAGGGGGGTCAGGATTATGGGGAGCTCGTCCTTTGGAAACCTTTTCATCCCCCCCCCAATCTGATTAGCCTTTAAGCTGCGTATGGAAAGAAAGGATGAGGAGAGAGAGAGAGTGGATGGAGGAGGTTTATACCCTGGTCCGTTCGCTTTTGTACCCAGCTGAGTAGAGGCCTCAATATATCACGGCAAATTAGGCTTTTACATGTATTTTTTACGGCGGAGAGGGCTGCGACGATGAGAATGTCCATGTTTCTGTTTACCCGTATTGACCCACATCTCAGCTCTTCAAAAGGACAGGAGTCCTGAGAGAGAGGAAGAGGGAGAGGGGGAGAGAGAGGGGAGGAGAAAAGAATGAGGAAAGGAAGAAGAAAACAGAGTCTGGGCATAGAACCCGCCGTCCCCCCCATCCCCCCCCCCACGTCTGAGCCTCTCTCACACTCCCTCTTTCTCACTCCTTGCCAGCTCGCACTCTCACAATCAAGGTCTGGTCTAGCAGCAGATTAGTAGTAGTCCTAGCCTAACCTCAGCTGCAGTGAGAACATGCCACCGCCTCTCCCTTTCGACTGTGGGTAAATTGGGCACCGGTCCTGGACTACATGAATTCATGATATGGCCATTTGGTCTCCAATCTGCTCCCACTGTGGAAAATCGGGGTCTAGGAGGCTCAGGGTCCTTTTGTCCCTCTCCCTTTCCCCTCGCAGCCTGCAATAGGGAATGCATTTCAATCACATGGCACTCGATACTGCTGATGCCCATGCAGGGGGAAAAAAAGAAAATCAGGGCGCTAAGCGAGAGAGAAAATAAAATGACGTGTGAAATTTTGCACCCATGACAGACAAATGTTGCCTGACAGCTGTGACTCAAGCCTTTTGCAGATTGATATTTTACAGGAGTATCCATGAAAGGCGTGGCCCGTAAGTGATTTCATATAGCTGGGTTACACGAGATGACACTCAACTGGTAGAGATCCCTGCTGTGTCTTGTAATAATATCTCATCTGCAATGCACATACCAGAGAGGCTCTCTCTCCCTCCCTTTGGATAGATCATTCTAGCATACAGCGTGGGGGGGGGGCCAACATGTAAACCTGGGGAGTTATGCAAGTTGTGCAGGCGCGGTCAGTTCCTGTATCCACATATTTCACATGTTTGATATGCGCCCTTGATTTACCATCCTCATCAAACATGATGATATATGGATTTATTTATTGTTATTAACCAGTACATCTTGGCTGGCTAGATGTAACGCTAATTTAATCACCCTGATTTATTGAGAAAGCTGTTCGTGCAGTACTTCCTGGAAAAGCTGAGGGGGATTGTAGTCAACGAGTGTGCTGTTTTTATAGTTTCCATGATAATCCACATGGAAAATAGACTCAATTTGGACTGAACCAGACGTGTTTATAGCTCCGGCCTGTCACTCATTCCCAGACTGGAAGCAACGAGGAGTCATCTGTGTTCGATAAGTTTCCCGCTCTGCACCCCCAAAGTGTGGAAACGGCACTCTCACATCAGGCACATTTTCAAGTCATCTCTAAACTGTTGATCTGCTTGGAGGAGTACTCGGCAGATGTAGGTTATACTGTTTTCCTTTGCCACTTTTTTGTTAAGGTGGTCCTCCGGAGTTGTCGGTGAATGTTTGGGGAACTGAAAAACCTCTGTCTCTCAGCTGGCTGATCAGTCTTACCGTTTCAAGAGGACTTGGTAAACATCCCCAGAGCTTTGTCGTTGTTAACCTAGAACCGACATTCCTTTTTTTTTGTTTTTTTTTTGTCCTCTTTCATACTTCAACGAAGAGCAAAAACAAACTCCCGCTTTTTTTTTTTTGCCTCCCTCCTCTTCTTTTTGGTGAGCAACCTCTCCCGCTCGGAGAGAGCCGTACTTCAAGCGCTCGGGCTTCTCCCGGAGAACAATGTGGGGACTCTGAAAACTGGAGAGGTTCTGTCGGGGAGACTCCTTCCCCTTTGTTTCGCTGGAGACGAGCTCTGTGACCAATTAGTGTTTCATTGGCCAGAAGAAAGACTGAGTAGGACTCTCTCGCTCTCCCTCGGTCATACGTGGCCTTTTTAAGGATTTTCACGACATGCAACATTCCACCCTCTCCCTCATTGAACTTACTCACTACGGAGAGAAAAAAAAAAGGTTTTCTCCAGAAAGCTCATTACACAGGGAATAGCCTGTGCTGTAGGGTACCGAAAACGCCTTCTAAAAAATGTAAGGTTAGGTGGCCGGCCGGACGAGGTGACTACTTTACGTAGCACCTCCTAGTTGGACGTTATAGTAAATATATGGGAAAAATCTCAAACAGAGAGCATCATCAACAAGATAAAGGTTATGAAATGCAGTTCTGGCTGTGTTCAAACATTGATTTCAATTCCAAACCATTTATTGTTCTTTACCATAAACACAGACAAAGACGCCGTTTAGGGAAGTATCACGTAAACGTGCCCTCCGATATCCCTGTCACTCTTACACACACACACACACACACACACACTTTGTTAGATCTTTGCTCAGCTAATTGGAGAGATGCTATTTGATCCACTGCAGCACTCTGAACGAGTTCCCCGTGTAGCCACTTAGGATGGTCCCCAATCTCGATGATTGACATGTCCTTATGTCCGGGAGCACAGCGAGGCCTCTCAGAAACACTTACACTCGTCCAATTATCGATCAGTTCAAAGTAAACAGGGGAGTGATTGAGGCGGAATAGAGGGAGCGGCGGAGAAGGGAGACAAAAGGGACTGGCGGGGACTATATGGGTCAAATCAACCGCTGTGAAAAAGAGAGGGGGAGGAAACTTCCAATTGTCATTTATTGAGAACTATAACGATTTGGACAAAGTTTAGACCTTTGTCAAGTTTTGATTGCCTGATAATAGACCTACAACTTTTTGAAAGCTTAAAAGTATTTTCTGAAACTAACCTTTGCTGAGGTAATTGCCTTGAAATGTCGGTGTTTGTTACTGTATGTCGACTTGGTGTTAATTATTTTTATTTTCTCTTTCTTTTTCCGGGTCCATCTCCTCCCGTACCTGTGTTAACAAAGGTGAGTGATTTTTCTTATATTTCCTTTGTGATTTCTTTTGTTCAACATTTCTCTCAGAAGTACTTAAGGTTTATGGAAACACAATTCCCGAATTGGTATACCAATTCCACAATGTATCAAATGGCTTCAGATTTAATATTTTAGCTGAGTCATTGAAATAGCACCAGACTTGGGGGGGGGACGATGGCATGTGTTGATAACGTATTTGGATGTCCGTCTTCTCGACTCAAGTCTACCATGTTCGGACAGGAATGGGTTGTTCAATTGTTGAAACAAAGCCCCCCCCCCCCCCCCCAGCTCTCCATGGTGTTAGCCTCGGCAGCACTCGAACAGCGGTGCGCGGTGGACAGGCCGAGGGTAACGGATTGGGCAGCAGCAACTATAGTGTGACAGTAAAGAGGGGAGTGGACTTGAAGTGGTTTAGGCTGGCTTTGATACAATGGAGAGAAGAGGGCAGCCATACACTCCCCCACATAATCCATCCCAACCGCAAACAGTATCGTTTACTTAAACAGACTCGGCTGCACATTCAGACCCATTACTAGTCAACTTGTTTCTTTGAAGAACAGCTGTGGAATGCCACCGGGGCAAAGCAACCTCACTTCTAACCCATGTGATTGGAATGTTGACGCTGCAGTGTGGATAGGCATGTGTTTATGCATTGGCATGAATGTGCAAATGTGTGTTTTTGTTGGTTTATATATCTATTTTGTTCATCATCCTACAGTTTGCATTGGCCTGACATCTGGCAATCAGAGCGTCAGCATTTGATTATTCCACTTCCTCGTGACAAGTGTGCGTGCTGCATGTGCGCGTGCGTGCGTATGTGTGTATGTGTATGTATGTGTGTATTGGATAAATAATACTTGAATGTATAGTGTTTGGCTCAAAGGCAGAATCGAACCCCGTAAACAATTGGGATTGATATCCTTACAAGAGAAATATCCACAACAACCCCACTATGTGTATCTATGAGGTTCCAGCGTTTAATGATGCCTTTAAAAAAAACAGTCAACGGACAACATATAAAAACAAGGTTTCGATGGATAAATATGGCGGCCTAAAAATAATCTCCATCCAAATGCTCTTTGCTCAGAATAGTCCTGGTGAAATACACAATCCATCTCTATTGGGGGCAACCGGTGTCAGAATTAAATTGACTTCAATAAAGTCCCCTATCAGGAAGGCATGAATTGAAAGCTCTCCCGTGATAACATAATAGAATGAGAGTCAGGTGGAGAATAGCTTAAAGCTGTGCGGTGGGCTTCATTCTTTATTCACTGTGTCATTTGTGTTAGATAATTGCCATTTCCCAATGGCACGAGAACAGGCCCTTATATTAATGCCAACCCTGGAAAAAGACGAGTCTCCAAAGTAGAACCCAATGATTCAATTAATGTTGATTCAGTCAAAAGGTTCTGACTGGGAATTGGTGCCTGCTACCTCATAAATCTTATTTCACCCTAAAAAGATCTGAAGTAGCTCTGTTCTCTCTGCGATACGGAGCGTATCCACAATCCAAAAGTCCTACGATATCTCGCCGGTGCCCCTTTTTTAAAATTCTTCAATGAGGCCCCTCCACACATTGAATTATCTACGAGAAATCTGTTCCCGGGGAGTAACTGCGACGATGTGTCTCCCATTTTTTCTGTTGTTGTAAGATGTGACGCAAATGCCATAGGAGGTGTAAGAGCTCAGGTTAGCACGTCACTCACCAGGTCCGTTGGGCTTGGCACCCCAGTTCATTACCCACCTACAGTAGCAAATGCGGAGGGGGGCTACCTCAGAGAAGCTCTTCGTCTATCACAAGGCCGGTTGAACGGAGGAGGGGGATCCGGTGTGTTCTCAGAGAGTTCAGGACAGGGACATGGTGAGAATGAAGAGGGCTGGAGTCAATAGGTGGTCTGCTTTACCAAAGAGACCCCACCTTTAACCGAGCCTCACTGCCTCTCAACATGTAATTACCCTTGTCGGGTTTCTCTCATCTTCCTGGGGCGTTGGCCCCCCATTGCTGATTACTGAAGCCCACCCATTGGCTCACTCATCATCCTGACACCTGTCTAAGGCTCTAGAGAGGCCACCCCGCAGCTAAAGCTCTGCTTCAAACTGATCAGAAGTCAGTCTTGACCTTTTGACCAATTTGCCACCTCCCTGACCCCACCACCCCAACCCCAACACCGGTTCCAGGGGCTCTGGGTCGGCGACTTGTCAAGGATCAGCAGGCAACTTTGCCCCGATTGTCCGGTGTGGAGCGGAAATCTGATCTGGGGGGGTCATCTCTGGAAGGGCCTGAGATCCAGTTGCCAAGGAGCCTGGCTACTCATCTGGAACGGCCAGAGCCCCTTCAACAGATGCCTCGTCCCATTCCCATGTCTCTGGAGTTAAGAGGCCCCCCCCGGCATATTATCTGGCCATTGTCACCCTATCATTACGAATTCCCAGCTGTTTGGGAATATTCTGTCCTTCCTCCTTCCCTCCTCTATCTCTCAGTCCCCTCTTCTGTTCTACCAAGTGAACCCTTTCTTCCTCCCTCACCATCATCCGACTAACAGCGGAATCACAGGGGCGCCATGGGACCCATTAAGTTGGGGCTGGTTGCAAATGCACTTTGAGCAGGCATCTTGATGACCACTAAGCAGAGGGCAAGTGGATACCTGAGACACTACTTCAGTGGCAAGGCCCCATGTGTGGCTGGGTGAGGAAGCCTCATTACGGGGCCTGAGAGCTTCGCTGTTGTTTTTGCTGCTCCATGTCATTATGGCTAAGAGCTTTCGCATTGATTGATTGGTCAACAGAGAATGAAACTCCCGCAGATAGGGATGGTCACAGACTCAAGTCGGTGCACTAGTTGATGTTGCATCTGTCGTAGTGGCATGTTGACATTGATGGGAGTGGGGGTTGGTGATAATCGAACGATTGGAAAAATATATTACAATAATAATTTTTAAATTGCATTCAGTCAAAAAGGTTAAAGAATGAAAATAATAATTTTATCGCTCCAGGAATTGACAATATTGAGGCCTTAGTTACAGTGCAGTAACTAAGGCCTCAGTAACGAAAACCCCCCAAAACCCAAATTGCTCATATCGCATCCCAATTCACATCGTTGAACTGTGCTTTGGCTCGTTTTGATGCACATTACACACCCATCTGTTCAGTCGGTTTTGCGAGTCTCTCTTGACACTGCTCTGTCCCAGTCGCACGGTGCAGTGCATTAGAAAAGAATGGATCATTTGTTCCATAAAGACTTAGGTAAAGATATGTCTGAGGGCCAAAGAGCAGGTTGTTAACAAGACACACTGGAGCTAAGCTTCCCGAATGGGAAGGGATTGTATGGGAGCAGTGAGCTGCCTCACTGCCCCGAGGAGAGGCTAGAGAGAATGCAGCAGCCGTGGCTAAGGTCCGACAGAGGAGCATCTTCTACAGAGACTGAGCTGCATCGTCCCAATCTTTTTACACCGTCTCTCGGGTGGGATTTGCGTGAAATATTAATGAGCGATTGGATTAGCGCGACTCCCAGTGGGCTGTGGTGTGTAATCCTGGTCGGGTCGGGGCGCCGATAAGGGCTCGGTCCCCGATCCGTCGTGGCCACTGAGACCAGGGGAGCGTGCGACTTGTTGAAGGCAGGCTGGGACGTCTGCTGAGGACCCTCCTCTACGCTCCATGGCCAGGTCTCGTCTGGGCTTGCCCTGTCTGAACCAGCAGAAAGGCCAGGGGGACTGGACTGTATTGCAGGACTGGATCAACAATTATTTTCCATCTATATGAGACTTTCTCCCTGGCTGAAAATCAAAACAGTTCCATGATGATCTTCTCGGATAATGGCTCCATTTTCATGAGAAAATGACAAAGGGAGTGTTAAAGTAGTGGATTGGCTTGGCGATCACTGCTAGCCATCTGAAGGTTTTAGTTGCAAATTCACTCTTTGCGAACCAACCCAAAACGCCCCCCGTTATCAACTCTGTTCCTGCAATATTTCCCGAAAAAGGGAACACGTTCAGGAAATTGCCGATCCTCTGACAAATGAGATTTGACCGTATTCCATTCGATAGAGTCAAATGACTGTAGTTATACTTGGCTTGCCTGTCTAGGCAAGTCGCTGTCGGGTTTTCTTCAGTTGCACATGGTGTAGTGCAAAGGAAAGGGCACTGAGAACTGTGTTTGACTCCCCAGGGCCTGGCACCATCATTCTCGTACAGTATGCAAATGCTCCTTGGGAAAATCCTTGGCTTGCTCACAGGGAAGTGTTATTGTTGTCCAACCTCTTTGATTTGCCTTCCATATCCATCGTTGACAGGCCGCCACCTCAGGGGTTACGTGAACAAAGCAGGGGTGTGACCAAGCGGAAAAAATCCCCAACGCCTGCTGCTTCCCGTTTTTTTCAACCTTTTTTTTCTTTGAAATCATTGTAGTTAAGTTTGAGGGCACTGGTCACTACACACACACACACACACACACACTCACACAAAATAAATAGTAACCAAAGCAAACTGCAAATTGCTCCTTTTGAATGTAGTGAATGTAGTAAATTGAAACCTTTTCCACTATTTATTCTCGTGTAGGTTAAGCTATTTATGGAGAAATATAGAACCTGTTGGGAGGGTCGTACCTTGCCAAAAAATCTTTTACTGTAAAATGTTTTGAATTATGTGGCTTAATTTGATTATATTTTGGCGGCTTCAGGTGTTTAGGTACTCTCGCTAATGCATTGTTTCGTATAAGGTCATAAGAACAAGGCAACCTGGTAACACAAAAAAACAGAAAACATTGCAACATGAGTGGGATTCTTCAATGCTGTTAAACACTTCCATACCACAAGATTGAAATGTAATAAAGTTCACGGCATGTGTTCAACCATATGGAACAGTGTATTTCACCCTCTTGAGTTACCATCTTTGAAATCCCAACCGGGTTGAATAACTTACATTACGTGTGGGTGCCTGCCTGTCTGCCTGTCTGCCTGTCTGCCTGTCTGCCTGTCTGCCTGTCTGCCTGTCTGCCTGTCTGCCTGTCTGCCTGTCTGCCTGTCTGTCTGCCTGTCTGCCTGTCTGTCTGTCTGTCTGCCTGTCCGTCTGTCCGTCCGTCCGTCCGTCCGTCCGTCCGTCCGTCGGTCGAGGATAGGTATCCTGTGATGAGACCACAGTGTGTGTAGATAACCGAGTTAAAACCTAGGAAAGCCCTGAGAAGTGGGCCCACTTGGAATTTCGACAACCTGTATTTAAGTCTGATAAGATCTCCCCAGACAGGAAAGTGCAGGCAATATAACTATTTTGAATCAATTGAGATAGCATTTGATTTAGCAAGTAGCCCGAAAAGAAAGTGTGGGATAACACAAGCTCATAAAAGGAAAACATTGGCTCATATAGGAGGCGCAGGAGGCAGATCGTACAACAATATAACATATCGTTCACATAAAAAAAAATTTTTTTTAAAAAGATAGTCTCTGACCTGAAGTAAAAAATGCCTAATATACCTCCTCGCGTGAGAATGGGTATTTAAGAAGATGATCTACACTGGGTCAGCTGAGTGCCATCCATGGTTAGCGTAGCCATGCATTCCAACACAGTGATTGGCTGAGGGAAAAAGTTAATAGCATCCCATGCTTTGAAATGGAGTTCTCTTAAGACAGTGGACAATCTTCAAGACCAGCAGTAAATCTATCCAGGCCGATTATCAGATTACCCAGTATTGCTAAGGAAACGTTGGTGAAACCTAAGCACCTCATAAATGTTGGTTTATGGCTCGGGTCTACCTTTCTATCCTGGTTTCTCATTTGCAAAAAGAATCTCGCAAAATAAAGTAGAAAAAGATTTGAGTGGGGCTCGGTAGCTCGCACCCGCTTTCCTTTACAAGTTTAGATATGCCGAAATAAGAAACACCCTTCAACAGTTTGCGTACCTTGTATGTCATACGCTGTGGAGGTGTTACGGGCATTGAGTTTCAGTCTCTGAAGTGCTACAAATCAATGCCATTGACCCATGACTTTTACTACCCACTGGGCTGAAAGCATACAAGGGCTTTGAGCGAGTGCCGCTCTCTGAGCACGCACCTGAGAATTGGTGAGAAACCTCACACTTTTGTGCCACGTTCATTGTCTACAGTTTGGGTTTTGTTACTTTGACTCTGCGTTTTAAAGGGTTGATTTCTATTTCGTTTCCAGTCAGCGCTTTAGTTACTTCGCAAAACCGAAAACCAAGTGTTCTTATGTACGATTAGGTTAAAATAGTCATGGCTCAAGCCTTATTATCTCCGAGCTTCCTCTCTAGCCCGTGTACTTGAGACTTCCCTCAACTAATGGGTTAGATGGGGGGACTTCTGAGGTCTCCAGTTCTCTCTACTCTTCTCAGCATGACGGGTGGTGAAAGTGTCTGGCCCACGGGTTGTGTCTTTGACTTCATCTATCCAGACCAGCTGAGAGAGAGAGAGAGAGAGAGAGCCGCAAAGAGGGGCCATGTGGAACCTTTTTAAGTAATTAAATGTCATGACCAATAATGGAAGCGGGATTCAACTGCCCCCTTTTTATGGCCAAGTTACTCAGACTTTTTTTTTTTTTTAGTTTTCTACTGAAACACTTGTCTTTGTCACACATGTAACGGTGTAGCGGTGAGGAATGCAAGTCCGCCCGCAGTCCGGACAGAATGAAGCTAATGTTAATGTGTTCTTTTCATACGAGGATTGATTCTCGGACTCTTTTGAAATGACATATGCCGCTTGGCTGTGAAATGTGGCGGTGGGGGTAAGCTAGCTCGCGTTGAGGGCCTCTTACTCTCTCCGCCATCAGTTTATATTCCCGGCCTTTACAAGGGTGGAGTGGAGGGATCTTAAAGGATTTATGGCCAGTCCTCTCTTTTCAAACCTGGCTTATTCACTACCGAAGATGAAAAATAGGGCCGAGTGTGAAGTGGATAGTTCCACTTGTTGGCCGGTCATTTATTTACGCAAACATGCCGTGGATACGGTATGGGGGGGGGGAAGGGGTGTTGTCCTCTGGGTGAATAGAACCCACAAGTGAACCCTGGGAAAAAGCCCTTAAGATACTGCAGAGAGAGGGGGGGGGGGGGGTCTCGGTTCAGTGACTGGTTGGCTGGGTCTCCCCTCACCAACACCACTACGCTCCACACTGGTAGCCTGAAAGGCGTTTGTCCTCCGGATAAACTTTGCAGCCCTCCTTTCCTTCTCTCTGACCCTCCCTCTGTGGGAGAGAGGGCCCTAACCAGTCGCACTCGGGCTGCCGGGCTCGCCAATCGATTGGTCATGGGCTCGCCACGGGTTAAACAGCACTGCCAGGCTCCTTCTGTGCCCACCCTCCATGGCAGATGTCTGGGAATCAGGAACTCAGGCAGAAATGGGGCACAGGGGAGTAGTCACGGGCAATTATCTAAGAGTGTTTTCCACAAAGCAAGGGTATTTATCTGCATTAGTTAGCGGACGGGGCAAAGGGTCACGGGCTGAGAGGGATGAAGAGGGAAGAAGAGGACTGTGACACCTGACTGTCAGTATGCGACCCAAGAGACAAGAGGTAGTGTTGGTTTCCCACTGGCTAACAGTAGGAGTTCCCCAGTGACCTCATCAGACGTCTCTTAGTTTTACTTCACCCGGGTGTCTGGCTGTAATCCAGACAGCGCAACTCTATGGCTGTGGTTTGGATTGCGCAACACACAACTCTGTCTGTGAATAACATTTCCAGTAGATTATTCTGGGAACAGAAACAGAATGGTGGTGAAGTGTGTAAACACACCGACTGACTCCTTCTGCGCACAGAGTAGGAGGTGAGGTGAAGTCACGGGCTGGGGGGGGACGACAGAGGACACGAATGGTGACCTAGTAAATCTCTTCCATTTTAGATGAGAACATTGCCTCGTTCTATTTGCGGGTCTTTCAGACAGTCGTTCAGTGCGAAGCGTCCGTACGAAACCGCCGACAGGCTTGGCTCACGACCTCCTGTCGTGTGCACAGGTTTCATGTTCCAGGCTCATCATGAGAGAGAGAGAGAGAGAGAGGGAGAACATGAGCTCAGATTTGTTCTGCTTAATGCTGTATGTGTTCATTGCCACTCGGACAATGGGAATCAAGCTGTCAAGGTTTCAGTCAGTTTTCAGGCAGTTTTGCAGCTGTTCCCACAAGCGAACCTCTAGGGCATAAAAACGATTATTATTGAGAGAAAAAATGACATGTATATAATTCCACAAATGCTCCCGGACATATGCATCTTTCATAGGCCGGTTAATTAGGAGCTGATTGGATCCGACAGGGGAAAGTGTACATCAGTCCATATGCTCCCACTTTGTTACCATACAACAGTGGCTTTGACTGAAACCAGTAATTGGGAAAAACCTGGGTGCGGTTACCATGTTGAAACTCCAACGACCCCTGCTCTCCTACTTCTACCCCCCCCACCGTCAGCCCACAAACCATACACCGCTACACTCCCCCGGACTTCCAATCCAGGGTCCGTGTAATTTCCATCAATTTAGCGTCTGGTTTCACAGGACTTATGAAACCTGATCTGAGGTGAAATAGTATCTGGACAAGAGGTACGGCTGAAAGGTGGTTAGGGTATAAATCACACACATACACACACTCACACCTGGGCCTGTGTTACCCACCACAGTTAGCACCACGCCAACACATTTGTCAACTGTTGAAGAATTTACGGTGTATTCAACTGGTTATTGAAATACTTACAGCTCCAAGTATTCTATGGTAATGAATCTAACCCCAGAATGGAATTGATCCCGGGGGGTGAGTTTCTCACGGCTTCCGTGCAGCCTTTGACATGCGACCATCAGTCAGGTTGAAGGAGGACCAAAACAACCCAGGCTGTAGCTAACCCTGCCTGGCTGATGTAAAGGGGGTGATGACAGCACATTCATTTCTGGATTTTTCCGGCCTCCGGAGCGGTTGCCATAACACCTGTTTGGGCATCTACAGTGACGATGACCTCTGGTTTCACCCTTCCACCACCCCCTCAACCCCCTTCTAAGCCAATGGGGCCACCCCTTCCCCTCTCCTCCCAGCAGGTGAGAGTTCATCATTAGCAGGGGGATAATTAATTGTCAGGCACAACAAAAGGCAGGCCCTGGCCCCTCTCAGGACCCCTTTCGGACCCCTCGTCCTCTGGAACCTTGTAAATCACCAACACTAGCAGGGTCAGGCCGGCGGTACATTTTTCCCTGTAGCGTGATTCATGCGGACTGAAGCATGATTCATGCTACCCAAAGGGATCTTTCAGCAGCCCCTAATACATGTTAGACATTCTCCCAGGCTGCAAGTCCATGTCGCCGGGAGTCCACCATGATCTGATAAGATGTGATTGTTTTGGATATGAAAGGCCTGTGTCTCACAGCAGCCATGGACGCGTCGCCTGACATTGAATGCAGAGAATGTAAAGGATAAGGTCTGAGGGATCACACGGAAATGAGCCTGCTTTCTAACCAAGCCGGCCCTGATTCTCTAGTCCTGTACACAGCAAGGAATCTCTGAAGTCGACTGTCCTGCAGTGAGTGTGGTCCGGGCAAGACACAGTCCTATAGATGTAAGAGCTACCCTCGTGTTACAGTGACAGTATCTGTCTGTCAGAGCTCTCTTTCTCCTTGACTCGCTTTCCTACCCATTCTCAGCCTCTCGCGATCCTCTGTCACTGTCTCTCTACGCCACGCACACACACACACACACACACACACACACACACACACACACACACACACACACACACACACACACACACACACACACACACACACACACACACACACACACACACACCTGGGCCTGTGTTATCCACTAAAGTTAGCACCCCGCCAACACATTTGTACCTTTTTTTTCACACTTCAACCTTTTCTTGTTAAGGGAACTCCCTCTCAGGCAAACAGGCGACCCAGGGACCCCCATCATACATTAGCAAAAAAAAGCGCTTGGAAGAGGAAATGTGAACTCTAACGTTGTGTATTGGCTAGAAAGGTAACTGCGAACACATCGCTAAGAGCAGCTGTTTAGCTGGTTAAACAAAGGTTAGCCATTAGCTAGGGTGTGCAACATCCTAAATTGTCCAAAAATACAAAAATGGTGGTAGAGAAGTGCATTATATTAAGACAGTACACATATTTGTCCTGATTTATTTTTATATATTTTTTTTGCTTCTCGCCATTAAAGCTAGTTAAAGAGGAAAATGATGCCTTTGTAGCCTAAATGGACAAGGCTTTATTTCCGAGCCGGTCCACGGGACACACTAGCGTATTACCGGGAATGCACATCAATCCTAGACGACAGTGCAGATCTAGCGCTCACTAGGCTAGTTAGCCAAAAAGTATGTCCAAGTCAAGAAAGCTTACTAGCAGCAATAGCCTATTCCCGAGAGCTTTTTCAAAGCCTACAGTTGAAGTCGGAGGTTTACGTACACTTAGGTTGGGGTCATTAAAACTCATTTTTCAACCATTCCAACCATTTTTGTTCACAAACTACAGTTTTGGCAAGTAAGTTAGGACATTACTTTGTGCATGACACAAGTAATTTTTCCAACAATTGTTTACAGACAGATTATTTCACTTATAACTCACTGTATCACAATTCATGGGGGTCAGAAGTTTACATACACACACATACAGTTGACTGTGCCTTTAAACAAGTTGGAAAATTCCAGAAAATTATGTCATGGCTTTAGAAGCTGATAGGCTAATTGACATCATTAGAGTCAATTGGACGTGTATCTGTGGATGTATTTCAAGGCCTACCTTCAAACACAGTGCCTCTTTTCTTGACATCGTGGGAAAATCAAAAGAAATCAGCCAAGACCTCAGAAAAAAGATTGTAGATCTCCACAAGTCTGGTTCATCCTTGGGAGCAATTTCCAAATGCTTGAAGGTACCACATTCATCTGTACAAACAACAGTGCACAAGTATAAACACCATGGGACCAAGCAGCCATCATACCGCTCAGGAAGGAGACGCATTCTGTCTCCTCGAGATGAAGATACTTTGGTGTGAAAAGTGCAAATCAATCCCAAAACAACAGCAGAATCTGGAGGAAATTGGTACAAAAGTATCGATATCCACAGTAAAACGAATCCTATATCGACATAACCTGAAAGGCCGCTTTGCAAGGAAGAAGCCACTGCTCCCACACCGCCATAAAAAAGCCAGACTATGGTTTGCAACTGCGCATGGGGACAAAGATCATACTTTTTGGAGAAATGTCCTCTGGTCTGATGAAACAAAAATAGAACTGTTTGGCCATAATGATCATTGTTATGTTTGGAGGAAAAAGGGGAGGCTTGCAAGCCAAAGAACACCATCCCAACCGTGAAGCATGGGGGTGGCAGCATCATGTTGTGGAGGTGCTTTGCTGCAGGAAGGACTGGTGCACTTCACAAAATAGATGGCTTCATGAGGATGGAAAATGATGTGGATATATTGAAGCAAAATCTCAAGACATCAGTCAGGAAGTTAAAGCTTGGTTCCAAATGGACAATGACCCCAAGCATATTTCCAAAGTTGTGGCAAAATGGCTTAAGGACAACAAAGTCAAGGTATTGGAGTGGCCATCACAATGTCCTGACCTCAATCCTATAGAAGATTTGTTGGCAGAACTGAAAAGCATGTGCGAGCAAGGAGGCCTACAAACCTGACTCATTTACACCAGCTCTGTCAGGAGGAAAGGGTCAAAATTCACCCAACTTATTGTGGGAAGCTTGTGGAAGGCTACCAGAAATGTTTGACCCAAGTGAAACAATTTAAAGGCAATGCTACCAAATACTAATTGAGTGTATGTAAACTTCTGACCCACTGGGAATGTGATGAAAGAAATAAAAGCTGAAATAAATCATTCTCTCTACTATTATTCTGACATTTCAGATTCTTAAAATGTAGAGGTGATCCTAACCGACCTAAAACAGGGATTTTTTACTCGGATTAAATGTCAGGAATTGTGATAAACTGAGTTTAAATGTATTTGGCTAAGGTGTATGTAAACTTCCGACTTCAACTATACGTCAGATACTCCAGTAATTGGATCCAATGAGTATAACTTGCTTAATATTAGGAATTGAGAAATAAAATTGGCATCATTAGGAAGAAAATATTATCCTATTTTCTACTGTAGGTATGTAATCCAACATGGTTGCTAATGATATTCATAAAAACATTGAACGACGCAAAATACATATTCGTATTTTCACGCACCCTCTGCAGTGGACCCCTGGTTGAATACCCCTGCATTAGACAACGGGCAGGGCAGATGGCAGCAGGCAGTGTGTCACCAGGCACTCGAGAAGCCGCTGTTGACAAGAGCCCAGGGAGTGAGGAGCCCTCCACAGGCAGATGGGCTTTTTTTCCCCCCTGTCTGTCCGAGTCTCTGACTGTGTGTGTGTGTGTGTGTGTGTGTTAGACACCAGCCTGGGCTTCTATATGGAGAGAGAGGTAGTTTCATGGAAAGGAAAGGCCCTTCTTGTCAGGCCTCCACAGGCCTTCACCGGTCTGGAATTAATGGGAGGAAATGTAGGGGGAGCCCGTGACAGAAGGGTGGGCACAGGCTTATTAACTAGCCTCATTACCTTTACCAGTACCCACCAGATATGCACACACACACATCTGAACACATGTGGAGCTACCATGAGAGCTGAACTTCAATCCGACTGTCTCCAAACTATCCCCATACCTACATAATATAATATACATTCCATTTGCCATACATTACTCGCCTCTGGAGAGTGTTACTTGAATCAGTACAATTACACTTCTCCGGCATTAACAGATGGCTGGTTTGATCCCTCTGAAACACGTTGGAGTGTCTTATATAAAGAGCCAAACTAATTAACCAACAACACGAACTCATTGGAAACACATCATCCGTATTTGATGTTCCCTGCTGTTACCGTCTCATCAGTCCTTAGAGTGAATTACAGTTTATTTGGTGCACCTATCTAGTACCCCCCTTTGCATCCAGCACATCCCGAATTCTCTGTGGCATGAAAACATTTCGCAGTTGGTATGAAGGAACCTTAAGTGTGCCGGGCAAACATTCCCAACACCATAATACCACCGTCACCAGCCTGTACCGTTGACACCAGACAGGATGGGGCAATACGCCAAATCCTGACTCATCAGCATGATGCAACAGGAACCGGAATTCGACGGACCAGGCAATGTTTTTTTTTCCATCTTCAATTGTCCAGCGTTGGTGATTGCGTGCCCCGCTGGAGCAGCTTCTTGTTGTTTTTAGTTGATAGGAGTGAACCCCGGTGCAATAGCCCATCCATGACAAGGGCAGACGAGTTGTGTGTTCCGAGATGCCGTTCTCCACGCCCCTGTTGTACTGAGCCGTTATTTGCCTGTTTGTGGCCCACCTGTTAGCTTGCACGATTCTTTGCCATTCTCCTTTGACCTCTCATCAAGCAAGCTGTTTTCGCCCACAGGACTGCTGCTGACTGGATGTTTTTTGTTTGTCGCACCGTTCTCGGTAAACCCGAGATACTGTCGTGCGTGAAAAGCCCAGGAGGCTGGCCGTTTCTGAGATACTGGAACCGGTGCGCCTGGTACCGACGACCATACCACGCTCAGTTGCTTAGGTGATTTGATTTGGCCATTCTAATGTTCAATCGAACAGTAACTGAATGCCTCGATGCCTGTTTGCTTGCTTTATATAGCAAGCCACAGCCATGTGACTCACTGACTGTAGGAGCGAACCATTTTTGTGAACGGGATGGGGTACCTAATAAACTGGCCATTGAGTGTATGTGTATTGATCAGGGGAGAGTGACTGCCCCCTTTCATTGAAGCCATGGGCGTTCAACCCCAACCGCGGTACTGCGGGTATTGTTAGCAGAAAACAGGATCCTCCATTGGAGTGAAAGGAATAATGTCAATCTTCATGTAAAGAAATAAATACAAAATCCATAATTGCTTCTAGTACTCCAGATCTATGTCCTTGAAACTATTATTTTAGCTATCAAAATATGCTATAAGGATAATTTTGTTGCCAAAGTCAGTACCCCGGTCGGCCTTCACCTTGAGTTACTCAATGAGAGGGGGCACCACTGAACTAGCCTGCACTGTCACTTCCTGGAGTAGCTCAAACTGCGCATGTCTCCATGAGACGCCATCTTAACCAACTTGATTGGACTTCAATGCCGTATTGACTCCTCGCATAGGAAGGAATGGTGTCACGTAATCGATGGCTTTGTCCTTTCATATGTTCACATGTATATATGAATGGATGAAGCTATCCATCACGTGACACCATTCACGTAGATGTCATGCTCTGTTTCTCCTTTAAGCTGGTGTTTGTGTGTGTGTGTGTCTTAATGCATATTTGTTCATATCTGTGTTTTGCGTCTGTATTTGCATGATATTATAGGTGTCTGTGTGTGTTTTCTCTGTACACTCCAGTATGTGTACTGTATGTTGTCAGCATGTGAGTGTGTGTATGTGTGTGTGAGAGAGAGGGAGAAAGAAAGAAGACCCCTTCCGTTGTGTGATGTGTTGAATGAGGTTGTATTGATGTGGTATTGAGGAGCCCTGGAGAGGAGCGCTATATTGGGGTATCGACTGCACCCAAATTGGTAATTTCAATTCATAGGGTTCATATAATAGTCAATAATTATAGTACAGAACATCTGATTTGGACCAGACTTTTTTCTAACAATGAGTAAGACATGAGGAATCCAAAGTTATGGTCAAAAGACACCCACATCCCACCCCAACAACAAGTATATAGTATCAGTTATCTATGTCTGACAAGTAGTATGGAGCTGCAGCTTGGAGAATTGTTTCTTCAGACTATGTAATGTACTGTCAGGGAATTTGGTGATGGTTTCCCCCCTCTTCAGAGAAATTAGTAATTGAAGTTGTTTGGGGTTTATGTCCCATCCTACATCTTGATATTACCAGGCACTGTGTGTGTATGTGTGTATGTATGTGTGTGTTTGTTTGTGTCTGTACAGTATGTGCATGTGTGTATGGTATGCATCTGTGTGTGCATGTCTGTATGTACATTGTAGACATGCGTGTGTGTGCGTGCGTGCGTGCGTGTGTGGTTGTCTATGTACAGTACATTATAGACGTGTGTGTGTGTCTGTGCACATGCATTCCTCTGGACATGTCCACCTGATTTTTTTAGCGTTTACCTTTAGGTGATTTACTAGCCTGGCCTAGTGATTGCTGTGTAGATGCTGCATACGCTGACTCATTCAGAGCCCAGAAGACTAATGTGCGGGGTAGACAGAACAGGCCAAACTGGTCAACAGGGTGGGACGCCAGGGCCACAGAGGGCAATTTAAACCCAATTTAGACGTTTCTTTTTTCATAATTTGAAATAATGCATAACAATTCACTGAGTGGGCTGCAAATGTTTTCGCTTCATTTGTACTAGACAATTACAGCCGCAGGAGTGCCGTTGTCAAATCCGCCCTCAGATTCACTGACTCTTATGTGGCCTTGAACCGGGAATTCTCTTGTTCTACTTTTCGGAGGCGTAGTTGAGCCCGAAAAAATGCCTGAGCTAGTTTGACTCTTGACACAAGTCTTTGGACTGCTCTGTATGCTGCGTCTGAAAGTGAGAGTTCACTCCAAAACCGTGGACCCTTTCTTAAACCGAGATGTCCACTTCCCAAAATCTGGTCTGTTGATCAAATCACATGCCTCATGTGAAATTGAAATAAACATTTAGTAAAAAATGCACTTTAAAGAAATGTGAGAAGTACTTTAAGGGCGATTAAAAAAAAAAAAATTTAAAGCTCTGGATGCGATATATTCAGCTTCTTCCACTCGTATCGGTTTGCCTCTCAGCCTTACAGGACGGGCCCTGTTGTTGTGTATGGCTTCTCCTGGGTGTAGCTGCAGCGCCTACAATTCCCACGAAACACTTGCTTCCTGTTTATGTGTGAAATATGCAGATTGCTTTAGCAATCTGGGCCTGGAAGTGTGCTTGGTCCAGGTTGCACGGCAACAACAACACACAGACTATGTAACAGTCTGTCGTGCAAATGTCCCCATTTCAGATATACAGCTTCTAATAAAGATAAGCAACCAGAATGATCTGTTTTCTGTTACTTCTGGCATTGTGTGTGGAAATGCGTGTCAAGAACACAGCTTACGTGCAGCATGAGTGTTCCGAGGGTCTAATTGAAGAACAATGTCTAGAGACTGCAATATTTTTCGTTGATACTCTTGTCAACACTCGCTGATAAAACAGGAAGTGAAACAAATGGATTTCACTTGAATTCAAAAGTTGATCTACTCTTTCGATAAACCATTCCCTCACAGAACATGAGACAGGGGATTGTTGTTTTAGATCATTTCTATTTGTTTTACAAGCTGTAAAGTAGAAGAGTATCAAACATGTCAATGAATGTTATTACATGCGTTTTCTTGCCATAGAAATGAATAAACTATTAGACATAGAAAAGTATTAGAGCAGTATTAGAACCTCTGCGAAGCCATCTTAGGTGAGTCAACAAATATAGGTCAGCATACAGCTCACTTCGTAGATACGTGGTCGGGCAGGTCTTAGATACTCATGTAGCAAATACAACCGCATGCGAAAACGCCTGTCTTACACGATTAGATCTGTTCAAGAGAGGCGTGTCGAAAAGCACGGAACACTATGTAGAGCACATTTCCCCCGTCAGAATAAATGGCGTAGTCGGCAGGGCAAACACACTCTATTTATACCCAGTTTGTTGTGCCTCGCGCTGCATCTGATCACTGAGAAATTACTCTGTGATGTTGCACCCGCTATTGATTTTAATGGGGATGCGTGGTATTTTCATAGCCATCTCATAAGCTATGCAGATTGAATTGATTTGGTTTATTTACTTTCATTTAGAGAGGGCCCCTCCCCCCTGAGGGCACCCAACCCAACAGGAACTAGAGACAACAATAATTATTCTAATGGATACATTTCTGTTATTTTAACTCTGGGAAACTTGCTCTGATGCTAGATCACCATCCACACAATGTATTTGGGCTGGAGACATGGAGGGAGGGTAAGGAGGAGGGCTGTGGAGGTAGGGGGTTGTTGGTGGCTGGGGACAAAGAGATTGCAGCATTTGTGAAACATGTTTCTCTTCATGAAGCTCATGGGAGTGTGATGCTGGTTGCCGTGTGTGTGTGTGTGAGTGTGTGTGGGTGTGTGTGCGTGACTGTGTGCGTGACTGTGCGTATGGCATTTTCCAGAATGGATCTTTCTGTAGTGGTGGTGTAGGTTTACGAAGGGCAAGAAGGGTGGCTATCCAAGGGAAAGGAGGATGAAGGTAAAGACTGATAGAGAGGGAGGAAGAGCGGAAGAGAGATGAACTGAGCTGATCTGAGCCAAGGTGAGTCAGGCTGAGGCTGTGTTGTGCTCGCAGGGCCCACCCCTGGGTTGCGGCTTGTCTCCTGCGGTGTCGAAAGGGGACTTTAGGGGACAGAGACAGGTACCGTGTGTAACGGTAATTGGCCACGGGTGACTAGTTGTGTCACCTCAGACGAGGGTTTTGGAGCTGGAGTGGGGAAGAATTAAAGTGGAACACAGTGTGTGACACAGAAATAAAGGGGCCTCTTCGTCTAAAATACAAAAAGGACATTTCACGCTTGACCCTCTCTGCTTTTCCACCTGTGAACAACTTAATGTTGCATGAACATCTGTCATGGTGCTACAACGCAACAATAAACGAAACGCGAAGAAAAGAAAAGATGTTTCTGTTTTTTTTTAAGTTTCTTTTTTACACAACTCCTCAAACCCAATTGTCAAATACATTTTCTGGCACCGACCGGAGCGGTGGAATTGTCTTTAATTAGATGCAAATTGAAATATTGCAGAGTATTGGATATAACCTCATTTCGCTCATCACATATTGCGGGCACGGCTGCCAGAATCGGAGCTCAGTCAGTGTGTTTGTTGTGCTCGTTTTTTAAATATATTTTTTTTATCACTTTCCTGCCTTCTCCCTTGGCCTTGGCCCGTCTCCAGTAGGAGACGTCTAAGGCCCCACGTCTTTCTTCATCGCTGCCTCCTATTGGTTAATACACTGCTCCCCGCTGCTTTACTGGTGTTTGTTTTCAAAGTCGCATTTGGCTTTTAACACCGGGACTCTTTAGATATGCTTAAGAATGGCACCAGCTCCAGGAATATTAAAGACGTATTTTTTCGAAGCCCGCCTTTTCATGTCAAAACAGAGCCGCCTCTGACATTCCGCGGGGAATCTTGAATGAACTATGCATTAAAAAGCAGCGTGGTTGCTATTAGGATATTGAATTGAAAATTACATGCCCACTCCCCCATCCTTCTCTGCTTGTCTCATATCTGGCGCTGTACACTGCCTCCCTCTGCCCAATGTTACCATGGAACCCAAGAGCCTTGGACCGTAGCTAAGCAGCTAAATCCTACCCTATCAACGAAGCCATCAGTGACTCTCGCGCTCATACATTTGGAGATACATAAAGCTTTCGGCCTCGTTTTGGGGCCCGCTCAACTTTGTGCCACAGCGCCAAACCATTTGAGGAACATAGGAGTTAGGAGTACTTTCCAAAATGGTTTTCCTTGTTGTGTTGTTCAAGAAATTGCTTTGATTGCCCTCATTGGGGACATTGTTGAACAATGTTTTCTTTTTGCAGATTTCTGTCCTGAATAGACTTAAGAGATGCGTTCTTTAATGCTGTCTAATCCAAAATCAGTTTGTTTATCTTGCGGGCGAAGACATGAGCTGCTGCATTGATGATGAAAGCGTATGATCATCACCTTTTTAGATTTGCGTACATTTCCCTATGAAAACCCTATTTTCAGATGAGGCTATGCTTGTTTGAGCCATGACACTTGGCCCGTGTGGCAGCGAGGCAGTTTGTAGCCGGGTCTGTAGCCTGCAGGCAGGGTTAACAGGGGGAGACGGCACTAATCTACTCTGACTGGAACTCATGGCTGGTCACCAGGGCCTGTGGAGTTCCTGGAGAGAAGGAGCTCTGGACTGGGCACGCTGGCCGCGACACAGACAGGATATCCTAAAGACAAGCCTCAGGCTCCGGGCTGGATCCCCTCCGCTTGCCCTCCACTCCCGCTCCTCTTTCCTCCCGCACTGGTATACTGTACACGCGAGCGCACACGCAGGCATGCACACATATGAGAACATACACACAAACAGACAAGTGCATGCAAACAGATATACTCTACACCCCCCCCCTCCCACACACACACTCAAGCAATACCCAAACCCCTACGATTGACAGTCACCCCTCTCTCCCTATCCCGCTACCCCACCCCTCTAGGCCTCCCCACTCCCATCTCCCCCTCCGCAGTGATCGATGCAGACATCGAGTGTGCCATGCTGTCAATCAAATGCTCCCGCAAGGTGCTCCCTGTCACCCGCTCCACTCCAGCCTCGACCCCGCTGATGTTGATCTCAACCGATGATGCCCGCTCACCAACTGTGCCACGGCGGGCATGGTGGTTTTCTATATGTCACTTACCCTGTCTTAACGGTCACGCATGCAAACGTACACACACATGCAGCCTGGTACACATGCTTTCATTTGTTATGTTGGCAAAAGGTTTTTCACAAATACACAAGCACACAAAATCCAGCGACTGCATAATATTCCTGCATAATATCCCAGGCCATCTTGATTAGAAATGGAATGTAATCAACGTTTAAAAAAAAAAAACATATATATATATATATTTTTTTTAAAAGGCTCATGTTCAAGATCTTTATGGATGGCTGCAGAGAAACTACGATTTGCTCCGTTGCATTAACTAAAAATACATTTGCTTTCAACTTTTATTTTTTTTTATTTTTACGGAGGGGCACTTCAATAATAGATGACTCGCAGTCAAGCAGAGCACGGGGAGGAGGAAATGTTTCTTATTGGACATTTTTACATTCAGCCCTGACGCTCTCCGAAGAGAGAGATGAATGTATCAAGTGCAGGGGATTCAGTCAATAATTCAACTCCCAGAGAAGAAGAAGAACCCGTGCGTTTGGCAAACAGAATGTAGAGAGAAGTAAAGGAAAAAGAAAGGGAACAGTCGGAGCCGGGAAACGAGTGTCCGATTGCTCCCTCCCTTTAGCTGGGATAATGAGGTGTCAACAGTGTAAACAGGTATGACGGACAGAGATGGACTCCGACAGCTGGTGAGGGGCATGATGGGAAGTGCGGCCATGCTCTGAAAGTCAGTCGTGACAGCGCTCCATCTCGCTACCCTCACATCTTTCACCCCCCCCTCAATCGTCCTGGGCCATCAAACCAAGTCCCCCCGATAGTGGGACATGGACCCTGGGTTGGTCACTCAGGCCTCTTAGGCTCCTCTGTCAGAGAGCGTGGCAGGCCTGTCAGATAGCAGGCAGCGCTCCATCTATACCTGCCCTCCCTTCTCTCTCTCCCTGAGCCCCCATGACACTGACAACTACACCTGTTCGCTCTGATAGCGAGGGCCACTTCTGGCCTGTCACACGCCCCGTCCGTCGCCCCCCCCCCCTCAGCCCCACTGGATAGGTGGGCCACTCTTGGCTACCCACGACCGCGGGCGTCCACTGATGCTCTGTCGACTCTCCCTGAGCTCTCGTTCTCGCTGCCCCAGTCAATCCGTCTCGACTGGCGGGACCTGTCTGCCACTCAGGAGCCTGGCTGTGTGCCCTCCTCCCGGGGCGGCCAACCAACCATCTCCCTGCCTCCCTTCCCCCTCCCGCCCTCCCCTCCCTCCCTCCATCTCCCCTTTCTCTTTGCCCAGGACCTGTCAGTAATCTGTCTCCAGGTCACCTTCAGTCAGCACAACCTTCCTCCTCCTCGTCTCCACCTAGCACTCCTCTGCACATGAGCGCACACCGTCGACCCACTCGGCCGCCACATGGGGACCAGCATGCACTGCACCGCTCAGGACCCCAGCTGGCTGCAGCTCCATAGCAGAACATAGAGCTTAGCAGAGTGTTGATGCCCCTCTGTCCTCACTCACCCCTGCAATTGATTTCTCTGGCTTGGTCAAGGCCACTCCTGGGCACTATTGCAGGCCTGGCAGTGTTAGTGAGGTTCTTGCTGATTGAGGCATGGTTGTTCCTCAGGGAGGGAGTGGGGTTCAAGGCCCCCGGGACTGTCCCCCCCAGAGCGACTGTCTTGTTTATGTTTAGTACAGGGACAGGAAAATACGATCCCGTGGACAGACACAGTAAACCTGTGGTGCCCAGCGTAACACAAACTCACCGCTTGTGTCACGAAGACTTCAAACAGAATTGTGCCTGGTTTTCACTGGTTTCCTAGGTCAAATAGCATGAATGCATCCCGGGCCAGCTTACCGAAGCTGCTTGGGGATGCCTGGTGTCAACACATCCTCTCTAAGCCGGGCTCTTACGGCAGGCATCTGGTCTAGCCTTAATCTTGCCCGTCGCAGTTCACAGCAGGAATAAGCACAGGTCACAGAACACTTATTCAAGGTCATCCTTGCTCATGTTCAAGACCTCATTATGAAACTCCCCAGTTCATATATGAAATAATCCTAACCCCCCCCCCCTAAAAAATATATTTTTTTGCAACTTCAACCAAAACGAAGCCCTTTTTGTTTCAGGGAAGGTCAAAGAAAAAAATCAGACATAAAGGGAGGGGAAGAAACAATCCCATTTCTCTCTTATCGTCAAGTTTAACCTACACAACACTTAGCGTGCCACTTTTCCCGAGCGCTGCCTGGCCCGGCGACTTGGTTCACTTTGATATGGAGATGAGCGGGGTGTTTTTTTTGTAATTCTTTGACAGCGTGAGTGTTACTTTACATAACACAGAACGGCAGAGGCCCGCGAGAGACGGCGTGCCAGCGCTGCCAGGAGACGGCTGATAGATCTCCCTGTCTGATCCTCGCTTAGCCACTGAGGAGGAGAGTGGATGGAGCCGCAACCAGCCCAGGAATACATTAGCCACTGCTAGGCCTCGTTCAAAAGAACCAGAGTGAGAGAGAAATATGGGGGGGGGGGGGGGGAGTAAGCAAGAAGGAAAGTGTGAGTTAGGGGAAAGGGAGAGATGACGAGCGAGTGGGGAGGTGAGTAGGAGAGAGAGAGCAAGCAAGGAGGAAAGTGTGCAGTAGGGGAAAGAGAGTGAGGGTGAAGGAGGCAAGGAAAGGATGTTCACATACCAACCGTTCGCCCAACTCTAGAGAACGAGTCTGACTCAAGCAGTGTCAACGCGCTGCGCCTTACCTCACAGGGCGAGCCACTCTTTTTACACACGTTATGGTTCCTCTCGCTGTTAGTAATCTGATATTAAAATGTACATACCTCATTCAAATGTAGCCTTTGAACAAGCATTGGGATACTGGCGTCTGACATAATTCTGTAACCCTCTCACGTAACAAGGTTGGATTGCCTTTGGGTCTCTTATGCAGAGGTAAGACTCTAAACCTCCAAGGTGCTTGTATTGAGTGAATACATAGAGTCGTGCTCTCATGTGAAAATGTGATAGAGAGGAGTGTTGGAGACTTCTGAGGCACATGCTGGCATGAGGTTCGGCGTCGTGGGGATCTTCATGTAGAATCATAGTGTAAATAGCAGAGCAGCTCAATGAAACCTAGAAGTCCCACACAAAGTTGTAATGCACAAAGTGACAATGCACAAAGTGACAATGGACAGAGTGATAATGCACAGCGTGATAAGAGCGTCTGCTAGATGACTTAAATGTAATGTAAATGTAATAATGGACACCGTGATAATGTGCAGCGTGGAGTGACAATGGACAACGTGATAATGGACAGAGTGCTAATGCACCAAGTGATAATGGACAATGTGATAATGTTCACCGCAACGTGATAATGGACAAAGTGATAATGCGCAAAGTGATAATGGACAATGGCTTTGAATACTCCCACTTCCACCCACAATATAATGACAAACAGGATGAATTTGGTTGTCGTGACAGTCTTGGATTGCAAATCTGTCGAAGAAATCCTTGGCAGCCTTCCAGAAGAACGAAAGGAGAGAGAAATTGAGAGCGAGAAAGAGAGAAGGGGGAGTAGCACAGGCGTGTGTGTCCCGTTACTGGAATGAGAAGTGAAGGGAATCTCAGTCATCTCCCCTCAGCCCATGTCTCCTGCCAGTGCTGCTCTGACGGATCTAACCGATAGGCGTGAAAGACAGGAATACTGACACAATACTTCCCGTAAACACTTTTTTATCTCTTCATACAATCAATTTGAATTAAACCTCAATGAAATAGGAAATAAACCCCTCTTGTTAGACAAACCGCATCTTGCCAAACCCCAAAACAAACAAAGTCAACACTTAATTAGCATTTTAGACATTGACAATTTCAGTCTTTCTCTCTGATGTACTTGTTACCGGGTAGAACGAGCAAACGTTCTTCCCCTTCACCCGGGAAGCGTGATGGGAACATGGCCATGAAAAATAGAATGATGGCTAAATTCCCTGTCAGGTTGCGGTAATGTGATTTGAAGAGGATGTTGTAATTCTGAGTCAGTCGAGAAGGGACTGGATACGTCCCAATCGGCCATGCCAGCGCCGGCCTGGGAGTTAATTGAAGTGATAAACTGCCCACCATCTGCCACTGGAGAGCTTTTTCCCTCAGCAAAGCTCTCTGTTCGCTGGGCGCATTGATCCCTGCTAATTCCACGGGAGATATTATTAGAGCCCGCTGGGCTTTCTGGACAGCACTAACAGCTAACGGAGGGGAAGGGAGCTGTAGTGCGGCTTCATCCTCATCACCCTCTCGTCCGCCTTCCCCCGTGGACTCTGGAACAAGGCTCTCCGGTGTCGGTCAGCCCTCAACGTCTTTGGGCCGGCAACAAATGAGCTTCGACATCTCGCCTTCCCAGGCAGCTCCGAGCGGTTTGACCCAGACCAACCCATCTGTTCCTGGCTGTACATTACATTGTTCATCTTCTCTCTCTCTGTGTTACTATATTTGCGTTGCTATAGGCTACAAAAGGTCACGTCAGAAGGACAGTGAAGCGATCGATTCCCTTCAAAATGCATTTCCCTTCAAAAATGCAATTCTTCCTGCTGCATTTCTGTAGGTTTGCAAGTTTGTGTCATTTGGTATTGAAGCAACCACAAGTAGGATCGAGGTGTCATAAAAATGTCATGTCATTTAAAAAAAATAAAAAATAATAAAGAATGTGAATATATACTATGCCACTTCCAGCATGATTTTGTGGCACAGTCGATGCCACTCAGGGCTACGGGCCAGAAGGTTGAGGATTCGCCGACCACCACGGACGAGCTCACTTTACCTGCCTGTTACAGTACATTACACTACGGTCAGATGATCAGCTAAGGGGGAATCATATTGATGCTATGTAATTATATCAAATATATGCAATGAGGTTTCCGCCAACAGGTTTCTGTGCCAATGCGCCACACAACCAATAAACAACGCATACCGACTTTGGGCGCTTCAACATCGTGGCTTTCGTTTTCAACACCACAGTCAAGTAGGCTATGCCAATCTCAACAAACAGAAGATACATCCCTCCCTACCTTTTACCCAGTTTTCGAAGGCTTGGCTTGACAATCTCAGAATGTCATTCAACTTTTGGGTGTTTTGTAACCGATGCCGGGCACATGTACCCGGAGCCAGAGAAATCATCCAGAAAAGCGTCTTGTTTTGTGGCACTCAGTTAAATCACCGTCATTTACGCCAGCGATAAACATACCAAAAGCCTGGGACGCATTACAGGACCGGGAGGAATTCAGATTCCGGGGGGGGGGGGACCCTTTGCTGCATCCTGAGCTGGAGCTGTTTATTTGTCCGGAGTGCCACAGTTCCCCTTCGCCCCCTCCATCTCCCCCCTGTTTTATTACGCCCCTAAAGGGGCCATTTCTCATTTTGTGTCTCTTGCGCCGAGGTTTTGGCCAGTCGCCTTGCCTCATGTTTCTACTGGAGTGAAGAGACGCCTCCGTGTTGGTGCCAGGAGTCTTTGGTGCCAGGCCTGCCCACTTTAGCACGGCTTTGTCTGCCCCTTACCTGTGAAGACCGGTCTACCAACACTGCTTAGGAACACAAAAAGAATAAACTCCTCTTGGCACCATTTGGTACCTGGTACCAGATTGTTACAGCTGGTGTTGGACTTGGATCCTTTGGAGTAAGTTCCAGAAGGGACATTTGGGAAAATGGGCTCTGTTTTACAGCAGCTATTGTTGCTATCTACTGTACATTGCTATGCAAGTGAACAGGTT
Organism: Oncorhynchus keta; assembly: GCF_023373465.1. Classification (NCBI taxonomy): domain Eukaryota; kingdom Metazoa; phylum Chordata; class Actinopteri; order Salmoniformes; family Salmonidae; genus Oncorhynchus; species Oncorhynchus keta. The sequence goes on along the minus strand of NC_068421.1, from coordinate 53,388,537 downwards.
CAGCAGCACTTTTACTGAATTCAGTCTGTTGTAATTACCATGTCAGGGGTGCCATTAGTTTCTCCCCAGGACACTGTTAGTGGGGACAATGACGAGTTCAACGGGACACTGGGTGAAGAGTACTGTATGTAACCACACTGTTCAGCTTTGATGTCTCAGGTCTCTGATGTTCAGTGTAGCCTGGTAACTGTCTACTCTGCTTTGACACAGCTGATTCTACATGAACGGCTCTACCTGGCACTATCTAGAGAAAAGTGTACAGTCCTCCCTTTGTTCATTGTCCAATGGGGATTCTGGGCATCCCCTAACATCAGGTCAGATTCATCTGCGAGGTCCATCATGATGGTGAGACAATTAGGGACATGTCGTAACTTTGGAGCTGGGGGTCCGGGGCCCCTCGGGCCTCTGGAGGGACCTAAGAGCCAGGAGCGGGTTGAGACACCCTAGGCTTATTGATGGCTCAGTGGGGAGTCTGGAGATGTGATCACTTTTCGAGTTGAGTCAGGTAATTGAGGCTCCAGCTGCTCCAAGGGGGTGACGTGGTCATTAGCCTTGGGGGAGATGGGGACTGGGGATGGGGGTCCAGGCTCTAAGAGGGTCTGGGAAAGCCTCTTCATTCAGACCAACCTTTCAGCCTCATCAGAGCTGCTGGCTCATTAGAGCAGCCACTGAGACCAATCAATAGAGCCATTAACCAAGTGCAGCAAACAAATGGATTTAACTGGCCGTGATTGGTCAGCACTGCTTCGCTTATAGAAACTCGAAGCTCACCCTCTCTCTCTCTCTGTTGCCCTCTCTCCGCCTTGATTTTCTCACACACCCCCCCCCCTCTTTCACGTTCTCTATCTTCCACCGTTGCACTCTCTCTTCCGTCGTATAAAGGCAGAGAAAGGTATTGCAAATGTTCAACCTTTTAAGGCTGTCTATACCCAGTCCCTTGGTGTAATAGAAATGGGAGAAAATGGGCCTCCCTTTGTACCTGAGGGACTTGTGTAGCTCCTCAGTCATACTGACAATAAGCCCACCTGGCACTCCCAGCTTCCTTTAACCTGCCTTGTCAGAGAAGCCACAGAGTACTCACCTGCAGGTCTTTGATCCGCTACCGGGTCTCCCTTTTCTTTTATGTTCATTTGCTTATTCCACATTAACCACTGTTACACACTATATTCAATTATTGTGGATAGTTCGTTTGAAACGTTCACATGTTTTTGTCAAGAAGAACGATTTCCCTTGTAATCCTGTTGACAGGGACATATCTGAAATCGGGCTTCCCGGCGGGACTTTGCTAATGCAGGAAATGACCACATTGACCATGTTATTTTTGTGAGGCCTGTTTGATTGAGTTCGGACATGTAAAGTTGTACGATGCGCCCGTTCAGTTTTTTTTTCCCGGGATCACTTCTTCACTCGCGCACAAGAGGGAGGCTCGCTCGGCTGTGTGCAGATCAAAAACACCGACAGAAACGCCGACTGGAACACCGACCAAACTAATAATTCGAAGGGTGTTTTAATTGGCGTACGGATACTTCGATGTTGACCTTACGCCGATTAAAGTAAGCAGAGCAAGGTGTTTACAGGACTATTTCCATACTAGGCCTACTGCCATCATCAGCTTAATATCGAATTATGTAAACGTGCTCATTAACATGAGCGAGGGGGGTGCTGACAAAGGAAAAAAAGCCACATTTTTCTAAAAGCGCAGTGCTTGCAAACCTTACTAACACACTTCAAAAGGAAGTATAAAAAATTCATCACCGAGCAACAGTTTGGGTAAATTAAATAATTGAGTTGTCGTGCTATTCCCCAAGATTCTGTTAAAGAGCCATATAGCTGAGTGAGAATGAAAAATCACCGGCTTTCATCCCCTCCCCTCCTCCTCGTACACATTGTCTTTTCTCGCGTGAGCATGTTTGCATTTTGTGCTTCCTTTGCCAGTGATCTGATCAGTGGGTTTGATATCATATGATTGAACAGGGCTTACAGTGCTTACATCTGTCTTGAAAGGGGAGGAGCTTGCGATACTAGAGAGAGAGAGACTTTTGATTGACAGCTCTCTTCCCAAACACTGAAGTCAATAGAGGCAGTGAAGAGGAGACCCCGCAGGACAAGGTGGCCATTGAGCCCACCAGTGATTGATGTTAATTGATGGAGTGGAAGCCGGGGCGAAGGAGCGTGGTGGAGATGTGTTTGGGACCTGAACCCTCCACACCCCTTTACCCAACGTGGTGAAACACGGACACAATAGACCTATTGGGTGCAATGCCTGAACCCTGGAATTGTGGCCTGACTTTTAACAAAGGAGGCATGGTCCGGGATGGTCGTAGGGTGATATAAATGGGTGTTTGTCAGAATGCAGAGTGTAGCAGTACAAGTCCTTACAGCCAAGCCTTAGAATTCCCCCTCCTCTCCCATAGTTTTTTTTCTTCTCTCGAATTCCCAGCAAGGGCCTACAAGCGACACTACACATTCCTGTCCTTTCATGGAACCAATTGAAAGAGAAACTTCACTTTTCCAAACACATGCCCCAAAGGAGAAATCTCGACCAGAATTCCGAGCCAGATGTATATGTGTTTTAGTGTTCGCGCCGCGGTACGTAGTGGGAGCGTTGAGGAGCTGCCATTTGGAAGCAAGTAAGGACAAATTTCCGTATGTGATATTTGCACGTTGCACCCATCAGACTATGACAATTGTATTACCATGGAACGAATATCATCACTGGTTCTGTGGCGGTTGCTGCTACCAGTCCTACATTCATCTCTGTACTACCACTACTAAAACAACGTACCATATTCAACAATAGCAGGATAATGAGGAGCACAATTGATATTTACATATTCATTCCTCATATCAAAGGCATTTTCTTTCACCACGCGCTCGGTCATGATATGCATCATTTTCTGCTCTCTTTCTCCCTTGAAGATTCAACATCCAACCTGTTGGTATTTCCTGTTCTCTCTTGCAGTCATCATTTCAAAGATATTTTCCACTAGGGGAGGGGGGTTGCTTGTAGCGCAAACCGAGCCGCCGTTTCGTTCCAGTCGAGTATATGCATTACAAGGTTGAGTCTAGGTTGATGCCGTCCTCTGTAGTGTCAACTAGGAAAACTGATGGAAGCATGGAAGCCGGTCTATAAGGGGAAAGGGGAAAATGGAGGCGAGAAAGAAAAAAAAACGAGAGGCTGGCTGCCGTAGCCTCTGAAATATTTAACCCAAACTAAATTGGAGAGCACGTCCCATTTCAGGATTCCTCAACCTCAGGGAAACCCCCCCCCCCCCAGACCAGATCAAAGGCTCCTGCGCTTTTCCCTCAGGAGACTGATATAAAGTGGGAGAAGGAGAGAGGGAGAGAGAGAGAGGGAGGAAGAGGGAGAGAGATGAGGGGGGAAGAGAGAGGGAGGAAGGGGGAGAGAGGGAGGTGGAGGTGGAGGTGGAGGCAAAGAGAGAGAATTAGCGAGACAGGGAAAGAGACAGGTGCAGGGAGAAGTAGGGAGAGGCAACAGTAGAGAAAATGGGAAGCGTAGAGAGGAATGGCATTATGAGCGAGCACATGTGGCAGGGTCTGTGTGTGTATCCCCTCTGTCTTCTCGTTAGTCAACCCACTCTGTATGGGACGCACACAGCTGGTTGTCCTTTTACACACAGCCCAGTCCAGGGGTCAGAGGCCACAGTCATGCCTGACCTGGAACCTCCTTCTTCCACTAAAGATGGGGAGAGTAATGAGGGTGAAGGTTACAGTGTAGCTTCTCTCAGACCAGTTGTCCTGTGCTACAGAGCTTTTCTCGAAGCCCTATTTTTCTCCCCCCAAATCCCTATACTGTATCTCTGGATGGATACCCCTCCATTGTGGATGGACACCCCACCCCCCGTGGATGAATACCCCACCCCTGCGTACTTTGCCTCATACATACTCTACCTCTTAAGAACACACACTCTCTCTCTCTTAAAAACACACTCTCTCCCTTAAAAACTCACTCTCTCGCTCTACCTTAAGCACACTCCGGCCAGTAGAGTGTCTTTCTTTCTTTCTTTCTTTCTTTCTTTCTTTACCTTAAGCACACTCCGGCCAGTAGTGTGTGTCTCTCTCTCTCTCAAACACACACACTCTCTTTCTCTCTAGTGAGTGACATCTCCAGCTCATTTCATAATCTGGCCCGGGCCTCGCTCTCCAACTCCACTCCAGTCAATTAAAAATCAATACAATACTCATCTCTAATCTCCCTCCTGTGGTCCTTTGATCCATGCCTCATTAGAAGCAGACTGGATCTACCTTTGCTGCCAGACGGCACACACACACACACACACACACACACACACACACACACACACACACACACACACACACACACACACACACACACACACACACACACACACACACACACACACCGCATATGCACAACGAATACATACACACATACATACAGCACGGAAGCAAGCACATACACACAGGCACACACATACACATAAACACACAGACACACATACACACATACAAACAAACAAACCCCTCCTATCTCTCTCTCTCTCTCTGCTCTCTCTTACACAGTTCTGCATCATCATTCTTAAGAGGGCCATTCATGAATTCATTTCATCTCATCTTCTGAAAAATAATCATTGGAAGACATTTTGGTAGCACTCCGCCTGTCTATGACCCAGTTTTCAACAAACCATCACTGTATATTGCATTATAATGCATTATAAATGTATGTATAGTAATTTTATTTTATTTATAAAGCTATAAACTTTGAGTTGTTCAGCAAATATAACTATGACAATGGGTACATAATACGATTATTGTGGATATTCAGATTAATATAATAGTTTTATTAAAACGTTTACATGTTTTGCAACAAGAACGATTCCCCTTAATAATCCTGTTTACGTGGACAGATCTGAAATCAGGCTACCCACGATGTTATTTCTGGGATGCCTATTTGATTCTTCAAATTATCCTAATAATTCAAAGTATTTAATACGAAATATCTTTCACTTAGCAACCTCTATGACTTACCAAAAGTGGGTTAAGTACCACATGGTTGTAGTATTCAGACACCCCCCCCCCACACACACACATACACACACCTCAGCCCCCCAAATGCTCTACTTTAAACCAGTCTTATCCACTGCATGACTTTTACCCACAATTCATTCATAGCTTCTATCAGCACTCAGCAATAAAGAGGATGATGGGGTTAAAGGCCCATGCAAGGGCAGGTGTGTGTGTGTGTGTGTGTGTGTGTGTGTGTGTGTGTGTGTGTGTGTGTGTGTGTGTGTGTGTGTGTGTGTGTGTGTGTGTGTGTGTGTGTGTGTGTGTGTGTGTGTGTGTGTGTGTGTGTGTGTGTGTGTGTGTGTGCGCTCGCACTTCTGTGAGCCCAGCATTCCAATGTGTGTCGCTAAGTGTGCAGTGCAACCCGGAGGACAAGCATCGCCGGTAGTCCAGGGAGCAGGTGTGTCTAGCCCAGGTCTGAACTGATTCCATCTGACAGGTGATGGAGGGAATAAAAAGGTGGAGAGGAGACGTGTCTAGAATCCCTGACTACACGGAGGCCATGTTTGATCTCTTCATATTTTTTTTGACTATTTCTTGGGAAGGGGAGGATAAAATTAGGTTAGCGGCTCTGCCCTATTTCCCTAGACGATATGCCTATTTCCAGATCTATTTGAGGGTTAGGGTTCAGTCGGAGAGGGGAGAGAGAAAAAAAAAGCACCCTTGTTTTAGAAATGAGCATGGCTTCCTGTGTGTGGTGGGGTGTTGCTCGTCGCTGTACAGTTGTGTGTGTGGAAGAGAGGGATAGAGAGTGTGTGTGTGGTGGGTGTGAGCAGGAGGGAGTGTTGCCCAAGCAGCCAGAAACAGCTCTCTGATTGGGCGCCTCTCCATACTCCACCAGCTCTTGTGGCGCTGACTGGTTTACAGCACCAGAGGAGCCGGTGTTTTATCATCGGGCACATTTGGCGGCGCCATAGCGTTTCCTCATATCAGGAAGAGGATAATTTACATTAGTCTGGTGTAATATGTAGCCTAGTGTAATATGTAGTGTAATATGTAGTGTAATATGTAGTGTAATATGTAGCCTAGTGTAATATGTAGTGTAATATGTAGTGTAATATGTAGCCTAGTGTAATATGTAGTGTAATATGTAGCCTAGTGTAATATGTAGTGTAATATGTAGCCTAGTGTAATATGTAGCCTAGTGTAATATGTAGTGTAATATGTAGCCTAGTGTAATATGTAGTGTAATATGTAGCCTAGTGTAATATGTAGTGTAATATGTAGCCTAGTGTAATATGTAGTGTAATATGTAGTGTAATATGTAGTGTAATATGTAGCCTAGTGTAATATGTAGCCTAGTGTAATATGTAGTGTAATATGTAGCCTAGTGTAATATGTAGCCTAGTGTAATATGTAGTGTAATATGTAGTGTAATATGTAGCCTAGTGTAATATGTAGTGTAATATGTAGCCTAGTGTAATATGTAGTGTAATATGTAGTGTAATATGTAGTGTAATATGTAGTCTAGTGTAATATGTAGCCTAGTGTAATATGTAGGGTAATATGTAGCCTAGTGTAATATGTAGTGTAATATGTAGCCTAGTGTAATATGTAGTGTAATATGTAGTGTAATATGTAGTCTAGTGTAATATGTAGCCTAGTGTAATATGTAGTGTAATATGTAGCCTAGTGTAATATGTAGCCTAGTTTAATATGTAGCCTAGTGTAATATGTAGTGTAATATGTAGTGCAATATGTAGCCTAGTGTAATATGTAGTGTAATATGTAGCCTAGTGTAATATGTAGTGTAATATGTAGCCTAGTTTAATATGTAGCCTAGTGTAATATGTAGTGTAATATGTAGTGTTATATGTAGTGTAATATGTAGTGTAATATGTAGCCTAGTGTAATATGTAGTGTAATATGTAGCCTAGTGTAATATGTAGTGTAATATGTAGCCTAGTGTAATATGTAGTGTAATATGTAGCCTAGTTTAATATGTAGCCTAGTGTAATATGTAGCCTAGTTTAATATGTAGCCTAGTGTAATATGTAGCCTAGTTTAATATGTAGCCTAGTGTAATATGTAGTGTAATATGCAGCCTAGTTTAATATGTAGTGTAATATGTAGTGTAATATGTAGCCTAGTTTAATATGTAGCCTAGTGTAATATGTAGCCTAGTGTAATATGTAGCCTAGTTTTAATATGTAGTCGAGTGTAATGTGTAGTGTAATATGTAGTCCAGTGTAATGTGTAGTGTAATATGTAGTCTAGTGTAATATGTAGTCTCGTTTAATATGTAGCCTAGTTTAATATGTAGCCTAGTGTAATATGTAGTGTAATATGTAGCCTAGTTTTAATATGTAGTCGAGTGTAATGTGTAGTGTAATATGTAGTCCAGTGTAATGTGTAGTGTAATATGTAGTCTAGTGTAATATGTAGTCTCGTTTAATATGTAGCCTAGTGTAATATGTAGCCTAGTGTTATATGTAGCCTAGTGTAATATGTAGTGTAATATGTAGTGTAATATGTAGCCTAGTGTAATATGTAGTGTAATATGTAGCCTAGTTTAATATGTAGCCTAGTGTAATATGTAGCCTAGTTTAATATGTAGCCTAGTGTAATATGTAGTGTAATATGTAGCCTAGTTTAATATGTAGCCTAGTGTAATATGTAGTGTAATATGTAGCCTAGTTTAATATGTAGCCTAGTGTAATATGTAGTGTAATATGCAGCCTAGTTTAATATGTAGTGTAATATGTAGTGTAATATGTAGCCTAGTTTAATATGTAGCCTAGTGTAATATGTAGCCTAGTGTAATATGTAGCCTAGTTTTAATATGTAGTCGAGTGTAATGTGTAGTGTAATATGTAGTCCAGTGTAATGTGTAGTGTAATATGTAGTCTAGTGTAATATGTAGTCTCGTTTAATATGTAGCCTAGTGTAATATGTAGTGTAATATGTAGCCTAGTTTAATATGTAGCCTAGTGTAATGTGTAGTGTAATATGTAGTCTAGTGTAATGTGTAGTGTAATATGTAGTGTAATATGTAGCCTAGTGTAATATGTAGTGTAATATGTAGCCTAGTTTAATATGTAGCCTAGTGTAATATGTAGCCTAGTTTAATATGTAGCCTAGTGTAATATGTAGTGTAATATGTAGCCTAGTTTAATATGTAGCCTAGTGTAATATGTAGTGTAATATGTAGCCTAGTTTAATATGTAGCCTAGTGTAATATGTAGTGTAATATGCAGCCTAGTTTAATATGTAGTGTAATATGTAGTGTAATATGTAGCCTAGTGTAATATGTAGCCTAGTGTAATATGTAGCCTAGTTTTAATATGTAGTCGAGTGTAATGTGTAGTGTAATATGTAGTCCAGTGTAATGTGTAGTGTAATATGTAGTCTAGTGTAATATGTAGCCTAGTTTAATATGTAGCCTAGTGTAATGTGTAGTGTAATATGTAGTCTAGTGTAATGTGTAGTGTAATATGTAGTCTAGTGTAATATGTAGTCTAGTGTAATGTGTAGTGTAATATGTAGTGTAATATGTAGCCTAGTGTAATATGTAGTGTAATATGTAGTGTAATATGTAGCCTAGTGTAATATGTAGCCTAGTTTAATATGTAGTCTAGTGTAATGTGTAGTGTAATATGTAGTCTAGTGTAATGTGTAGTGTAATATGTAGTCTAGTGTAATATGTAGTCTCGTTTAATATGTAGCCTAGTGAAAAATGTAGTGTAATATATAGCCTAGTTTAATATGTAGCCTAGTGTAATGTGTAGTGTAATATGTAGTCTAGTGTAATGTGTAGTGTAATATGTAGTCTAGTGTAATATGTAGTCTAGTGTAATGTGTAGTGTAATATGTAGTGTAATATGTAGCCTAGTGTAATATGTAGCCTAGTTTAATATGTAGTCTAGTGTAATGTGTAGTGTAATATGTAGTCTAGTGTAATGTGTAGTGTAATATGTAGTCTAGTGTAATATGTAGTCTCGTTTAATATGTAGCCTAGTTTAATATGTAGTCTAGTGTAATATGTAGCCTAGTGTAATGTGTAGTGTAATATGTAGCCCAGTTTAATATGTAGTCTAGTGTAATATGTAGCCCAGTTTAATATGTAGTCTAGTGTAATATGTAGTCTAGTGTAATATGTAGTGTAATATGAAGTCTAGTGTAATATGTAGCCTAGTTTAATATGTAGTCTAGTGTAATGTGTAGTGTAATATGTAGTCTAGTGTAATGTGTAGTGTAATATGTAGTCTAGTGTAATGTGTAGTGTAATATGTAGTCTAGTGTAATATGTAGTGTAATATGTAGTGTAATATGTAGCCTAGTGTAATATGTAGCCTTGTGTAATATGTAGTCTAGTGTAATATGTAGTGTAATATGTAGTCTAGTGTAATATGTAGTGTAATATGTAGCCTAGTGTAAGATGTAGCCTAGTGTTATATGTAGCCTAGTGTAATATGTAGTGTAATATGTAGCCTAGTGTAATATGTAGCCTAGTGTAATATGTAGCCTCGTGTAATATGTAGCCTAGTTTAATATGTAGTCTAGTGCAATATGTATTGTAATATGTAGTCTAGTGTAATATGTACTCTCGTGTAATATGTAGTGTAATGTGTACTCTAGTGTAAGATGTAGCCTAGTGTTATATGTAGCCTAGTGTAATATGTAGTGTAATATGTAGCCTCGTGTAATATGTAGCCTAGTTTAATATGTACTCTAGTGTAATATGTTGTGTAGTATGTAGTGTAATATGTAGCCTAGTGTAATATGTCGTGTTATATGTAGTCTAGTGTAATATGTAGTCTAATGTAATATGTAGTTTAGTGTAATATGTAGTCTAGTGTTATATGTAGTGTAATATGTAGCCTAGTGTAATATGTAGTTTAGTGTAATATGTAGTCTAGTGTAATATGTAGTGTAATATGTAGCCTAGTGTTATATGTACTCTAGTGTAATATGTAGTGTAGTATGTAGCCTAGTTTAATATGTAGTGTAATATGTACTCTAGTGTTATATGTACTCTAGTTTAATATGTAGCCTAGTGTAATATGTAGTCTAGTGTAATATGTAGTGTAATATGTAATCTAGTGTTATATGTAGCCTAGTGTAAAATGCAGTGTAATATGTAGTCTTGTGTAATATGTAGTTTAGTGTCATATGTCTTGTAATATGTAGCCTTGTGTAATATGTAGTCAAGTGTAATATGTAGTGTAAGATGTAGCCTAGTGTAATATGTAGTGTAATATGTAGCCTAGTGTAATATGTAGTGTAATTTTTAGCCTAGTGTAATATGTAGCCTAGTGTAATATGTAGTGTAATATGTAGCCTAGTGTAATATGTAGTGTAATTTTTAGCCTAGTGTAATATGTAGCCTAGTGTAATATGTAGTGTAATATGTAGCCTAGTGTAATATGTAGCCTAGTGTAATATGTAGTATAGTTTAATATGTAGTATCCAGTCAATCCCTGATAAATGTAATGGCTTGGGATTTGTTTTAAGTACATGCTCTGGAGCTACCCAAAACACTGAGAGAGAATGTGTTTCAGTGTGGACCAGTGAAGTGTAGCGTACTGAACAGTGTGTGCACTTATACGATGTGCACACTGTCTTTTTTGTCGTAATTCTGTTCAGATGTGCAGCAGAAGGAATAGACTGTACTGTACATGTCTTCCTCATTTGCACAATTTGTTCTCTTCCTTCGTCCCCTCCCCCATGCACTGTTATTTGTGTCTGCTCTAAAACGGTCCATCTCCGGGGGCAGATTGAAAGATATGTTCTTGGAAGGGTGCTGTGGCCAGAAGGCATTCAGGCCGGTGTGAAGACAGCGCTCCACGCCATGGCCAATTAACCTGCCAGTTGGCCTAATGGGCTACCGGGAGTCCGGGGCTAGAAGGCGGATTTCTAGGAATCTTCCTTGAAGTGTTATCTCTGTAGAGTGGAGTGTGAATGATATAGATTTAATCCTATTCTAGAATTAACCCTGAATGCAGTTATGGAGATCGGATTTGCAAGATGGTACTTACCCTTACAATGTTGTATTATATTTTAAACCATCTGGTCCTCTCAGACATCCCCAAGGCTTTAGGGGTTGATTTGGGACTTGGCCAATCCGAATCAAGACCAAGACCGGGAGGGGGACAAGCGGTCCGAGACCGAGTCAAAACCGAGAACAGAAGAAATGCGAGTCCAATTCAAGACCACAATTGTCATTTTGTCAAATCGCCATCATGATGAGAGTTCAAAATGTTTCGATTGGGAAATGCTTAGCCTAATGATTGTGTTTTTTTTTTGGTATTCTTATGATTGGGACCTAGTGGCTTTTTATGTTAGAGTGAATGGGCTGTTTATCCTTTAACATCATGCTGTGTGTGACTGCTGTCTTTCCATCGGCCCTATCCAGTGGTGTAATGGTACCTGGAGAAGTGAGTTACAGGTATTCCTATAGATTTTCACGCTCAAAATCATAATAATAAAACATTTTCCAGACCAAAAAAATCTAATGTAAGTCCACAACAATGCTTCAACCACATCAGGTGACCATTTTTGACGTCTGGGGAAAATCTAACAAATATTTTTGGGGAATGTGTAGTGTCCCTTTAATTCAAATGAGCAAAACAAATGCCATCCCCATTGATTCTAATCAGCATGCTATCAGATATTTAAAGACTGTTATCATTCTGTCAGGTAGACTTTTCATTTAATTGTGAAGATGTTCTTTTTGAAAACCCTTTAGAAACGTTCATGCGAACAGTGAGTGATGACTGAATTGCACATTGCAAATAGCTTACTGAACAAGACTTCAGACCAAACTTGATCAATAACCTGGTTTGAACACATACCCATTGTTGCCTTAGTTACCCTTTACTGGTAGTTATCATACATTGAAATGTTTTTTCCTACCTACCCTACCGGCTACCGATGTCGTTTCGTGAGCAGCTCCATGCAACAACCAGTTGAGAACTGTGCGCTCTTGCTGCCTGCAGAAGATATTCTGCTGAAACTAGGCTGTGTGTGTGGCGCGCATGTGAATATATTTTCCACGTGCCTTGCGAAAGTGAAGGCTACTTTGTGCATGATTTCTCTATTGTACTACATAATTGATAAGTCCTATACCTCCACCACGCTGCTTTGATGTGGATCAGAGGGGATTAAGAAGTGAGTAGAAGCAAAGCCCACTGCGTATAGCCTCCAATACACCACTGGCCCTTTGTGTTTGACAAAAAGTGAACTCTCCTACTTGACACACTGAAGGCCAAGGTCAAATAGGTTTCCCACTGTACTAACCTGTCACACACTGAAGGCCTAGGTCCAATAGGTTTGCCACTGTACTAACCTGTCACACACTGAAGGCCTGGGTCCAATAGCTTCGCCACTGTACTAACCTGTCACACACTGAAGGCCTGGGTCCAATAGGTTCGCCACTGTACTAACCTGTCACACACTGAAGGCCTGGGTCAATAGGTTCGCCACTGTACTAACCTGTCACACACTGAAGGCCTGGGTCCAATAGGTTCGCCACTGTACTAACCTGTCACACACTGAAGGCCTGGGTCCAATAGGTTCGCCACTGTACTAACCTGTCACACACTGAAGGCCTGGGTCCAATAGGTTCGCCACTGTACTAACCTGTCACACACTGAAGGCCTGGGTCCAATAGGTTCGCCACTGTACTAACCTGTCCCACACTGAAGGCCTAGGTCCAATAGGTTCGCCACTGTACTAACCTGTCACACACTGAAGGCCTGGGTCCAATAGGTTCGCCACTGTACTAACCTGTCCCACACTGAAGGCCTGGGTCCAATAGGTTCGCCACTGTACTAACCTGTCACACACTGAAGGCCTAGGTCCAATAGGTTCGCCACTGTACTAACCTGTCACACACTGAAGGCCTGGGTCCAATAGGTTCGCCACTGTACTAACCTGTCACACACTGAAGCCCTAGGTCCAATAGGTTTGCCAATGCACAAACATGTCTATAACAAAAATAGAGACTTACTATTTCCCCCGGTCTCCCCTTACTAATAGTGGGTTCACAACTTTCCAACAACTTCCCCCACTCTTCTCTACCAACGAATCAAAGAAATTCGGACAAAGTTTGAGGATTTTTTTATCAATGAAAGTAAAGGACAGTAATCTTACGAGTGAAGTTGGAAACCCAGGTTTCAATAGGCGGGAAGATATTTATGTTTCAATTAAGGAGTATAGATATTTTTACTCTGCTGGTCTCGAGACCACGACCAAAATTGGTATCTCTGAGGTGTCCGAAAGGTGAACGCTCGGTGCATGTGGAAGTACAATGCTTCTGGGTGGAAGCTGTGATTCATTTGATCTTTCGCTAAATCGATTGATCCTCTGCAATGCTAGGGAGCCACACTAGACAGCATGTTACGGTACAGTACAGTCTGCAAAAAGCCTATGAAGTTCTGCCGAAACAGTTGGAACTTTTCCCTAGTAACACGTTGGACAGTGATTTGCCAGCGAGTGTTACGAAAGACAGTGTGGCAGCGGCGGTGTTTTAACGAGCTGTGTGGCACAGGCAGCTCGGGTAGGGAGCCTGGGTAATGAGCCCTAGCCCTGGCACACGCACCACCATGAGAGCGTCTGTCTCTTGTGGGTACCCATGCCTGCCTGTGTGTCATTGAGCTACGCTGCCAAGCCCTGCTGCCTTTGGAGCCTATCTGAGCAGCTTCGGATCTGAGTGCACTGCCACTTGCCGTTGTCTTTCCCTTCCTCTCCTTAGAAGATGGGATTTTTGGGGGGTCAAAAGACAAGAAAGCGAAACATGCCCAAAATATCAATGAGTAAATAAATAACCAGGAGAGAAAAGGCAGCACCAAGCGGTAGCTGCCGTTTGATCGTAGTGACTCACGTTTGGCACCCTCGTCTAGGAAATGTAATTCAGAGTTCTTCGCTTCTGCCCTGACACTTTCGCCGCGCGGTACATTTCCTCGGCCCGGGCTCCTCTTGCTCCTTCCAGCCAGGCAGTTCCCACCTGCACCATGAGGCCTTGTTGCTCTGTGATAGATTGAGCTGTCCACAGCAGGCAAACTAGCCGAGCGCCACACGCAGAGAGCGAGCATGTTGCAGCAGCTGTCTGGATTCAGCACGGAGAGACACTTCATTAGATCCAATCAGCAGGGCCCAGGAAATGAGAGAGGAGGAGAGGCAGAGTGGATGGAGGACAATGTTTGCCCTCACTACTATAAGTCGCTCTGGATAAGAGCGTCTGCTAAATACTATTATTGAAGGGTAAAATGTAAGTAAGTCGACTGACGTGTATATGTGAACAGTGATTCTATTGGTTTGTTAATTTACGACATCCCTCAGCCTCAAACACTCAATGTTTGGCTCAGTGTTTGTGGGAATAACTCAAGGTAAACCTAATATAAAGCAAATGTTTGTTAGTACCCCTAAGGCTTTATGACGCTCAACAGAAACCATTTCCCCTTGTTTCTAAATGCCCATGAATCTCTCATCTCTTTTTTTGTTGTTGTTGTAATAAACATCTCTGACGCCACTCCAAATGTGACATTTGGGAGACAACTGCGAGCAGCTTGCGCGTCTGAGCTCAGAATTCCAGTCCTCCGCCGATGAGAATGCTGACAGATGGAGTGCTTGGATGCTGTCAGGACAATTAGAGCCTACTTCATCTAGCTGCCCGATATTGACCGCGGCCAGTCATAACCTTTATGACCACTTGGTATTGAGAAGGAAGCGTAGTCGTGAGTGCCGTTGGTGTGCTCGGGTGTCTGGCGATGGACATTGTGCACACACAAGCACACACACCATCCCTTTATGCTTTTGGGTGCTTTGGACCTGAGTGGTATTGGAGAGAGGAGCTGTAATTATCACAGAGACTGGATGGGGCTGCGGAGTCACCGTACGATCCTCCTCTCTTCTCCCCTTTGCCCGATCCCTGTACTTGGCTGTGGAATGGAGGTCAGAGGCAGAGAGCTGTTGCCGGTCCCCAAGCGGAGCATGAATGGCCTCATTGAGAGGCGTGTTATGGGCCAGCGTGAGTGGTTTTAGCCCTTGTCATTAATTTGTAGCTGAGGCGGCTGGAGGCCGGTGGGGGTGGGGGTGAGGGTGGCGTGGGCTCCAGGGGTTTTCATCGGCGGTTAATAAGAGCACAGCAGGAAAATGGAGTGCCCCAGCGTCCCTGACCCCAGACCTGCTGCTCCACTGTGCCCTTGTCCTCCTCCTTGATTAACACAGTGGCTAAATGATGCCCCCCCCAGTTTACACACACACACCAGTGTTTCCCCTAGATTTTTTTTCAGCAGCGGTGGCAGTATTTTTATTTGTAAAAATGTTGTGGCTGATGTTAAATGCAGATAGAGAAAACACTGAACACAAACACTTACACACCCCCATCCCTCCAGCATCTCCGTCTGGACGGGAATCGATCGGCCAATCCCAGCTGTCTGTGAGTGACTCAGACTGTGAGGGGTTTTGGGGGTGGTGACCCGACATTGATCCACTCACCAGGACCCGTCATCTCCAGCTTCTCCAAGCCCCCCTTAATCTCGATCATTGGGGCGGCCTAAGTAGCAAGTACCCCACCCACCTCTTTATTCCAGGTTCCCTCCGTTTCTCACGCTCTCTCCCGTCTCTCTCTTTCTCTACGCCAGTTCTCTTCCATCCCATACGTGTACAGTGGCATAAGGCAATAAGGCAGTATAGGCAAAACAATATCAATGAAGGGACTCTGTTAATCATCAAGCCAAGCAGCACCAATGATAACCCAAACCCTGACCATGCTCCTTATACATATAGACATGGGTTCATATAGACATTTACAGATGTTGATACAGTACATTACCAAAGTGTGTCACGGTAATATGTTCCCTTTTTCCAACCCGTGTCTTGGGTTTCATAGTGTTCATTGTTGCTTCCTTTGGGTACCCCTCCCAGACAAGTTCGCCAAGAGTTCACTAGGGGTCACAGTGGTAATCCGAGACAAAGAGACCAAGATGCCCGTTGAAGATAACATTTCAACGGGCATGTGGTTTAGAGCACTGGGTTTCTGCTGTGTGTGTGTGTGTGTGTGTGTGTGTGTGTGTGTGTGTGTGTGTGTGTGTGTGTGTGTGTGTGTGTGTGTGTGTGTGTGTGTGTGTGTGTGTGTGTGTGTGTGTGTGTGTGTGTGTGTGTGTGTGTGTGGTGGGGGGTAGACTTACTCTCCTGGCATCTCTTGGAAGTACCGGACAGTAAACCATATTTTACTCTACACCTGTATTGATGCACAGACTGGTTTGGATTTTTACTTTACCTTACATAACCGTATGTCAATGTTTGGTTTGTTGAATGTGATAACTGAGTGATGGCAATTGTCCGTTCTTACCACCAGTAAGAGACTGCTAACAGTTGATAATTGCTCATTTATTAGCAAGAGCTTTGGTTGTGCACATGTACTTTTTTTTGCCATTAATAGTGCTGAGGCAGTGCGGGTGCCAAAAGCACCCTAGAAATTGGCACATTGCCCCTTGTGGCGAAGGTAAGAACTGCCATTCAATCCATTGAAAATATATAGCCAGTAACCATGTCTCCAGTAAGCCTGTTTGGGCTCCCGAGTGGCGTAGCAGTCTAAGGCACTGCATCTCAGTGCAAGAGGCATCATTCCCTGGTTAAAATACAGGCTGTATCACATCCGGCTGTGATTGGGAGTCCCATAGGGCGGCGCACAATTGGCCCAGCGTTTACATCTCCATTTCTCCTTTGCCAAGAGAATCCATCCACCTGACAGGTGTGTCATATCAAGAAGCTTATTAAACAGCATGATCGTTACACAGGTGCGCCTTGTGCCGAGGACAATAATAGGCCACTCTAAAATGTGCCGTTTTGTCACGCAACACAAAGCCACAGATGTCTCAAGTTTTGAGGGAGCGTTCATTTGGCATGCTGACTGCAGGAATGTCCATCAGAGCTGTTGCCAGATAATTCAATGTCAATTTCTCTACTATAATCCACCTCCAACGTCATTTTAGAGAATTTGGCAGTACTTCCAACCAGCCTCACAGCCGCAGACACGTGTAACCACGCCAGTCCAGGACCTCCACATCCGGCTTTTTCAACTGCGGGATCGTCTGCCATCAGCCAACCGGACAGCTGATGAAACAGCAAAGTATTTCTGTCTGTAATAAAGCCTCTTTGTGGGGAAAAACTCATTCTGATTAGCTTGGCTAGGTTCCACATGGCTACGCCCCTGCCCAGTCATGTGAAATCCATAGATTAGGGCGTAATTCGTTTATTTCAATTGACTGACTTCCTTATATGAACCGTAACTCAGTAAAATTGTCGAAAGTGTTGCATGTTGCGTTTATATTTTTGGTCAGTTTATATTTAATCAATACCATGGAAGAGTCAACTGGCGGTTGAACCGTAAAGCATGTGCGGTGCTCAGAGCCTGCTTGGCTACCTGTTTGCTCTCTGTCGCTGTTATGTGAGTAAAACCCAGTAAAAATGTGTCCAAGAGCCTCAAAACACAACATTCTGAGGTTCAGAGCGACTCAGACAACACCCATCTTTATGTATGATGAGTCTCCCTCGGGGGGAGGTCAACGAATAAATACCTTCTCGCTTCCTTTCAAGTGTTTTGTTGTGTTTCTGTGGGATACTGTACATAGGCCTGCTGTAGTATGTCGGTCGTACTAGCTGTCAGGACTGGACGGATCCGTAGTCTTTTTTTTTTTGTTCCTTGTTCCTCTCAGGTTTTGGTAACCTCGTGTATTTCAAGCCACGTCCGTAGTATTTGAGAGGTTCATGGAACATGTCAAGTTTAAAAGAGAAGAATGTTTGTGTTAACTGTACGTTTCTTTGGATGAAAGCATTTGCCAACCGACTATTTATTATTACAAAATAGGAGAGGAAGCCCCTTTCTCTCATTCTCTCTCTCTCCTTCCCCCTCCCTCCCATCCTCCGTCCCCTTGTTTCCTCTTCCCCTGCTCAGTCAGAGCCGCTTTACCCCTTTCCCTCTCTTCGCCTGTCTAAAGCAGGAGTTACTCTTTGGTCCCGGCTCACCATTGATTCTCCCTGGCCTCCCGACGCCATGTTGGCAAAGCAAAACATGTTTCATCTTCCGCCCGTTTAGGGGCTTGACAGGACTGCTTGTCTGGCACCCAGGGTTTGGACTATTTGGACCAATAAACTCCCTTTTGAGGTTATCAGCTCCCTTCGACCCCATTGAACATTGCTCCGCTTTAATCTTCCGCAGCGGCTAATTGACGGCTTTGGGTCCCGTTGAGCCAATGGTGGTCAAACGAACAGGTGCCACTCGCCGTGAGCGATGCGTTCACTTTTTTTGGTGGTGGGGGGGGGGGGCTGATTGTTCTGCCCAACAACTGAAGGACTGCGTGTGAAATAGTTTCTATAATAGTTCTGAGGGACTCCTGTGTTGAGTGTGGTTGAAAAAGCTGGCCATCGTTTCTGTTCCCCGTAATGTTTTCCACTACTTTCCTCTCTCTGTGTAGTGTTTCTTTTCTCCTCTGCCAATGTTGCTTGTCCCTCCTCCCCCCTTCGTCTGTCAGGCAAGAGAGTTCCTCTTTGATCCAAGCACACCTCTCAGATTAACAGGCTACCTAACCCGGTATTGAGAGCACAAACACAAAACATTGTGTGGAGGGTCCTGTCTCAATAAAAAATGCACCACCTCTTGCCCTGGCCAATCGCTGAGACAGCTCAACATGGGAAATCTGAATAGGCCTGAAAGAAAGGCACACTCTCACGTCCAGCAACGGAAACCAGAGTCCTTTGAAAACCAACATAATAGTCAATGCGTTTTCTTTGAGAGCTCTGTCATCCTGTCACTGAGCGGGGATAGTTCCAGCGAGATACCTGACAAGGGGTTTGTGTATGTGTGCATCTGTGAGTGAGAGTTTGTGTCTGGGTGTACGTGCAATGCCCTCTTGTGTGTCCGCGTGTGAGTTTGCGTTTACCTGCATGTGTGTGTTTGTGCGTCTCTGTGTGTGAGAACCTGGGAAAGCAGGCAGTGGGAGAGAGCAGCTTGAGTTACCCGGTAGCCCTAACTGTCAGCCCAGGGGGCCGGGCCGCCCCGGCAGGCACTGTCTGCTGCCCCTGTGGGCAACTTGGAGACTCACTGAGACCCACCGCTCCGACAGCCACAATAGGATCCCGTTTCCTGGCCCCCACCTGCCGATACAGGCACAGATAACTTTGTCTCCCTGCTTGTATCTTTTATCTCACATCTGGGAGCCTTGCCTGGAAGCAGTGTGGTAACAACACTGGCTCCATTGTCCCTGGCCTTGTCACGACAAGGCTCCGGTTTCGGGCATGTCCGTGAAACACCGAGAGCCCCCCGCCGTCTGGGGTGCGAATCATCGCCGGAGGGGGGGGGGGGTGATTGCACAACATGATAGGATGGCAGGACAGGGCTGGGAGGGGCAGAGCAGAGGAGAACAGGGCCTCATGGGTAAATGCAGCATGGGCGAATGGGGATAGGTGTCAGGTTAGGGGCGGAGAGCGGCACAAGGCCAGATGATAGGGAAGTCTTATCCGCTGCGTGAACTTTGGCGACCGGGACCAGTTGGCACGTCGCAACGTGGTGTGTACCAATGAAATCTAGATGCCAGGTAACTGAGCTTTGCCCGTATACCCCACCCATGGGTACCACCATACCCACATGGAAACCCACATGGTGCCTGGGAGATTAGATTAGAAGTAAGAGATAAGATGCTTGATATTCCTGGATTACTGTCAATACTAATATCAGTACTTGGTACTAGTCACTGCAAGTAATGTGTCGAGTATCTCACATGATTGCACTCTTTGTCTCTCATGCACTGAATGTCCCTATCAGTAGCATTATACCCAGTACTAACAGAGCAAAAGGCCTAAGCATTCACATGTTTAACACCAATCAAGTATTGATGGCGCTCCAATTGATAACAATGGCAATTCATCAAAATGCAATGATCTTAGGTGGAGAGTACGGGTGAAACATCTCTGCTCGTGTATGGACCTGCGTGGCAAATTGACAAATGACACAGACACATTCCCACTTAGAGGGAATATCTCCAGTCGTACTGGAGATTGAACCGTAAATCATTGTAAAGCGGGCGAGGCGCTCAGAGCCTGCTTGGTTGGCTACCTGTTTGATCTCTGTCGCTACCAGTTTGCTCTCTGGTTCAGACAACGTCTATCTTTATGTGTGATGAGTCTCCCTCACGGGGAAGTCGACAAAATACCTTCTTCCTTCCTTTCAGGTGTTTTCATGTGTTTACGTGTGATATATATGCCTGCTGGAGGTATGTGTCGCTCGGACTAGGTGTTTGTTGTGATGATGTATCGTCTTCAGGACTGCATAGATATAGGGTCTTTTTTTTCAACTTGCTCCTCGCAGATTTTGGCATTCAATGTCTCCCTGGTGTGTGTGTTTGAGAGGAATTATTCAAATATAAACTAAGATGGCTTTTATTCAAGAATGCATGTAAAATAATCAATGTAAAAGACCTCAAGTATCGGTGCATGGAAAGTGTGATATGCGTGTTTTGAAATGTAAAGATTTCCCCATATAAAATTGAACAAAATGTGTCAATATTGTCAGTTGCTACAGTGCATTCGGAAAGTATTCAGACCCCTTTCCATTTTTCCACATTTTGTTATGTTTCAGCCTTTATCTAAAATGGATTAAATAAAACTTTCCTCATCAATCTACACACAATACTCCATAACGGCAAAGCAAAAACAGGTTTTTAGATTGTTTTGCAAAAGAAAAACAGAAATACCTTATTTAAAATGGATTAAATAAAAAATGTCATAAGACAAAGTATTCAGACCTTTTGCTATGAGATTCGAAATTGAGCTCAGGTGCATCCTGTTTCCATTGATCATCATTGAGATGTTTCTACAACTTGATTGCAGTCCACCTGTGGTAAATTCAGTTGATTGGACATGATTTGGAAAGGGACACACATGTCTATCTATATAAGGTCCCACAGTTGACAGTGCATGTCAGGGCAAACACCAAGCCATGGGGTCGAAGGAATTGTCCGTAGAGCTCCGAGACAGGATTGTGTCGAGGCACAGATCTGGAGACGGGCAGCAAAACATTTCTGCAGCACTGAAGGTCCTCAAGAACACAGTGGCCTCCACCTTTCTTAAATGGAAGAAATTTGGAACCACCAAGACTCTTCCTCGAGCTGGTGACCTGATAGCCCGCTTGGCGTTTGCCAAAAGGCACCTAAAGGACTCTGACCATGAGAACCACAATATTCTCTAGTCTGATGAAACCAAAATTAAACTCTTTGGCCTGAATGTCAAGCGTCATGTCTGGAGGAAACCTGGCACCATCCCTACGGTGAAGCATGGTGGTGGCAGCATCATGCTGTGGGGTTGTTTTTCAGCAGCAGGGACTGGGAGACTAGTCAAGATCGAGGGAAAATGAACGGAGCAATGTACAGAGAGATCCTTGATGAAACCCTGCTCCAGAGCACTCAAGACCTCAGACTACGGCGAAGGTTCACCTTCCAAAAGGACAACGACCCTAAACACACAGCCAAGACAACACAGGAATGGGTTCGGGACAAGTCTCTTAATGTCCTTGAGTGGCCCAGCCAGAGCCCGGACTAACATCTCTGGTGAAATCTTTAAATACCTGTGCAGCGAAGCTCCCGAACCAACCTGACAGAGCTTGAGAGGATATGCAGAGAAGAATGGGAGAAACTCCCCAAATACGAGTATGCCAAGCTTGTAGCATCATACCCAAGAAGACTCGAGGCTGTAATCGCTGCCAAAGGTGCTTCAACAAAGTACAGAGTAAAGGGTCTGAATAGTTATGTAAATGTGATATTTTTATTAACAAATTTGCAAAAATGTCTAAAAACCTGTTTTTGCTTTGTCATTATGGGGTATTGTGTGTAGATTGATGAGGGAAAACAATTTAATCCATTTTAGAATAAGGCTGTAACGTCATAACCAAATGTGGAAAAAGTCAAGTGGTCTGAATACTTTCCCAAATGCATCGTATGAGGGAAACAAACGTGTGACGTCATTGCTTGGTTGGAACTGAGGCTTGCAAAGCAATCGTGAGTGTAGTGCCTGAGCAAATGGACCCGCTGCCCTTACGAGTAGGGGGGGTTATAAAAGTTTTGACTAATGATGTGATAGCACGGCAACAATTGAACCCGGAGAGGGAACTTTGCAAGTTGAGTAGGGAGTCCAGGGAGGAGAGTGAGCTTCTGGGCTGTTAGCGTCACCCAATCCCTCACCACTGGACTGTGCTAGTTCACTAACTCTATTAGCCTGCACTTTGCTAATGGTGTTAAAAAAGACAGAGGGCAGGACGAGGAGAAGGTGGGGGCATGATACACTTAACTCCAAAGTGGATGGCATCATTATCATTTTGATTTAGCTTTGATGCTTCTTCTCTTCTCCCCCCCCTCAGCCCCCTCCCTCCCCTGCCCCTTAGCCAGTATGGCACAAAGAGCCCGGAGAAACTTGATAGGGATAAATTAGGAAAACAGACCTTGTTTTGTTTCTCCTTTTACAGGATTTCGCCGTAAGCGCCGTGTGCGTGCTGATATGTGCGTTGTGTCTGCATACAAGTGAGTGTATCTGCGTACATAGTAGTTGTGGGTCTCTCTAGTTTGTTTTGATGTCTTCTCCTAAGCCAGGTGCGCTCCGCCCCGCGATCTGTTCGCCAGCATGATGTCCCCGTCTTACTGCGAGACGAAATTGGCGTCCTGCAGATTTCACTACCGACAAAATCTCACTAGCGGCAAACCCCCTAGAGGACAGGATGTCAATGTCGTCTTGCATGGAGGCCGTATTTACCTTCTCCACTCCCTCTATGATAGGTGACTTAATGTGTTAAACTGCCATAAAATCCCCCACTTTGTCGAACATGAAAGTGAGCACATGCACATGGTGGAATTAATGGGGTTAAGTTGGTTTTGAACCCTGCGTTTTGTTTTTTTGTTCTCCATCCTAAAGTACGTGAGAGTGTTTTCAGAGCACAGGGAACGTGTTTTGATTTTGGGATTTTTTTTTGGGGGGGGGGGGTTGAATTATGATTAATCAAGACTATTCCGTCAGTCAAATTGTGACGGACTCCAATGAACCAACCGTTTTGGTCCAAACTCAGAACTCAATCCGATAGCCGGAACTAGTGGATTGCAGTGCAGGGGCCACTTACTTTCATTTGTTTTCCCTTTTTAGTACATTACAAAATAGTTGTTGACATTGACAAATGATATCGGCACGCGTCTTGGAGATAGATAGGCACAATAGAAACATCTTGACGTGAAGTCTGTCAAGTATGCTAGCTAGTATGCAAACTCGGCCCTATCCAAGGCCGAATGATGTCAAAAATCTAGTTTGCCGTCTTTCTTTTTCCTTTAAAAAAAAATGTTTAAATAGCTTAAAGCCTCATAAATCATGTCCTTGTTGAATGCAGTGGAGTCTTTCCCTGAGACTCGCGCACCGACTGTGCTGCTTCATCTTGACTTAAGCCTTTGACAGGCGCCTGATGTCTTGCCCTAAAACAAATAACTCCACGTTAGCTCGATTGACTTTTTCCTTCGCCTCGTTAATCCTCACGTCTGTGTTGAAGGTGTAGACGAAGCCCTGCACTTGGTTCATGTACAATAGAATTCCCTCTGTCGAAACTCTCCTGGACAGTTTGTGAGGTTTTTTTTGTTTGTTGGCGTTGTGTGGTTCTCATGCTGTAGCTGCAGTCATCGACTCTTTACTTCTGATTCGTTGGTACAGTGACAGAGGTCCAGTCACTCCTGAGGTCAAGGGTTATAGAAACCCTAGTCCCTAAACTCACCAACTCAGGAATATCCAATAACTCTGGTGGCTTGTAAAAGGTCCCGCTACTTTATCCCCCTGTTGTCATCGTAAATAGATAACAGATTGGGATCCATAAATTGTGTAACTACAAAGGAAGGCGCAAAAATAGGAGCAGGTGCTATGCAGAAGAACCCAGCAGTCATACTGTACATCTGCAGGTAGTAAATGCTGAGCTTAGGCCCGCAGTAAAGTGCCAGATTTGACGACGCAAACTTAAGATATAGTAGCGTAATATACTTATTTTTTGGGGGGGCTTTTAGAAGTTCTTTTGCAATGCCTGACAAGAAGTCCCGGACTGAATCTGTGGATATTTCTTCTTCTGTTTATTCCATCAATACAAGTAAAAGGAGTCATGCTTTGGGAACAGGATTTGCTATGCTTCGAATGAATTTCACAGGTATATCTACCTTCAATATATTCCAGTTGTGCTTTAAGGAAATGCTGTCCCTGCGGCTTCTGTCTGGTCTTGCTGGTGGAGGACTGCAAAAACACAGGAACGCAGCCATTGTCTCTGCTATGCAGAGGTAAACTCATTGACCACTGCAGCAGTGGGGTAAGCTATTTTCCAAACAGCCCACAACAGAAGAACCGGTGGACAGAGCGAGTGTCCGTGGTGAATTAGTGGGAGTGTAATTTATCATGCCTCTGCCAATACCCATCCCCTTTGATCTGCGCCCCATCTGCGAGGGATGCGCCTGGCGTTTGGGAAGAGCGCTCACTTTCTCTTCCAATTATTCCCAAGCGGAGGGGGGTTGATGGAACTCTGTGGGCTAAAGAAGAGTGGTCCCCCACAGTCTTGAAAGGCATGGATTGCATTTGCCATTTAAATGCTACTTAGCCTTAAATCACCTGTGTTTGGCCCGAGGTGATATACTGGCAGGTGAGGGGGATGCTGCTGTGTGTGTGTGTGTGTGTGTGTGTGTGTGTGTGTGTGTGTGTGTGTGTGTGTGTGTGTGTGTGTGTGTGTGTGTGTGTGTGTGTGTGTGTGTGTGTGTGTGTGTGTGTGTGTGTGTGTGTGTGTGCACGTGCGTGCGTGTCAGCCGCCTCCCTCCCAAGGTGTGTGTGTGCTCAAGCATCCCCAATTAGTCTTCAACCGCCCCCCCACCATTCCCTCCACTCACCACTCCTCCCCTCCCGCTTGTGCAGACCACTCCTGGGTTTTCGATTGCACAAACTGTCACAGATGTGCTCTAGTTTTTGTTGTTGTTGTGTTCAGCGTTGTTGTTGCTGCCTCTGCTGTGTGCTGTTGCTGTGTGCTGTTGCTGTGTGCTGTTGCTGTGTGCTGTTGCGAGCGGGATGGGGGGGATAAATAGTTTCCCATCAGATGAAGTGTAATTATACCTCCCTTGTCTGGAGGAGTGTGAAATAGAAAAGAGGGAGCCTAGTTTCTCTCAGCAGATGCCAGCAGGTATGCAGAAGTAGTGTCTTCGCCGTCTCATTTACTAGCGAAGACTCATTGCTTCCACAATTATCACCGCGGTCGAGGTGGGAGCTCGCTGTGCTGGCAGCACAGGGGAGAGAGGGAAGAGAAATTGAACGAGGACGAGTACTAAGAAACCTCCCTTGGTGGCAATGTGTTTTATTTCTTTTTTTTAATCAAGAAAACAAGGTGTTTTTTGCATTCTTCCCCTTCAGAGCAGTAAAGCCCTCACTTGAAGTTGATGCCCGTATTGCAGGTTGACGAATGCCACAACAGGTGTCATCACATGTGTAATAACATGTCATGACGACTCAAACAACCTTTGCGTAAAGCAACTGTCGTTACACTGTTATGAGGAGTCAGCCATGTTATCGTGAGCTGTCATAGCTGTCGTCATGTGATTTGATTGGTGTAATTTCGTGGTAACATTAGGGATGCGTCCCACTTGCCTAAAGTGGCTTCGGGGTAATCTTCTGCTCTCCATGAGCCTTATTGATTATTTTACGATAGCGGTGGTGCTTCAACTGGGCCGGGGATTGAGTTGGGCCGGTGAGCGAACGTTCTACTGCTTGAGTCCCGGCACCTCTCGGAGACGATTAGTTCTAAAACATGATGACTACCGGGACCTAAAAAGAATGGGCACCCACCCCTGCACCTATTTCAGTCCACTTCAAGCACTGGTTAGCATTACTATAGCTCTTTGACCATTATGCCTTAGCATAATAGCCTAGCCAGTATTTTTTGGAGCCTCTCAAATGTCTGTAAATTGGAGTCACAACCTATCCTCCTCAAGTGCCTCATTGAAAATTCCCTTTCATGTTATTATTATTCACACTTTTACAGTGAACCTTTACAGTATTGCAGCTCTGCAGTGGTTCTCCTCTGAAAACGAGGTGTCACAGTGTGAGTCGGCGCTCTTTCGGAACAGACAAAGACATGGAAATGCAATTAGCTTACGAGGCAGAGAGGGAGGCGCTGAGAATAGTCGTCTCCTCTCCCAGGCCTTACGCAGCAGAGCATCATGGGGGAAAGAGGGAAAAAAAGAGCACCATGTTAAGAGGGGGTGGATTCAAACACCGGCTCATGGTTAATTCAAGCCATACTGAAGGTAGAGCATGGTGCAGATAATTATAGCCCACACACAGAGGCACACACACACACGCACGCAAGCGTACTAGAGGTCGACCGATTATGATTTTTCAACGCCGATACCGATTATTGGAGGACCAAAAAAAAGGCTACTACCGATTACTTGGACAATTTTTTATTTTTTATTTGTAATAATGACAATTACAACAATACTGAATGAACACTTATTTTAACTTAATATAATACATCAATAAAATCAATTTAGCCTCAAATAAATAATGAAACATGTTCAATTTGGTTTAAATAATGCAAAATCAAAGTGTTGGAGAAGAAAGTAAAAGTGCAATATGTGCCATGTAAGAAAGCTAACATTTAAGTTCCTTGCTCAGAACATGAGAACATATGAAAGCTGGTTGTTCCTTTTAACATGAGTCTTCAATATTCCCAGGTAAGACGTTTTAGGTTGTAGTTATTATAGGAATTATAGGACTTTTTCTCTCTATACCATTTGTATTTCATATACCTTTGACTATTGGATGTTCTTATAGGCACTTTAGTATTGCCAGTGTAACAGTATAGCTTCCATCCCTCTCCTCGCCGCTACCTGGGCTCGAACCAGGAACACATCGACAACAGCCACCCTCTAAGCAGCGTTACCCATGCAGAGCAAGGGGAACAACTACTCCAAGTCTCAGAGCGAGTGACGTTTGAAACGCTATTAGCGTGCACCCCATTAACTAGCTAGCCATTTCACATCGGTTACACCAGCCTAATCTCAGGAGTTGAAGTCATAAACAGCGCAATGCTTGAAGCATTGCGAAGAGCTGCTGGCAGAACGCATGAAAGTGCTGTTTGAATGAATGCTTACGAGCCTCCTGCTGCCTACCATCGCCCAGTCAGACTGCTCTATCAAATCATAGACTTAGTTATAACATAGTAACACACAGAAATACGAGCCTTAGGTCATTAATATGGTCGAATCTGGAAAATATCATTTCGAAAACAAAACGTTCATTCTTTCAGTGAAATACGGAACCGTTCCGTATTTTATCTAACGGCTGGCATCCCTAAGTCTAAATATTGCTGTTACATTGCACAACGTTCAATGTTATGTCATAATTACGTAAAATTCTGGTAAATTAGTTCGCAATGAGTCAGGCGGCCCAAACTGTTGCATATATCCTGATTCTACGTGCAATGAACGCAAGTGAAGTGACACAATTTCACCTGGTTAATATTGCCTGCTAACCTGGATTTCTTTTAGCAAAATATGCAGGTTTAAAAATGTATACTTCTGTGTATTGATTTTAAGAAAGGCATTGATGTTAACCTAACCATAAACGTCGGAGCAACAACAGTCCTTTTTCGCGAATGCGCACCGCATCGATTACATGCAACGCCATACACGCTAGATAAACTAGTAATATCATCAACCATGTGTAGTTATAACTAGTGATTATGATTGATTGATAGTTTTTTATAAGATAAGTTTAATGCTAGCTAGCAACTTACCTTGGCTTCTTACTGCATTCGCGTAACAGGCAGTCTCCTCGTGAAGGCAGGTGGTTAGAGCGTTGGACTAGTTAACCGTAAGGTTGCAAGATTGAATCCCTGAGCTGACAAGGTAAAAATCTGTCGTTCTGCCCCTGAACAAGGCAGTTAACCCACCGTTCCAAGGCCGTCATTGAAAATAAGAATGTGTTCTTTAACTGACTTGCCTAGTTAAATAAAGGTGTAAAAAATAAATTTAGAAAAAATCTGCAAAATTGAGGTCCAAAAATAATTAATCGCCCATTCCGATTAATCGGTCGACCTCGAAAGCGTATACACACACACCTCGATGCTTGTCCAGCTAAAATCTAACATCACAGAGAAAGAGAGCGAGAGAAAGAGAGAGAGTGAAATAAAATAACTTTAAACAGAGACCTCAATCTCTTTCATCTCCCACTGCACACACACATCGTGTCTGCCCGAGGGGTCCTCACCTCCCCCAAAATCTTCTCCCTCTTATGTTTGTTTTTGTTTTGCCGCGGCGCTTTTTCCTCGGCGTTGGCCAAAAATCAACTGGAGGTTAAGTTTGTGTAAACGCCTCGATAGGAAAATTGCTGTACGCCGACTTGAAATAACAGCAGAAATTACAGAGAGATGAAGGGAGAGAGAGTAGAGAGCGGAGGTCTGTCTGTGCGTCTGCCTGACACAAAGAACAATAAACACGTTCCACATGGCGAGAGGTGGGCTCCAGATGCAGGCCGGACCGGAGGACTAAAACGCGGAAATGGCTTCCAGACAGGCCTCAGTGAGAGCACAAAGGGCCATTCTCAACCACCGCCTAGCGCAGCACCCGCTCCTCTCCTGTCTCTCCTGTCTCTCTCCCTCCCAGCATCAACCGTCCAGCTCATTCAATTGTAAACACAGGGAAACTTCAGTTACATGACTTGTCCCGCGGAAACTCTCCACCAAAATCGCTGATTTTAACATGCTTGCGTTGGACTCGCTCCAGAAAACAAGTGAGGATACTATAAAGCGAGATCCTAGATTGGAAGTTGCTGTGGCCAGGCCAGCTAGGCCTTAGACCAAGACTCCATAGTAATCAGATTACGTGCAGATGAAAAATGGGTTTGAAGTGTTTGTAGTTTTGTAGTTTTTTTGGGATCCCCATTAGCTGTTGCCAAGGCAGCAGCTACTCTTCCTGGGGTCCAGGAACAATGTCAAGTTATTAAGTCCATTTGTTTGTATTAACTCAACTTGCCCAGGTCATCGTTAATTGCAGAGTAAATTCCCCTGTTTGCTTTGGGTGTGTGTCAATAATGAAATGGCGGCCGTCTAGGATACCAGTCCTGGCGACCTCCAGACTACGTGTCCCGATAGCCAAAATCTACGCAATGTAAACTAACAGGGTCTGGGTTTTTCTGTTGATCCTTGAATTCCAAGACAAGTGCTACAAACGAATCAACGCTAGGGCTCAATTCCTTAGCAAGCGTCAGGCTTAAGATTCCATACATATTGGTGCAGGCATTAAGGGCATGAAATGTAGCTGTAGGCGGGTATTCTGGGCTGAAACTGAAGAATAATGTCCCCCCTACAAACACACACACACACACACACACAGCTGGAGTTTTCTGTCGGCGGGTCGAGCAGGTGGCGCGGAGAACACGTTTTTTCTTTTAGCCGGGTGAGGTGAACTGGCCTGCAGAGAGAGAGCGAGAGAGAGAGAGGGGGAAAGGAATACTGGAAGGGGAAAGATCTGTTCTGTACTGTACCCTCTCTCTCTCTCTTTCTCTCTCATTCTCTCCACTCCCTTCACCTCATTGGTCCAGTTGACCAGGAAGGTCTGATATGATTGGTCACATCTTCCATGCGTGATGCTGCTGTAAGCTTGAAAGAATTTGGTCACAAAGTTGTCATAACATGTTCAGCTTTAAAGTCAGCAGCTTACAGTATCTCCTAAGATGGTTTGAAATTCACAATTACCATTTTTTTATGTCGTCTGTGTCTTTAATCCCTTTCAAGCATGAACTATAATCGCTAAACAATGAAAGTATGGCGCCCCAATTTGCATACCAGTGAAAGTTTCTTTTTAACTACATTTGATTGAAGTATAGACAACAGCATCGTCTTTTTGCACCCCGTGAAGACTTAGGAACTAAGACTAGCGTTCCAAATGACCCATTCTGTCCCGTCAGATGTCCTTGGTTGGTTTTGACATCTTCCCTTTGCTGATGGCTTCTTCCTGTACGCAGGGCTTCAAAAGCAGACAACGTTACGGACAAACATTTAGCCCATGAAGTCATAAAGTGGGGCCGAGTTAAACCACATTGCCGGGGCCTTGCCAAGCCTGACAAGACAGTAAATCAGAGAAGAAGTGGTCTTCGGGAAAAAACCACGTAAGAAACCCCGACCGGTTTCAAAGTTCGGCCCTCCTAAATCACCCAGCTATAAACACTTTATAATGCACTTATAAACATCGGGCCTGATTAATTAAGCTCCCGCAGGGGGTTGTGGGTGGACAGACAGATTGCGAAGACTATGAAACTCTCTGGAAGCTTTCAAAGTCCAGGAACTTTCAAAGTCCCCTCTGTTTTTTTCAGAGTTTGAAAGCTAAATTGATCAATCACCACCATGTGTTTCTGGTCTCCGAGGAATGGTCCGGGCGGTCTACAAAATGTCCGCCATGCATGTGGCTTGCTTGCCCACGTTGGATTTGAGGGTAGTGAGAATGTGGCAAGAATGCTTTTGGTGTGTGGAAGGGAAGAGGCCGGGCCAGGCGCTAGCGTATGTTTAGAGGCTGTCATAGCCAACCATCAGGGTGGAATCTGTCTCCCCCCCAGACCCACCAATCACCACATGTAGGTGACAGTTGGAGAGGGGCGGGCCAAGACTGCCGTGATTGATTGCAAGACCACAAATAGCTTGCATGCATTAGTTCTCCCTTACATCCACACAAAAACGCACACACACACACACACACACACACACACAAAAACACACACACATCACACACCCCTGGCTGCCTTGCTATTGATATTTGGATCTGTCCTGATGTTCTTCCACACCTCCCACCTGACTGCCTAACGAGGTCATTTCCACTAACACGTAACACGTCACGGAGCTCAATCAAA
This sequence comes from Oncorhynchus keta, assembly GCF_023373465.1. Taxonomy (NCBI): domain Eukaryota; kingdom Metazoa; phylum Chordata; class Actinopteri; order Salmoniformes; family Salmonidae; genus Oncorhynchus; species Oncorhynchus keta. Next base: position 53,357,601 of record NC_068421.1, on the reverse strand, counting down.
GACGGAGCACTGCAGCATCGCCACATCAAACCCTTCCCTCGATTTGCCTCCACTGGCCCTTAATGACTGGCAATGGTGCTGGAACGACGGGAAGTGAGGGAGAGGAAGAGAAGGGAGAAGGCAGGGGGGTGGTATTGATCTATCGAGACATAATGCCCTATTTGGATCCTGAAAGCGAGATGGCGATGGCCTCATGCACTCAGGGAAAATAGAAAGAAAGTATGCAGAGACGATAGGCGGTATCCATTTAAGACCCCCAATACATGTTTTGTGGAAAGAGATTTACATCTAATAGACCACAGGTTTACATCCGCAGCGTGGCCTTAGGAGGATTATTACATTCCCTGCGTTGTTACCGCGTAGTTACACGTGAGGATACCGCCGCCTGATTGGCCGAGGGGAGTAATACAGAAGTGCAACCCGTGCACTTTTCGATATCCCCCTAAAATAAAAGTAATGCAGTGAGATGAAGGAAGAGGAGTAGTAGGTGGAGCGCCCCGCCCTGTCCCCCTGTTTCCTCGGCCGCTCAGACACACACACACACACACACACACACTAACATAAGCTCTGGCAGTCCATAATTGAAGATGGACCTCGTCAAGACTGGATGAAGTCTCTCAATGCTCTCTCCGCTCGGAGATTACATCAGATGTGAGGGCTGCGCCGACTTAATTCTTATTTAGATTCACTATTTTTCTGTGGCAGATGGGCGGGGGGGAGTAAGAGAGGGAAAGATGGGTGAATAGAGGAGCCAAGAAGTTAGGAAATGAGGAGAGGAGAGGCTGTTGTGGAGAAGCGGGAGGGTGACTTGTGTTCACAAAATGCCTGTTTCATCGGGGGTGTTGATATGATGACCGGAGAACAAAGTGGTATGCGGGAAAGAGAGCCCGGGCAAGCTCACACAGAGAGAAGGGAAGGGGGTTGATCTCTGGTCTGGTGCGATAAGCGACTGGGGGCAGGGGGGCAGCAGAGGGCGGGGGCAGGAGGGGTAGTGGGGTGGAGAAGACCCTTACACTGCAGCTGGATGTGGACCCGGGCCCTTCTGACACTTATTCCACCCCCCCAGATTAGCTGTCATCTGATGCCAGGTCTGCCTGAACCCACCACTCCCCCTTCATAACCTTGCACCCCCATCCTGGCTCCCTCTGCCCCGTGCTTTCCTACGATGAGCCAATGAGCTACAGTCGATCTGGCGGGCTTCCACCAACATGGCTGGTGTTTGTGCTATGGTTTATCGCAACAAGACGCAAAATGGCCTTCCCACCAGAGCCCTGTGAAGGATTACGGGCCTCTTTGAGGATCTCACTCATGGCGCGACTGATAAGGACAGTCGAGGGAGAAGTGACGCTCCGTCCAAGGGGGACTGTTTGGGGGTGATTTATTCGGGGGTCAGCCTGTGAATTTGTGGTCAGTGTGTCAAACCTCTCATATTTAGTGAACACAAACAAAACCGGGTTTCACACTTAAAGAAACGGTTCCTATTTGTAAACCACCTGTAAAACCTATCAATTTGTGATCATCTATGATTTGTTCATGCCGATTTAGAATAGGCATTAGGTTATGGTCTCAGCATTAACTGCGTTCGGTCTATAGGGGCAGGTGTGTCCACAGAGGCAGGAGGCATCAAAGCCTTTTTAGACCTCCTCAGTCAGAAAGCCCGTCAAATCACATTCCCGTTATGCTCTTCAGAGTGGAAGAGATCAAATCCGGTTCCACTGGGGGACACACACACACACACACACACACACACACACACGTCTCGTCACTTAAGCTGCAGCTGTAAAACGGCCAGGGAAAATCCAAGTGGAGGGTGGATATTTGGAATGGGATTGAGCCAGACAGAGGACTGTGACATGGAGCGAGTGGAGATGGAACCACACAATCATCTTCTGGGCCGTGATTTGAGCCCTTGCGTTTCAGTTAATAGCTATGGCAGGGTTGGCGATATAGCCCCCTGTAAACTCGCACACGGCGCCACTCTCTGGAATTTCGCTATTAAAGGGTCAGATCTGTGGCACCGTGCAGGTGCTCAATTTGTATCGAAATTGCCCAGAGCGGCAAAGTAATTTAGCCAGAGCTGGGCGAGAGACAGGGCCCTGTGAAAGAGCTTAATGAAGCCGGCCTCACTCTGTAAACCCCTGTCAATCTCCAGGCCCTCTTCCCCTCCTGCTCCCGTTCTCCTTCTCTTCCTCGTCCTCCTCGCCTAGCGCATTCATCCATATAGAATAGTAGCATCATGTTGAGTTATCGTCAGCTGTCTGTATCCGCTGCACAAGTTGGACGCAAACGATCGCCATTGCCGTTCGTTGTGGAGATGTTTTTGGGTTCCAGGTCTATTGTAGATCCACGTCTGTTTTGAGTTTTGCTTCGGATAAAAAGTGTCAGCGAAATGCCATTCTATTTCTTCTCTGTCGTGGTCATTTCTCCTCAGACACACCATACTTGTCCTGTCTCATCCGCAGGTTTCTCCATGGGGAGTACACCGTGGAGGTGGCCATCAACGACTACCTGGACATCTACTGCCCCCACTACGAGGACCCGCTCCCCCTGGAGCGCATGGAGCGTTACATCCTCTTCATGGTCAACTACGACGGCTACACCACCTGCGACCACCGCATGAAGGGCTTCAAGCGCTGGGAGTGCAACCGGCCACAGAGCCCCAACGGACCGCTCAAGTTCTCTGAGAAGTTCCAGCTCTTCACCCCCTTCTCACTAGGCTTCGAGTTCCGGCCGGGTCACGAGTATTACTATATCTGTAAGTGGAAAAGTTGTCACATGGACGAATGTCACACACACACACACACACACACACACACACACACACACACACACACACACACACACACACACACACACACACACACACACACACACACACACACACACACACACACACACACACACACACACACACACACACACACACACACAGCTGCCTTACAGATACATGCTATTTGAGGTTTCAGGTAGAACTGATTGCCCGGCACGGACACACCTTCTTTGGCTGATCAAGGACTTGATGATTAGGAGAGTCTGGTCTGTAAGTGCTTGACTGGAACAAAAAATGTGCACCCCTGTGTACTGGTCCTTAGCACCAGGATTATGAAGAACCTTGCTTCTTAGCCGATGGGTCACATGGCCTAGTAACATGGATATAATTGGCTATTAGCTATTGGCTGCATTCAAGTCAGGACCAGTCAGGCTTCTGGTGAAGGATTAACTTCAGCCAATAGAAATCTTTATCAGACCCCATATTGTGACACCCTTTTATTCACCCCCCACACTGGTTATGTCCCCAAGTAAGGTAGAGAAATAAAATATGCAAGTAGAAATGACTTTGGACCCCCCACTGACCACACAAAACAGACACAGTTGTGACCCATCAAGAATATTCAGCGCTGTCAACCCATCGCTCTTTAGTTATCAGGGAATATCAGGGAATGTCATTTGGGTTGTACATGTTCGTTGTTTTGGTTGTTTGAAGGATGATTTGATCCAATTTGGTGGGAAGCGGGGGAGGAAGCCACAATAGCGGTAGGGGTTTAATTAATAGGCTTTGCGTGGTGGTGTCATTTTTCTGCCATGGATGGGTGCCAAGGCTAGGAACCAACCAGGAACGGGCTGTTCAAACCCACATGTCCTTGTATTTACTAGATAATTGTTAACTGGTATTTATTTGAAGTAATTCAATATAATCGTGAACCAGATGGTTCCAATTTAAGGTTCCTTGCGCTAATTGATTGAATGAAAACAAAAAGATAGTTATTGAGGCAAAAGCGATGTCATTGTGCTGCTACAATATAAATTCCAGGTAAACCACGGACCGTGAACTAAAGCCATAGCCCGTAACTAAACAGGCGCACTGTTACCAATCACAACATTCAGCAGCCAAACCAGAGGGGAGCCCCGGACAAATCGTTTATCTCCGGCTTCCGGTTGACTTGTCCGTCCGCGTGTTTTTTTGCCTGACCTGACATCCTTTTGTGTGGCACCCTGGCGCATCCCATCTCCTTCCACCCCTTGATGAAAATGTCAATTTGTCAAATGGCAAGCGAGCTATTAGCTGGGTGCTTAGCTTCACAGGGTGAGATCGGTGCAAGACCAGTTAGCGGCGCCCTCATGCGGAACGCCTCAAATTATGCTGATTGGTCAAATCATATTTAGCCGAGGGAACTTGATGGGGGTAATTGTGTCCTTCTGGCTCCGGACCGTGGTCATTACCATTTTTTGGACGTGAGGCGCTGAAAGCCATTAGTGGTGCGGTGGGTTGAAAGCGGCCAGGGTGGCGTGCTCTCCAGACAGGCCTGACACCTTGCCTACTGGACGCTCCACGCCCACTTCACTTTCAAGGTCGCGGCGCGCACACCGCTTCCCCTCCGTCGGAGCCGTTTCACCCCCCTCCTCCGTGGTCCATTCCCGGTGCGGTGTGTCCATGAGCATGACAGGACAGGCGTGGGTTTGCCAGGGTGCGTCTGTCCCTGTTTTGCTAATGGCCCTGTGAAAGGTGTCCTTTGGTCTGATGAAAAGGCCCCCTGCTGGGCACCGGCAGGGAAAAGGCTCAGAGCGGCATGCCGGATGCATTAATGAGGCAATTTCTGTTCCTTTTTTGTTTTGTTTTCTCCCCTCTCCTCTGTCTGTGCCCCCTCTCTCTCCTTCTAGTTCATCTTTTCCAAAAGAGGAACAACTTTAGAACCTAAAACAAATACAGTGAATTTCAGGGTTGGGTGTAAAGATGAGGACTTTTCATGTTATATTAATACAACTCAAGAACTGGGTTGCTCTAATTCTCTCTGTGTGTGCCCTTGTGTTGCTAGGGGGATGCCACTTAGCCCACAGGAGAAAAGGTGACACCGCCTTGTGATGCTAAATCCTGTGGCGGACCGAACGGCTAGAAAGACAGGCACACGACAGACAGCACGTCTAAGATTGATTCGGCACACAGCACATGACTCGTGGGTGATGTGAAGGGAGATGAGGGGAGATCAGGATCATTTTAAAGCACAGTGCTACTCAGCAGCTCATCATTTCTAGCTGTTCACTGCCATCTGTTGTTGGTAATGCCCAACTTAAATCACAAAGACAAGAAATTCCACGTTATAAGAGTATAATTATTTGTATTTGCCACTATGATATGATACACCCAAACTGTACAATATGGTATTGTATATTTTTTACTTTATATATTTCAAATATTAAAAAATATAATGTTTTTAGAAAGCTTTTCATGACGACATTTCTAAGAAGTGGGAGTGTGTGTACAGTACTGTAGCCTGCCAGACTATAAATCCATAACTCGCAGGGACAAGTTGTGACAGTATTTCGACAGCACCCCTGTGTGACAAGATCAGGGCCGGGGACCACATATAGGGCGGCTCTATACCTCAACCCAGCCCCCCTGGCCCGTCACTCACTGCAATGTGTATGGATGCCGCCCCTCCAACATATGGTATATATTTCAATGCTTATTATCCTCTGGGTGATGGAAAGGTATTTAGGCTGAGGGAAAAGAGTGGGGGGGGGGTGCTACAATGTCTAAACATCCCCCCTCCTAACCAGTGGGGCGTCCCTCGACTTATTATACTCTGCGGGATGTTGTCACTCCTGGAATGGAGGAGTGGAGGGGAGACAGAGGACTGGCAACAAAAAGAAAAGCCAGTTCAAAGTTAGCATTCAGTGTCTGACGATTCTTCCCCGTCCTGAGCTGTTTTTAATGTACTCCGCCCCGTAGCTCCTAGCCAGGCCCCGCATTGTGTGGCCCTTTGTCCCCAACAGCAGCCGAGGCTGGGAAGCAGTTTGCCCCGCCATTCAGCACTCCTTTTTTCTCTCCCCTCCCTTAGAAAATGATTTGGCTACTACCAATATTGTAGCTGTCATGGCCCCTGGAGTGTTAGGGCAAAGGGGGATGCTTGAGAAGTCGGGTGTGGGGAGTTACCGGGGTAAAAGGGGGCTTAGTTTGGTTATCTGTGAACAAAGGGGCACGTCCATCACCCCTAATGTGACCTCCCTACCCCCAACTCCCAGACGTGATGGGTTAGTGGTGGCACAGAGCCCTATCAGGCAGTGGTTTTGGAGAATTCTATGCTTCTGCATCTACACACACACACACACACACACACACACACACACACACACACACACACACACACACACACACACACACACACACACACACAGAGTTGTGACTGCTCAGTCACTGCCACCACCAATAACAATGCCCCCCATGTGCACTCTTGCAAATACCAAATACACACATTCAAATGCAAACCCAAAGAAAACACACACACACCCCACACCCCAACTAGAAACACGCACATAGACACACATTTAAATGGAAGTCTCAAGTTAGGTTAGAAGAATGTTTAGAGAGAGGAATAAGTGACAGATGCCTTTGCATTTATGCACTATATGTGTTTTGTGGATGTGTGCTATGTCAGTGTGTTGTTTGTGTGTCTTTAGTTGGCTTCATGTTATTCTGTCTAGACTATAATCTATGTCCAGCATTCCGGGCATTTACCCCACCAAATACGGAGCCATTTTAAAAGACCAATTACCAAAAATGCTGTTGCAGGAGAGTGGCCATTTTGGTGCCTGATATTTGTTTTTAATGGCAACAAAAATCGGTGTTCTTTTTTTGGGGATTCCCGAGAGACAAAATGAAACATAATTTGCCATGGTTAAATTAGGAAAGTACTGTTTTCAATTTTGGTCACAAAAGACTACACTTTTGACAGAAAAAAAATGCATTTTCAACGTTAATTAAGAATGCAGCACTACGCCCAAAGTCTCTTTCTGCTTCTCTCACTGGTTCTTTCCAGTGATGCTATTAGCATATCAGTGGTTGCATGGAGTTGTTGTTTTCCCTCACTGAGCCATATGTTGTGTGAGTACACTGAGACACTTGGATCGTGGAGTAGTGGAGTTCTGTTCTTTAGCACTCCCATTCACAGTAACAGCCTGCTAAGGGATTAGCGAGCCACGCTAACGTCTCTGCACACACAGCACCTGGTCACTGAGGCCTTCCGAGTTCCAACTCTGGTGGCAATGTCAGAGGGACAGGGTCACATAAGAAGACAAAAACTCCTCAGGTGTGACAAACTTGACTTCTGGCCCCCAAATTCTTCTACCAAGATGGCCGCCGTTTTTCACAGGCTATCATCCACAATTGCATCCTGGCCCTCAGCTGGGTTGCTTTTAAAATAGGGTTGGATGCATTTTTTTTGCGAGGAGATTGAAAGTTGACTGAAATGAGTGCCTGATGGATCACCTCTGTGAAATCTCGGCCCATTGAGGGTGGGACATTTCAGTTATAGCCCTCTAATGGAACATACGTACCATCTGTCCCAGCCAGTGTAATTTGAGCTATTTTCTCTGAGATCTGACAAGAAAAATGCTGCTGAATGTGTTATTCATTAACAAACATGTGCTTGTGTGTATTTCTCGTTCTCTTTCTTTCTCTCTCTCTCTCTCTCTCTCTCTCTCTCTCTCTCTCTCTCTCTCTCTCTCTCTCTCTCTCTCTCTCTCTCTCTCTCTCTCTCTCTCTCTCGTTCCAGCGTCTCCACACCCTAACCTTGTCGGTAAACCCTGCTTGAAGTTGAAAGTCTATGTCAAGCCCACAAGTGAGTCTTTTTTTTCTCTCTATCCAGTCTTCAGGGAATGTTGTGTGAAATTGCTTACACTCAAGTTTGGTAACACTAGCCTTCCTTCAGAATAAAAACCTTACATTTCTAATTTTGCCGATAACTTTGCCGCGTTAACAATGGGCCTAGTCATCAAACGAGACAGTAACATATTATATGAGGTTGTAGAGCTCTCCATCACACAAATCTCGTGCATTAAATTGTTCTATGGGCATCCACAAGTATTAATGTCTACAAATAAATAGACGGGTTCATTTATCACACAGATGGTTCAAAGTTTTACCAAACAGGCAAGGCAATTGTCTTAGTTCAGTTTCCCTACAACACTCTCCGAGCACTAGGCGAGCATTCCACTATGAAATGTGCACCAGTTCAAATCAGCCAATCAGGCGAAAAAGAGGAGCTCCTGTGGCGCAACTTTTGGCACGTGCACCTCGCTGTCTACAGCCCCCTGGTGACGTTAGTTAATATCCGGCGAGCAGCTAGCTATGGCACGGTTGTTTCCATCCGGAATATTAACGAGGCGACCACCCCCATTTTATAATCCTCCTCCACATTTACTGGATTGTTGACCAGAATGTGGGGTGTTTAGTTGTAGGTGTTTCTTTACAATCAAATCCAATTTGATTGTATTTGTCACATGCGCCGAATACAACAGGTGTAGGTAGACCTCACAATGCAGTGCTTACTTACAAGCTCTTAACTAACAATGTAGTTTTGAGTAAAAATCTTTACAACAAAAAAAGTCTTTACTGAAAAAACTGAAGTAAACAATAAAAATATATATTTTTTAAAACAGCAGATGATTAAAGAGCAACAGTAAAATAACAGTAACGAGGCTATATACAGGGGTGCGGGGGCACAGGTTAGTCGAGGTAACTGAGGTAAATATGTACATGTAGGTAGAGTTAAAGTGACTATGCATAGATTATAGAAAGAGAGTAGCAGCAGTGTAAAAGGTCAGGATGCTCTCGATGGTGCAGCTGTAGAACTTTTTGAGGATCTGAGGACCCATGCCAAATCTTTTCAGTCTCCTGAGGGGGAATAGGCGTTGTCGTGCCCTCTTCACGACTATCTTTGTGTGTTTGGACCATGACAGTTCATTGGTGATGTGGACACCAAGGAACTTGAAGCTCTCAACCTGCTCACTACAGCCCCGTCGATGAGAATGGGGGCGTGCTCGGCCCTCCTCTTCCTGTAGTCCTCGATCATATCCTTTGTCTTGATCACGTTGAGGGAGAGGTTGTTGTCCTTGCACCACACTGCCAGGTTTCTGACCTCCTCCCTATAGGCTGTCTCATCGTTGTCGGTGATCAGGCCTACCACTGTTGTGTCATCAGCAAACTTAATAACTTAATGTGTTGAAGTCATGCTTGGCCATGCAGTCATGGGTGAACAGGGAGCATAGGAGGGGACTGAGCACGCACCCCTGATGGGCCCTGTGTTGAGGATCAGAGTGGCAGATGATGGTCTACTTGAAACATGTTGGTATTACAGACTCGGTCAGGGACAGGTTGAAAATGTCAGTAAAGACACTTGACAGCTAGTCAGCGCATGCTCAGAGTACATGTCCGGGTAATCTGTCTGGTCCTGTGGCCTTGTGAATGTTAACCTGTTTAAAGGTCTTACTCACATCGGCTACTGAGTGTGTGATCGCACAGTCGTCCGGGAACAGCTGGTGCTTTCATGCATGCTTCAGTGTTGCTTGCCTCGAAGCACGCACAGAAGTCATTTAGCTCGTCTGGTAGGCCCGTGTCACTGGGCAGCTGGCGGCTACGTTAGGTTATAAAATGTGTAAACTGTCATGCAATTTTTTCTCAGCAGTCCCACAAATCTCTCATTCTGAGCCCATATTAACCCAGGGAAGGAAGACAAACAGAACCTAAAGTATAGGAGAGGAGAGAAAAAACTGTCGGGGGAGGTTCTCTTCTGCACTCTTCAGCCAATCCAGTAAGTGTGGAGGAGGAGTTAAGAGGGTGTCGCCTTGTTTACGTTCAAAAGAGGAAGTCACGTCACAGGCTCTCTTCCATTTCCCCTGAAAACTGGATAAATCCGGTTGTTAGTGACCCCGCTGAGGGTGGTCGGAGCCTAACCTGCGAAGCCCTCTGCTTCTTGATTGATGAGGGTAAACCTTCGCCGCCTCTGTCTTTGCTCAGCACACTATCATCCAGACTCCTGTTCAGAACTGCTTAGGATCCCAGTTAAGCCACTAGGACTCGGAAACACACACACACACACACACACACACACACACACACACACACACACACACACACACACACACACACACACACACACACACACACACACACACACACACACACACACACACACACACACACACACACACACACACACACACACTGCAGTCAGAGGTACATGCTGCTGCCCTCTGGGCACAGTCTGGTGGACATAATTCATCTGACAAGGTCAAGATAACAATCCAAACGCTGACATCCGCCTAGTCATCATTCGTCCGAAGCTTGATGCTGTGGCGTCCCATAGGGATCTGTTTTGGGGTTTTACAAGTCACAGCAGCAGCAGGCTCCGGAGCAGGTATTAGCCATTTAAAAATGGGGTTTAAAGTTGACTTAATCTCAGACCAGCTTTATGTGCGAGGTAACGTTCTCCGGTGCTCTTTTGAAACGACAACTTAATGTAGTAGAGCTCCGCAGGTTGCACTGTAGTTTTATACACGTAAAAAAAGTTCCTATGTTGCAAAACCATCCGGGTCCGTACGGAGGAATTATGAAGCACCCACAGCATTTTTCCCGGGCTCATACACTGTTGTGGACCTATGCCTTTCCATAAGCATTGTTGTCGAGATTTGAATGGAGAGGTTTCTTTACCAACTGTTTGTTTATCAAGTTGCTTTTTAAAGGCGGCAGAGACATGGCCAGTTAGAGCCCAGAGAAAGAGTGGTCCGCTTGCGTTCTTTCGGCTCACAGGAGGCATTCATTCGTTTCAAGCTATTTGTACAAAGCCTATGGAGAATGAAAGGTATTAAACTCCCTTCACAGCTCAGACTACTGTGTCAATATTTGGAACGGTGTTATTTGCAGTAATATCCCTGAGCTCTAGTTTGGTGATTTTCATTTGGAATTTAACCCGACTGGGTGTGCTATTCCATTATCTCTGTATAATTGTGAATAAACATGTTAGAGATGATCCATTTCACAGGGCAGTTAAAACAATTATATGTAAATTGAAAGTCATACACTTTGTCTATTACGGAGTGTTTCAATTGTCAGTTTCCTTTGGTGCTACGGCATATTAGCATGACAGCATTTTTGCCTACTTTTTCCCTCCCTGTGCAGTATAGTATAATTAAGATATATTGTTTGAACGGGTGGAATTAAATTGTATATGGTAAGTAAAAGTCATAGTTAATATTAATGCTATAGGCACAATCCAGTTACCTCAACATTTATAATAGTACACTTTTCAAAAACGACAAAGAATACTGTGGTTTGTAACCAAACAATGGCTGATGATCGATTGCTATTCTTCTTTGGTTTTTACCAGCGTGTTTCAGAGTCAAATGAACTGATTTGTTTCTCTTAGTCGTTTTTGAAACGACTGTTCAGTCACCCGTCAGGTCACGGACGTTAGACATCAGTGAATGTTCACGTATAACCCTCGATCCCACAAGTCCATTCACAGTATATTCACCAGGGGCGTAACCAGAAATTAATTGGTGGTTGAGCCTGCAGGAATTTGGATGGGCCAATGATTGGATGGGCCTGGCAGGGCCTAGCTCCCCAGCTGGGGGGCCTTCGTCCACCCAGGCCCACCCATACCTATGCCCCTGATCTACACTAACAGTATCCCTGAAAGCCATTTGATGCTATGTGACTGAGGATTGCACACGCAAGCTCTGGCTCTTTCTTTAAAAAAAAAACATTTGTCTGCACAAATAATATGCACCACTTTCGCTATTTGAATATCTCGAGGAGAAACGCATTTAATTGATACTATGGTTAAATCAGGATTTTTTTTCGGGTGGATTTCGGGTGTGGATTCGCTCGGGAAGTTGGAAATTGCGTTTCCATAGGCCCGAACGGATCCTGTGTGGATTGGAGATTGTGAAATATATATGTGCATATTTACAATTGCAGTATGGCGAAGAATGCGGGGGGGGGACCTGTCTGTTTAAGGCCTTTATTATCCAAAACAACATGGCCTAGCCTCACGCCAGCCTCGGCCCAAACCATTACCACAATTTCTCTCCCTAAGTCTGGTGTGGCTGTTTATTTTCCATCTGCTCTGAGAGGGTAAAATCCCTAATCTTGTTTGGGAGACGGGGGTTAACCTTGTTTTTTTCCCCCAGAAACCCCCCTTTTTAATGTCTTTTGGCGGAATGGAAACAGCCTACTCTTTAATATTTAGTCAAGGAATCCAAAATCAGAAAGCTATTAAAGTCATGTTAAATAGACCTGCTCAAGGGAGAGAGAGCCGAGGTGTTGTAGCTCACGTTTCATACGCCTGTACGTAGTACATTTGAGGACACTGTCAGCCTCACGCCTCAACTCTCCTTGAGTCAACCCTCTATTGTCAAGCCTCGACCTCAGATGTCCTAAAATGTGCACCATATGCCAAAGCAGTGTTTAGGCCCCACGCGTTGTTTGATTGGCTGTATCTCCATCAGTGTGACTCGTGTCTTCAAGACGAGGCTCCCGACGGAGACCTGTCAACAACATGTAGAGCGTCTCACTCTGCTCCTGCATGCCAACTGTGGAGATGACAGTCAACGTGAGAGGTGTAAACAACATTACAGTTGTATGTATGACTATTGACAGAGCATATCTGGGTCACAGGGAAGGAAATAACCAAAAGGCATCAATGTATGCTTTTCCCAGCGATTTGACACAGCCCAGAGACAGCCAGATTGAAACTGCACAAGGATTTGACTGTATTAGAATGGAACCTGTTTGAAGCATAACCACTCTTTTTCTCTCTCTCTCTCTCTCTCTCTCTCTCTCTCTCTCTCTCTCTCTCTCTCTCTCTCTCTCTCTCTCTCTCTCTCTCTCTCTCTCTCTCTCTCTCTCTCTCTCTCTCTCTCTCTCTCTCTCTCTCTCTCTCTCTTCCCCCCTTTTCTCTTTCTCTATCAGATGACTCGGTGTATGAGTCCCCGGAGCCCTTCCTGACAGACGACAGCACCGGTGGCTGTTGCATGGCCGCCCCTTGCCTATCCCTTATGCTAGCAATGCTGCTCACGCTACTCCTTTCCTGCTCATAGCATCCTGGGCCCGCAGGCCGTACCCCCATTAAACAGCCCCCCACCAGTATCCCTCCAGCCCCAATCGACTTCCCCTCAAATCTGCCACCTCTGACCCCCTATAAAGGGAGAAAGTGACACGACTCCTCCCCATCTCCCGTCCTCTCCTTCTCCCATACCGGTCCACTCTCCTCCACCTCTCGACAGGCACCACCTGGACACCGTAAACTCATACTGCCCCTCCCTCCCTTCCCCGCCCACCCAGAACACCTCCTCCCTCCAACTCCTCAGCGGAACCCCTGCTTCATGACCACTGGCCTCTGACCCTCAGCACACAGCTCAAGTCCAGTGGGCGATTTAAAGGGAGTATTCCTGGGACCAGGAAGGAGTCCCTTAAAGACCTTACAAAAACAGCCTCCCAGCTACCGAGGAGCGCTGGGATGTGCAGGAAGTGGAGGGGGTGGGTTTGAAACTAACTAAAAGGAGGACGAACTCCTCTCCCACCCTTTCTTGATTGCCGATGGATCGACAGTGACCGTTGTCGTCGACAGTGACGTCTTCTCCACTTATTAAGGACCCTCTCGTGTTCATCTTCGGACTGTTTGCGTTTCTCTATGAGTCTTTGTGCTTTGATAATGCCCAATAGTGTCCCACCTGTACATGTTCATTCTGTTACAGTGTATTATATCGTAGTATCTTTCTTTGACTCCTGCAGCGATAGATCACAGCTGAGCCGTCGTTCTTTCTCTCTCTATCTCTCTTCTTCTCTTCTTTCCTCTCTTCTCGTGTGTCTCTGACCAGTCTCTAATATCCTGGCAATTTCTAGCAGTAGCAATCCAGAGTAGATAAGGACCTTTTCTGTAAATCTGCCAAAGACACTTGTTGAAATTTTATACGAGGGGTGGGGTGGGGGGGGCAGGGGTGTGGGATGGCGGCGCTGTGGCTTTCCAACGAGGTTGTAAGCAGCCATAGAGCTCTGTGTAGACCCTCTGAATCATGCCATGGGGGTCCTATCACGGACAGTAGGTTGACGTTTGCCATGAGTCTTGTCCTGGTGGCAGAACTGAGCGATTTCCTCTTAGATAGGCCAGCTGCAAAGTCAAAATTGGCTATAATGTACAAATTAAAATTAAAATGCAGTTTAAAGTTAGGGTTAGGGATTAGTGTTAACAGTGTGGGTAAGGTTAGAGTTAGGTTTAAAATCTGATTTTATTACTTTGTGGCTGTGCCAGCTAGTGTCCACTCTGCAGAGCTGCCTCAAGAACAAGATTCATGCCGAAAAGCGCTAACCTGCTTACGGACAGGGCAGTGTAGATTTAAAAAAAAAGAATGTTCCTTAAGAAAACAAACAAATGAACCGTTTCAAAAATTGCCTTTTTTCCACTGGTGCTGAATTCAAAACGAGTCTCCGTCTCAAGCTGCGGTGCTGAGTAGAAGTGGGACATCCTGTAGTGGTGAAGTGTTTTGTGAATTTCAGGTTTTGCTTTTTGTTTCCCCATCCTTCCTTCCTCTCATTCTCCCACGTTTTCTTCTCTAGCATTCTCTCTTAGCCCCCCTTCTCTCTGTCTCTCTCATGCTCTGAATGTGAGTTTTCACCGCGTGACGTTTTTTTGCCGTGTGACACATGCCCATTGCTATGTCAGGTCCCCCTGTCTCAGTCCCACTACTACGGCTGTGGGCCGCTGGGACTTTTCCCGGAGATTGAGATAATGGACAATGTGAACTCCCCATGCACTGTGCAACCTAAGGGACCGGGGCCCTCCATGGACAGCAATGGGGAGATGGATGGCCCCCAAAATACTAGGAGTTTGGAATCTCAGTAGCACTTTCGCTCACAAAATGGACTCTTCTGTTTCATGAAGAAGAAAGAAAGAAATGAGAAGAAAAGATGGGGACCGAAGTGTATGTATGAGGATCATTTTGTGGCTTTGTGATAGAACGCTCCTCATGATCATGACGTTACACCGAGAGCTGGCCTACAACATCCGCAGGAACTCCGAAATAAACAACCATTTTTAAAAAAGTTCGCTAAATACAACTTTTATATTTTACTTTATTCCATGTTATTTTTTACTTTACTTTTCAAAAAAGCAGCAGAAATGATTCATATGTGATATGAAATTATAATGTAGACCCTTGAATTACTAGATCGATGATGGGACAGTCTCTGCAGTCAAACAAGTCTAGAGAAGTCAGCCATTTGCTATTGTTGTTGTTGTTTTCCTGCTTGTATCACAATGCATTCTGGTACTTGTAGTCCTGTAATCATTATTTTTAAAGGTGAAGAACATGGTGTGGTTATCAGATCAATTCCTTTTTTAGTTGGTTTAAATGTGGATGAAACCTGTTTTGATTTCATATGAAATGTTCTTGTTTTGGCATAGGAAAGTTATGGGGGGGAAATGGAAAAAAACACAAATAAAGCTTTTTTTGTCTGTAGCGGAAATAGCTCTGGTTTACAGTGTGACATGTCTATACTGTAGGCTACAGAGTGAATACATCATCAGAGTATTCAGAACTGCTGTTTCAATCAAACATGAGCTCTCAGCCACTGTTTCGAGCGTCTTTACCTAAAGTAAATTGCAGTCTAATGTTGATAAGCTGTTTTGTAGTTTAAAAGGATGTCTGCATATATTCTTTGAAAAGATTTCTTGTTTTTTGTACATTTTGTTAATGGTTGCTTGTCAAAAAAAAAAAAAACATTAAAACAGTTCATGCATTTAAGAAATTGAACTTGTTAGAAAGCTGGGGTGGTTTAACATGGTCAAATCTAAGGATCGTCCCTCAAGATTTTCCAAAAGGTAATCAATTTGATGGATTTGCCACTTCTGACAATTCTCTTCCCTGTGATGCATGCCTAGCATAAAAACCTATTTTAATCAAAGAACAGACTTCCAGACCTGTGCTGATTGAATTCTAGTGAGTGTTCAGAGGGAAGATCATTTCAGAAATGTATCAATCAGTGTTTGATCATTTCACAACAAATAAAGCTTCCACTAAAAGTGGCCTCTTTGATTTTGGCTTTAAAACCGTGAGCTTATCGCTCGATTCTGTCCGTGTCGCTACCTCGCCACTTCCCAAAGAGCTGCTCTGACTGGTGTGAGATTGACTCATCTCGCTCACAAAAAAAAACTAGAGAGAACTTTTGTATATCTCATGAAATCAGATGTCCCAGAGGATTATGCAAAAGGCCTAGGGGTGGATTAGAGAATGATCAATACTTTGCCATGATACCAGTTCCCTCAAATGATTGTTTCTACAGTTTTGATACAGGCTCCCTTAAAGTATCACAACTATTATGTGCAATAATATAATACAAGAAAATAGTAAATGAAATTCGAGCAGAGACACAATACTTAATTATACCTAAAAACCTCAAATACACAGCACTGGTTCCTCCCTCCATGTTGATCTGAACCATTTCTGTTCTTTCAGAAGAGAATGGGGGGGGGGGTTGTTAGAAAAGATGGTGGAGTCGTGTTCAGGAAATGGGGTTTGATAGCAGTGAATGCTGCAGGTACCTCATGCTGAGGCAAAAACTGGTAACCTGGGGAGACTGATAAAGAGGAGATGGTATAATTGAGGGTGCATTGGGATGGGTTTCTCTCTACCATTTCCCTTGTTTTCTATTTGTCCCCCACACCATCCCCCGTTGGAGATTCAGCTGGGTGTCTCGCCGCTATTTCTTTGCTGAAGCATACTGTGCTTTGTACTTGCAATACATCGCAGGCAGTCATATCTGCATTGACCATCTCCAATGGACCACTACCCCTTATGCAGCCACATCCGACCACCTGTAGACGTATTGAAGACATCTCATCTGGGGTTCGGTGAGAATATGATTTCCTATAATGACCGTTACATGAGGCCTAGATTTTTCTCTGTCCCCGAGACATGCACTCCTATGACTCACGCAAATGTTTGAGTTACGAACACACAGTTCAAGTTTGGATTCAGCCCCATGGGCCTGTAGCTTTCAGATGGAACTCCTGTAATCACAACTGTAATCACAGATGGATGATATTAACCCCGTTTTTAAGGGCTAATGGAGCAATCTCAATGGCCCTCTGCTGTCTCTGGTTATTGCAGTAATGGTAATGGGCTAGCACAACTGTTTCACGGGCCTCTCATCTGTTCTCCATTATAAGACATCCTTCTCATGTTTTCAGTCGGCGCATCTAACACAGGTACAGTACATTGCTAACGTTACTAATGTCTGTTTATGACTTACTGATCTGGTTTGTTCGGGACTTCGTTAACCATGCGAGGGATATGAGTTGGCAAACCCTTGAGAAAGTGGTAAAGGAAAAGACCAAAGATACCCCTCCTCTTCTTGGCCAATTACCAGATGAAGTAGCGTCGCCACTCTAGCAACAGGAGTCTGAAGTTCCATGGGGAACTCTTAATAGAAAAACAGACTGATTAGTTATCCTCTGCTCCTGGACTCATCTTCACCCTCTGGTCCTCTATTGATCCTCATCTTTGTTTTCTTTTGGTTCAAGTGTCTCTCCTACATTCCTGTCTTGCAGACAGCGGGCCCATGTGAGGTGCCGCCACAAAGCACTGCTTGACCTTTCCACAATCAAACGGCCAATAGCTGAGGGCCTATCAAGCCCCCAGTGTGAGTTACTTCGACAGCTCTGCTTTGCCAAGAGATTGCACCCCAGGCGTCGCTTAACAAGATAATGCACGGCCGCTATCATAGCTCACTCAGAGCCAAATCGTGACTCGCAATCTTAAGCTGCGAAACACCCCGCCCCAGAGTTCTCCTCGACGACGTGTTGTACTTAGTCATGAAGAATTCTGGCCAGCCGTGCATGGAGCAGGAGACAAGGTGCTGCAGTTTCGGTTCCTGTTGTACAGTATAGTTTTTACCCATTTCTGGCCTCCAAAATCACATCATAGAACTCCAACAACGTCGGTGAGTCATTATTATAGAAGAGACATGTCTGTCGTGATCTGTAGAAGGTATATTGTTTCAAATTGTATTCAGACTAATTTTCTGTGATCGAGGTCACGGCACCAACGTAACCATCCCATTATTGAACAACGTTGGCTGGGTCTTCAGTTCTGAGGTAAGGTTACGCTTCAACATATGTGAGCCTTCCTTAGTGATCTACCTCACATCTATGACGATACCTTATCATGTTTTCTCATTCAAAGTATATTTTGTCTATGTGCTAGTGAGAAACATGACATGGCAATAATGATACTAAGAAAAGCGTCAACTGCTTACATCAAATGACTGTGCGATATTGCATGGTGCCTACGCAAGTTCTGTTGAAACCATGTTTAACACTACTGTAGAAAAAAGATTGATGACAAGTGTGTTTTCCTTTGAACTTTCCTCCCCTGGCCTTGCTAAAAACAAGCCCTGGGGTGGCAGGTAGCCTAAGGGTTAGCGCGTTGGGCCAGCAACCGAAAGGTTGCTGTATAAAATCCCTAAGCTGACAAGGTAAGAATCTGTTGTTCTGCCCCTGAACAAGGCACTGTTCACCGGTTGGCCGTCATTGTAAATAAGAATTTGTTCGTAACTGGCTTGCCTCGTTAAATAAAGGTTCAAATAAAATACAACCCTCGCTTCACAGGCCAGTTCTCTCCTACCTTTCTTTAACTTCAGGACACGTACTCCAGCGGTAAGTAGTTACAATACATTCTGTTTGCAATGTTAATTTCCTTCATTTAACACATATTTTAGCATAATTAACAGGAACGAGACAATCTGCTGCTAATTGATTCTGCATTCGGCCAGATGATTCTCATTCACTGGAGCCTTTTTCCACTCTCTCAAATACAAGAGGGTGAAGGACTGGCTTTCTTTATTAATGAGCACCATCTGTGTTGAGGCTGAGAGAGGAAGAATGAGGGAAGAGAGAGAGAGGAGGGAAGGAGGAACAATGTTGTGTAGGTAAAGCCAAAGAGGCGCAAATGTCTATTGCAAAGATAACGATTTAAGACTATCATAAAATGACAGGATGTAAGAAAGTTTCAGAATAGAACTCTATTGAAGTCTGTGTATCCAGATTATAAAGCCAAAAGCAAGTTACTACTTCCCCTAAGCTTGGAGAGAAACTTAGAACTCTGAACATTCACCCATCCTAATGGTCTCTTTTCCATTTATTTAAGTGTCTTTCATGCAAACTGAACCAGTTCATAAGTGCAAGCAGATGTCTCCTCTCTGTTCGGAGAAGAAGGGTGCTTCAGGCACAGAAACTCCATCCTTGGCATTGAGCGCAAACCGTGCAAAACAGGTTCTCCTTTTTATGTTATTTTATGTAGGCAACAGGACAGGCGTTTGAGACCAGCGCCAGATATAACGTACTCAACACGTGACAGACACCCCAAAATGATGATAAGCTACTCAATGTACAGTACCTCAGGTTTCCCCCCCCACCCACTGTGCAAACGGTTGTTTTCTGAACAGTCCTTATGACACATTAATCATCTGCATTATTCACACTGTGAGTCAATGTTTCAGGAGAATAGTCATTTTATCATTGTTAATGAAACAAGCACAGCTCATTACTCTGTGCGAGGTAAATCTATGTCACGCTGCGCCTCAGGTTAGAGGGAATTATAATCGATGAGTCAGGGTGCAGGGGGTTAATATACAATGAATGCAGGTTAGATCTAATTTATTTATCCATTTGTTCATGTGCTGCCCTCCATCTTAAACCCTTAAATGAGATGCATGCTCTCAGGCACATTCGATACCTCCCTATTTACCATTCACCCCCTCCAAGTGTGCACACTTCCACATGTAGCAGAATAATAATGTTAATGTTGTGATCCATAGCCTCAACCAGACATGTTGATCTGTCCATAGCCTCAACCAGACCTGTTGATCTGTCCATAGCCTCAACCAGACCTGTTGATCTGTCCATAGCCTCAACCAGACCTGTTGATCTGTCCATTGCCTCAACCAGACCTGTTGATCTGTCCAGGGCCTCAACCAGACCTGTTGATCTGTCCATAGCTTCAACCAGGCCTGTTGATCTGTCTATAGCCTTAACCAATCCTGTAGATCTGTCGATAGCCTAAACCAAACCTGTTGATTTGTCAATAGCCTCAACCAAACCTGTTGATCTGTCCATAGCCTCAACCAAACCTGTTGATCTGTCCATAGCCTCAAGCAAACCTGTTGATCTGGCCATAGCCTCAACCAATCCTGTTGATCTGTCCATAGCCTCAACCAAACCTGTTGATCTGTCCATAGCCTCAAGCAAACCTGTTGATCTGGCCATAGCCTCAACCAAACCTGTTGATCTGTCCATAGCCTCAAGCAAACCTGTTGATCTGGCCATAGCCCCAAACAAACCTGCTTCGTATTGATATACATTAATAAACATTGAATTTGTAGATTCAATTAAGCCAAGCACATTTTCAGAGTAAAGGAATGTGATTTTGCCAGAACCTGAAATACAGGTTTTGATTGAATAGCTTCCTCAAGTTTATCGCCCTGTCCTTGTTTGCTGGGTTCTGAGAGGTAATTTACATGAATTAGCGTAATAAGATAAAGATTTTATCTTCTTCTTTGTGCTACTTTGTGCATGCTAGAAGACATGCAGGGTCTTGATGCGCCGTGTGAGACGTGGAGTGCAACAGTTTGTGTAGAAAATGAACAGCGGTGGTCTGTTTTCATACAAGGATCAGATTAGATTTAACAAGAGCTAACTGTGAAATGGATAAAACAGGCTTGGACAAACTATAGTCAGGATCAACAGTCACCATCAAATTGAAAAGGAGTGGAGACCTCATTGAAGATGGTAAAAGACGAGCAAGCCGTCTCATTTACATTTAAATAGACGCACACAGTTGAGACGCAGGGAGGGTAAAATAAATATTTGCATTTGTGGTCGATTTGATTAAAATACTTTGGTGCAGCAGAAGAGGGTCCACAGTTGTTTTTTTTGCGCTCTGACAACAGCATCTGAACTGCAAATCACGACTTGAAAGCTAAATTGAGTTTTTGTCTTTCGAAAGCATGTTCAGTCGTTAGATAGAAACGCACTGTATCCGACAACTACACGTAGATTAATGTGAATTAATTTAATGTCAAACCTCATCTAACCTGTCAAGTATGTCAGCAACACCTAGCTAGCTTCGGCTTAGCATTAGCATATTTCAGTACAAAACAGTGTGGTAGGACCCCTGACAGCATACAAACACCCAAATCACATCGCTAAATATAGTTTTCAATTCGTTTTGGTTATTAAACAAAATTGTTTAACACTATTGTTTGAGTAACTGTGATTCATTGAGTGAACTATCAACTGCTGCAACCTATCTTGTTACTTATTTAGTTAATTTCTATCATTCTACTTTTAATATGCCAATTAGCAGATGCTTTTATCTAAAGCAATTTACAGTCATGCATGCATACATTTGATGTATAGGTGGCTCCAGCGGGAATCAAACCCACAACTCGTGGCATTGAAAGTGCCTTGCTCTACCGACTGAGCCACACACTAAAGTCCAGCTTATGAAAGGTGATATCATTTCTTCTGCCACAAAGCCAACCTCCAGAATGACGGGTGGCCCACCATTACAGGAATGATGACTTTGGGTGACTTACACTCATGGATAATGACATGTTTACATGTGATATTCATGAATCAATTTGGTGAACGGATTCTGTTTTATTGAAATCGGAAATATCTTGTAGATAATGAGGGGGGTGTGATCTAATGTTATGGCTCATTGCTTTGTATTGATATACTCTAAGTAATTATGTCCAATCTTGGTTCAGGCTATTTGCCCTTTCATGAATAAGGAAAATAATGGGGGAATATGACATTTCTGTAAGACTGACCAGTAAGCAGTGTTCATTCTGAAGTTCATATAATGTTACACACAGTATAAAGGGACATATAAACATTTTATATAAAGAAATGCTGCTTTTGGGACGGGCAGCAGGAATTATTCAATGGAGAAGCTATGGGGTAGCTTGGTCATTGCATAGGGGTGCTTGCAATCTTTGGAAGATATGCACGTGAACACACATGGACACGTCCACACACGCGGTCACGCCCACACACGCGGTCACGCCCGTGAGGTGAGAGAGAATGACGTCGAACTCGACCACCAAATATTGTCAAATCTACACGTACTAAATGTGTCATTGAAAATCATGCAAGGATTTGCAAGACACCAAGCAATACACATGTTAACTCCCAAACAACAGCCCTCCATTAGTCCAATGACAATAGCCAAATTAGCTTGTGTTCAGTATATTACAGCTAGAAGCCGAATGGTATAGCTATAGGAAACAAAGCAGTTATCGGCGAATCTTTAGCTAGTAGCTAATGTTAGCTAGCTGTCGATTTGCTTGCTATCGATTTGCTTGCTAAGTTTGAACGTTTACAAGAAAAATAGGCACTTGACTTCAATACATCCTCAAAAACATGAATAATCTTACTGCAGAAGATCCCCCTTTCAAATTATTTCAGGTGAAAATTCCATGAGGGGATACATTCCATAGCCTACTAGCAATTATTGTAGAAGGTCTGGCTTGCTAGCTACTAGCTAATATTTAAGTCAAGTGCAGCAATTTTGAAACGATAGGGCTCGAGTGTACACATTGCCTGTAAAAACAGATCATGGATTAGATACTGTACCCACACATCCTGATTTAAACCTATTTTGCTAGCGATTTAAAATATCTGACTCTGAATCAGGGGATAGCTACAGACAACCTTTACATAGTCTAAAGATATGTCAGTCAGCACAACATTTCAACCACTCAATTTCAAGAGATTCTGGCTGAGCCAATGAGGAGGCACAGTGTTATGTAAACTGGACCGGCTCCCTGAGGAGTCAGAGCTCAAATCAAATCAAAGTTTATTGGTCGCGTACACAGTTTGAGGTGTTATAGCGAAATACTTGTGTTACTAGCTCCTAACAATGCAGTAAAATGTCAAAGAATTAAAATGTAATAAAAATATGTTCAAGATAAAAAAAAAAATCAAGAACAGCGGGACAAATGTGTTTAACAACTCAAATAGCACTGTAATAAATGCAATCTATGTGTATGTACATCGGGAGAATTTACATAAGATCAGATAAGAATGATATATACAGCAGTAGTTATTTTATAGTAAGCCACATTATACAGTGCATTGAGAAAGTATTCAGACCTCTTCCCTTTTTCCACATTGTGTTATGTTACAGGCTTATTCTAAAATGGATTAAATAAAAAAAATGTCCTCATCAATCTACACCCAATACCCCATAATGACAAAGTCGAAACAGGGTTTGTAGAATTTTCGCAAATTCTGGAGAAAAAAAATCCAAAATACAGATATACCTTATTTACATAAGTATTCAGACCCTTTTCTATAAGACTCAAAATTGAGCTCAGGTGCATCCTGTTTCCATTGATCATCATTGAGATGTTTCTACAACTTGATTGAAGTCCACCTGTGGTAAATTCAATTGATTGGACATGATTTGGAAAGGCACGCACCTGTCTATATAAGATCCCACAGTTGACCGTGCATGTCAGAGCAGAAACCAAGCCATGAGGTAGAAGGAATTGTCCGTAGAGCTCCGAGACAGGATTGTGTCGAGGTACAGATCTGGGGAAGGGTACTAAAATATTTCTGCAGCATTGAAGGTCCCTAAGAACACAGTGGCCTCCATCATTCTTAAATGGAAGAAGTTTGGAACCACCAAGACTCATCCTAGATCTGACCACGTGGCCAAACTTGAGCAGTCGTGGGAGAAGGGCCTTGGTCAGGGACGTGATCAAGAACCCAATGGTCACTCTGACAGAGCTCCAGAGGTCGTCTGTGGAGATAGGAGAACCTTCCAGAAGGACAACGGTCTCTGCAGCACTCCACCAATCAGGCCTTTATGGTAAACTGGCATGACGGAAGCAACTCCTCAGTAAAAGGCACAGCGTGCTTAGAGTTTTCCAAAAGGCACCTAAATACTCTCAGACCATGAGAAACAAGATTCTCTGGTCTGATGAAACCAAGATTGAACTCTTTGGCCTGAAAGCCAAGCGTCATGTCTGTAGGAAACCTGGCGCCATCCCTATGGTGAATCATGGTGGTGGCTGCATCATGCTGTGGGGATGTTTTTTAGCGGTAGGGACTGGGAGACTAGTCCGGATCAAGGGAAAGATGAACGGAGCAAAGTACAGAGAGATCCTTGATGAAAAACTGCTCCAGAGAACTCAGGACCTCAGACTGGGGCGAAGGTTCACCTTCTAACAGGACAATGACACTAAGCACACAGCCAAGACAACGCAGGAGTGGCTGTGCAGCGACACTCCCCATTCAATCTAACAACACTTGAGAGGATCTGCAGAGAAGAATGGGAGAAACTCCCCAAATACAGGTGTGCCATGCTTGTAGCGTCATACCCAAGAAGACTCGAGGCTGTAATTGCTGCCAAAGGTTCTTCAAAAAGTACTGAGTAAAGGGTCTGAAAACGTATGTAAATATGTTAGTTCAGTTTATGACTAATACATTTGAAAAAAAATCTAAAAAACAGTTTTTACTTTGTCATTATGAGGTATTGTGTGTAGATTAATGAGGGAAAAAAACAATTTAATCAATTTTAGAATAAGGCTGTAATGTAACAAAATGTGGAAAAAGTGAAGGAGTCTGAATACTTTCCTAATATACTGGACAAAACACACATCAAGACAAGAGAGACACCGCAACATTACATAAAGAGAGACCTAAGACAACAACATAGCATGGCAGCAACACATGACAACACAGCATGGTAGCAACACAACATGACAACAACACAGTAGCAACACAACATGGCAGCAGCCCAACATGGTACAAACATTATTGGGCACAGACAACAGCACAAAGGGCAAGAAGGTAGAGACAACAATACATCACGCAGAGTAGAAGTAGGGAGAAGCGTATTTTGTAATAGTGAATAAAAACAGTGTTGACAGTGCTGAAAATAAAAACATAGTCATGAACTTACTCATAAAACAGCAATCTCTCTATGGTCATGGTTTTAAAAGTTATTAAATCTCACGTAGGCTAGTATCAAACTTCGCTGTGGCCGGGGTCATGGAAGCTATAGGCATAGTGATTTGAGCTATGCGATTGGCCAGCAGATATCCCGCTCTGCCGGGTAGGCGGAGTTTGTCTTTTCAGACAAATGAAATAGTTCAAAATGGTAGCACTTTGCCTACCCGGTGCGCAGGGCTTCTGAACCAAGTGCACCTACCGCCAAGACCGCAACACAAATACATTTCTAAAAAGGAGCGCAAGCCTTTATGATGGCCTACAGAAATCTTTGGTGATCGACTAGGAATGCCTTGAAGATCGACCAGTCGATTGCGATCGACCGGTTGGTGACCACTGATATAGACTCAAATCGTTAAAAACAAGTCTATTGACATATTAAAACATTATTCATGTTTTTCTTGGAGGTGCTAATGGGGGTGCTACAGTATGCCTATTCATGACACCGCTTCAGCACCGTCGAGCACAGCCATCACTGTTTTGGGAAGAGATAGTCTCCTACACTACTATAGCAATGAATAACGAGTTGGTATTTACAGGCAGTAAGGTTCAATAAACGGGGCCTCTTTCTTACATTAGTAGAAAGTAATGCAGTTTAATCAGCAGTAGTACACCTCTGAATTAATTCACTGTATTAAGTGTATCTTTGCATAGATTATGCATCGAACATGAAGTCCAGCTCTTTGTCAAACACCGACCAGGTCAATCAACACTGACATTATGGTACTGAACTGATAGACTTCAGTTTGAAGCACATGTTTCCAGCTGTTGGTCTTATTTTCTCTCTGGGGACAAATTCGGATGCAGGTCAATGAGTTTAATAAGGAAAAGGTCAGATCAACATTGCTTTGTTCTGCCTCTAAACCCTATATTGTCCTCCTGGACTGTTCCTGCAAGTAGCTCACATTATGACTGTTGACTTTGGGGTTTGGCGGATTCATACGCAGAAAGAGCCTCGTGGGTCATTGACTGGTCATGAGGGTGGTAGCGACTTAGCCACACCTGGGTTCATATACTATTTGAAATCTTTCTAATACTTTGAGTGATTGCTCTACTCAGCCTACAGTGCCAGATTGGCAGAGTTTGCACTATTCAACTATCCTATTGTTACCATTGTGCCAGGCAAGCTCAATCAAGCCCAAATAAAGTAATTTCTAATACTAGTTAAACCCAGGTCTGGACCTCTATGGACAGGAAGTCTCCCCGAGGGGTTTGTTGCTTCTTTCCTACCTGTTAAATCATTTTGCCCTTCAAATGAAATCATAGAGACTTGCAGTAAAGTGAAAAATGAAGAGACCCATGAACCCTCTGCCCTCGTTGCTCGGTGCACACTAACGTAGTTTGTCACAGGCTGCTTCAACGCAGCTCGGCGGCGTCTTTGTAAGGCAATGTTTGGGTTTGAGGAAGAAGACAGACTCTGTCAGCCAATGAAGTTAGAGCGCTAATGGACATGTGGTGTATGTTGGGATGCTATAAACTATGGCTAATTGCTAATGCGTAACGTTGATATGTTAATGTCCACTATGCAATCTCCGGCCATCTGATTCTCCTCAGCGCATTTACAGTGCGGATGGGTCTTCGAGCTCCTTGCCGCGTTGGTAAGGGATTGCGCAAATCATCCACAACAGCTGGCAAAGATGGAGATGGTCCATTAGCAAGGCCCACATACGATCTCTGCCGTTAAAATCCACTTACCGAAATTACAGTCACTTTAGTTTTTTTCCCGGGTTGTTGTTGTGCTGAGTGAAAACGCTCAACTGAGATTTTGATCCCTCACAAACCCAGATAAACAGCGAGGGTGGGGGGTGGTGGGGGGGGGGTATTTGAAGGAATATATTCACTGCCTCGGTCAGCACGCTATCAGATACACAATGACCCATTCCCCCCACCCGCTGTACACACTTTTCCCTCCAGCAACAAACGACTGGAGAGAGACTGGCTTTTCGGAATCAAGTGTTTTGTCATTTGTCTCCTGTAATCCAGATGACCCGGTAATTGAGTGTTTGAAGTGGTGGCAAAAAGAAACGCTGCAACCAAAGGGAGAGTGGCCTGAGGGTGTTGTATGGGAATGCCATGTTCTTGACATGATGATGGTGTCAACTCTCCCCCCCCCCTTTCTTATTCGACACACTAAAAGGTGCCCAATTCAATCCCCAGTCACCTCTGGAGTGCAAAGGGGAACCTGCTTGATCCATTAGTATTCAGAGGAAGTAAGGAAGTTACCAGACGAAGATCTCCTGCCACACACACAGACAGGCACATACATGAACACACACAGAGACGTACAGTACCAGTCAAAAGTTTGGACACGCCTACTCATTCAAGGGTTTTTAGTTTGTTTTTACTATGTTCCACATTGTAGAATAACAGTGAAGACATCAAAACTATGAAATAACACATATGGAATCATGTAGTAACCAAAAAAGTGTTAAACAAATGAAAATATGTGTTATATTTTAGATTCTTCAAAGTAGCCACACTTTGCCTTGATGACAGCTTTGTACACTCTTGGCATTCTCTCAACCAGTTTCACCTGGAATGCTTTTCCAACAGTCCTGAAGGAGTTCCCACATATGCTGAGCACCTACTGGCTGCTTTTCCTTCACTCTGCAGTCCAACTCATGCCAAACCATCTCAACTGGGTTGAGGTCGGGTGATTGTGGAGGCCAGGTCATCTGATGCACCACTCCGTGACTCTCCTTCTTGGTCAAATAGCCCTTACACAGCCTGGAGGTGTGTTGGGTCATTGTCCTGTTGAAAAACAAATGATCGCTCCAGAATGCTGTGGTAGCCATGCTCGCTTAGTTTGCCTTAAATTCTACATAAATCACTGACAGTATCACAACCAAAGTACCACCACACCTCCTCCTCCATGCTTCACAGTGAGAACTACACATCTACCCTGTGTCTCACAAAGACACGGCAGTTGGAACCAAAAATCTGTCCTTTGGTCTGGACTCATCAGACCAAAGGACAGATTTCCACCGGTCTAATGTCCATTGCTCATGTTTCTTGGCCCAAGCAAGTCTCTTGTTATTATTGGTGTCTTTTAGTAGTGGTGTCTTTGAGAATCAGGCCTTCATGCTCTAATTGCTGCAGTCTCCTCTGAACAGTTGATGTTGAGATGTGTCTGTTACTTGAACTCTGTGAAGCATTTATTTGGGCTGCAATTTCTGAGGCTGGTAACTCTAATTAACTTGTCCTCTGCAGCAGAGGTAACTCTGGGTCTTCCTTTCCTGTGGCGGTCCTCATGAGAGTCAGTTTCATCATAGCGCTTGATGGTTTTTGCGACTGCACTTGAATAAACTTTTTAAGTTCTTGAAATTTTCTGGATTGACTGACCTTCATGTCTTAAAGTAATGATGTGCTGTCATTTCTCTTTGCTTATTTGAACTGTTCTTGACATAATATGGACTTGGTCGTTTACCTAACAAGGTTATCTTCTGTATACCCCCCCTACCTTGACACATCACAACTGATTGGATCAAACGCATTAAGAAGGAAATAAATTCCACAAATGAACTTTTAACAAGGCACACCTGTTAATTGAAATCCATTACAGGTGACAACCTCCTGACTACCCCCCCCCCCTCCCTGCACTTCGTTCACAGAAGACAACAACAACAACAGAAAAGAAAACATTGGAGTAATTTAAGCCCATCATGTTGGCCAACTGATGAAAGCTTGAGATAAAATCCTCCCCAATTTTCACTAACTCGGCAGCTCAGGCTGATAAAGCCATTGAACAGACAGTGAACTGACAGTGAACAGACGTGGTTATGGGCAGATAGCTGACCTTTGTGAAAGACAAACAATAGCACAGACTGAGATTGGAATAAGTGGCCAGGTCTGCTTGGGAGGTAGAGAGACTGACTAGGAGTCTCCATTAAATTAATTTAATAGGAGGTGTAGGATGAAAGGATTGATGTATCAGACGACCAGGGATTGCCATGATACATGGAGTAAACTCTTAAGAGACAATGCAAAGTAATAGTCCAATGCCCTCTTATGTTTAATTGTATAACCTTATTTATCTTGGATAGTAATTTAATGATGCTCTTTCTCCCTAGAATTGAGTGCTGAATTTAGCCCGTATTGAACTTATTTCAGTGCTGATCATCTTTGGCGTTATTCCATTTTAATGTTTCCTCTGATCAGGGATAACCCGAGATGATTCTTACAGTACTTGGATCTCAGATCCTTTGAGTCATTCCCACTGGGATTGTCCTTGGTCAACAGGTTCTAGATCAGATCTTACACATCAACTGACTGTCCTCTTCTACCTTTAATGTAACTTTAGGAAGTGGGGCACATTGGCTGTATTCAGAATGGGGGTACGATAAGATATACGACCAGTCTTTTGCCTAGTGCGGTCCAAGTATTCCCAGCCCCTGCCCATGTCAGGTGGAGACCCTGCGCCGGGTAGTAATGACTCACAGATGTGCGAGGCGATTGCCCAACCAAAGGCAAGATACGACTATAAAGGCGAGACAATTAATCTTAAGACCTGTCTTCCCTCATTACCATTCCAGTTCTACAGGGACAGATGAAAAGACCAATTACACTTTGAAGTTGTGATTGAACACTGACAGGA
This sequence comes from Oncorhynchus keta, assembly GCF_023373465.1. Lineage (NCBI taxonomy): Eukaryota > Metazoa > Chordata > Actinopteri > Salmoniformes > Salmonidae > Oncorhynchus > Oncorhynchus keta. The sequence continues at coordinate 53,328,153 of NC_068421.1, read as the reverse complement.
GTTTGGGGGATGCTTTTTTTTCTCTCCGTTCATTATTTCTTGTCTTCCAGTGAAAAGTAAATAGTCGTAATTTAACATTAGGGCTGTGAAGCATGTGCATGTGCTCCGAGGGGTCGGCATTTGATGTCTTTAACCCAGTTTAGCCTATTCACCCACGTTTCCTATATATGTTGGAGTTTTTTTTTAATGCTGGACATTTGAATGCTTCACATGACGTTGCTCCATGTTCGGACAATGTAATTGTCTAATTTACAGTAGTGAATAGCAGTGAAATAGCTCAAGCCTTTATATAACACCCTTCAAATAATAACCTATACTTCTTGAAACTCCCAACGTTTGTCTGATATTTTTGACCATTTATTCAAGAGAACTCCAGTTATCACATAGGGTGCAGTTTTTATTCTAAAATTCTATTGAAAATGTTTTTTAGTTCAGGACTAAGCTTAATCTGGGTCCAGAAAACTGGCCTTCTGTGTCCTCAGTTATTGTTGAGCCTGTAGACCAGTATTCCACTGGTCTACAGAAGGCCCTCCCAAATGTAGATGTCTGTCAGGCTGTCTTTACCGTCAATGCGAGTCAGCTGTCAATTGCCAAGTGTTGATGCATCGATCAGTTTGTTCTCTACCTTTAGACTGATCTGAGATCAGGCTTCTGAGAGGGACGTTGATATTCTTAGCCGGCCTATTGATCCGTGGGAGTCCAGAATGGAGCAAAGTTCAAACCTCAAGGACAGAGAAAGTGAGTACAGTATCTCTTAATGCAGATGGTTATTGGCAGCTCAGCCCTGCTATCTGCAGACAAGCCGTGGCATTCGCACACACGCATGCACGCACACACTCAATTAAATGTTCAGCTACAAAATATAGAATATTGGGCAACCTCTCACAGACAACCAATCAACAGACACCAACCCATATACCAACCACGCGTCAAGGACAAAACTCCACCGAAAGTCTTCCTTAATTCAATGTGCTCCGGAGCACGAGAAGTCCCATAATACTGAAAGCACATAGCAACGGTTGCAATTCCGCCAGAAATGGAAGAAAATGCCACCGATCGATGGATAGATAGAAAGATAGATAGATCAAAAAGTCTTGGGGATGCCTTGTCTAACCCACTTCTAAGGCGGCGTGCCTCTGAAGACAAGGTCGTTTAACCTTGACGTTTAACACTAAATATCCAATTTGTGTCCGCCGGGGAGCGCATCAGCAGGGTGTCATAATCCCTTGTAGCGGGGAGATAAATGGAGTGCCAGGGTGGCAATAAGGTTCAGGGGTGGAGGATTGAAATGAAATTCAAATGGCTGTTTTGCTTTGGAGATCTACCTCAGCTGCCACCTTTCAAACAGCCCAGGCGTGATGATTGAAGTCAACAAGGCGTCATGGGGTTTGGGGATTTCAACCCCCCTACCCTCTCACCCCTTAAAAAAAGACACGGTGTCAATCACCCCTTAATTGTATCTGTTTGGAAGGGTGGAAGGAGTTTGGATGAGGTGAGTAGAATTCTTATTCTGGATGTATGGTAGGTAGGCAGGCAGGTAGGTAGGTAGGTAGGGCCTGGATGATGCCTCTCCTACACTGGGTCATGTACACAGTTCTGACACCTGACTCCAGGCTCCGTGTTTCGGGTCTCATTAGCTGCCCCTGACATGCCTGCTCCCAGGGAACATGTCACATTACCACTGTGGAGACACCCACCACCACCCTAGCTGCACAAATGATAGATGGGAAACTGGGAAGCCTGACTCCCCAAATGCCACACTGTAGTGCTCTCCTCACTTGACATCGTTTTGCCTTGCCATTTCGCTCGTTTTGTTAAATATCGACACACCTCATGGCCCACCTGAAAGTGGATTTGCACTCCTGTTGTTTATATTGCTATATGTTTTAAGGATTTCCCAATCTGTGGAAATTGACAGAGCATATAAGATGTGTTTACTCTCGAATTTTAGTCCTGTCATGATTCGATATTCCTGAATCAATATAATCACTGTGTTACACAAAACCAGAGAGAGAGCTTGATAATGGTGCCTCTAGGAAACTAAGAGAAACTAACGGACAGAGTGAAAGGCCTTGAGAAGAAAAAGTATCAGAAGGTGGAAGGAAGAGGTGTGGTTCCAGGGTAGAGAACAGGGAGAAATATGCAGCCTTGAATAAGGAGGGAAATACTAACAGACATGTTGGTTGGATGCCAATTTGAGCTGGTTTTAGACTATAGCAAAATTGGCATATGGTGGATTTGTGGTTATGACTCAAGGGAGGGCATGAGTGAGTCTTCTGTTCTCACCCTTGTTCATTCTGATGGCCTCTTAGATTATTATTTTGGCCCACATATTGTAAAGCAATAGACAGGTGTAAAATGACAGGATTTGATGGAGCTTCGATACGGAGAAGGGCCAAGTTGTTTGACCTAACAGGGACATGGTGTAAACAGCTCAGTGTGTCACATTTTACACACACACACACACACACACACACACACACACACACACACACACACACACACACACACACACACACACACACACACACACACACACACACACACACACACACACACACACACACACACACACACACACACACACACACACACACACACACACACACACACACACACACACACACACACACACGTGCACACATACACACACACACTCAGAGCTGGTCTAGCAGTAGGAGTGAAGATGTGAGCACACGCATGGTCAGAAACCAGAGCTGCTTTTGTGGCTGTGTGTTGCCCATGTCATCATCCTCTACCAGCTTAGTGGTTCAGGTAGAGAGAGGGAGAGGCAGAGCAGGGGGGGGGTAGTGTAGATCCTCCGAACCAAACCCAGCATGAATCTTTCAGAGACCTAAGTGGCACGAGGCAAGACGTTCCCGAAACAAAAAAGTGTCCGAGAAATATGACCAAAGCAGGATGCAAATGTCAATGTGAAAATGAATATTTAAGAATGGATTCATATCTATTCATGCACATTTGTTGTTGAGGGTTTTTCTCACTCTTTTTCGGGGGCATTCCAGTGGTTGGTCAGATGAGGGCGGAAGCCAGGATTGTAGGTCAGGATCTACAATTCTCCACATTTTACCACTGAAGAGGAAGGGCTCTGCAGCCATGATTACGCTCCTTCGTTACAGGACTTGGGTCAGTGTCATTTCAATTTAGTCAATTCAGGAAATTAATTTCAGTCAATTTATGAACAAAACATTGCTACTGGTTTTTTGAACAATTCCGTAATTGAACCGAGAAATTCACAGATCATCTTCATGTATTTTATGTCCACAGAATGCAAAAGAAAAGCTGACATTAGCTCACATTTGCATTTTTATTTTGGGAGGAAACAAATAATAATATTGAAGGTGTGTCCGGACAAGCCAATCAGAGGTTGCAGAGAGTGTATGTAAATATACCCAGCAAACCGGGAACATTCCCAGAACATTACCTAAGATTCCCATCAAGTTCAAGCTAGTGTTTTATCTAACATTAGGATGATAAAACCCTATCTATTACTTACATTAGGATCTAACATTAGGAACATTAGGTAATGTAATAACACAATCTACAAATAATGTTTTTGCATCAAAATATGAAAGCAATGGAAATGTTTCTGAGAAAACATTACGGAACGTTCTGCTAATGTTGATGGGGATGTTATTAAAAACACCAATATCAACAAGCAGGGAATATTCCCACAATGCTCTCATGAAGTTAGTGTGACCTTATGACATGATTGTTCCAATAACGTTCCCTAAACATTCTTCAGAAATAATGTCTGGATTCAATTCAATTGGATTTGTCACCCGAGACATCTACCCAGGTATAGGATCTTAATTTGACCAGTTTCTCACAGCAGGAAAATAATCCTGCAGCAACAGGAAATGTGAATTACTTTGTGGGTTCAAATTAATGGACATTTTTGAATGGGTTGATACATTTTTCATTAGGGCAAATCAAGTCTGAAATGTTTATGTGGAAATGACAAACTTTTGAAAAAAATGTGAGCCTTGACCACTGCAAGTTTTAAAGAACATTAGCATAGACATTAGACTTATATGCATACATACATTACTACATATACCTTAACTATGTTAACAAGGTCAGATGTCAGATGTGTGGTGTGTGGTCCTTCCGTAGCTCAGTTGGTAGAGCATGGCGCTTGTAACGCCAGGGTAGTGGGTTCAATCCCCGGGACCACCCATACGTAGAATGTATGCACACATGACTGTAAGTCGCTTTGGATAAAAGCGTCTGCTAAATGGCATATATTATTATTATTATTATAGGGTACAGGCGTGTTGTGAGATGTTGTTTTATTTGTTTTTTAAACAAAATGTATCTGTTTGCTTGAGTAATTTCAGATGTAAGGGAGTTCCACGTGATCATGACTCTATATAATATTGTGCTTTGCTTTGAATTCGCTCTGTATTTGGAGACTGTGAAGAGACCCCTGGTGGCATGTCTGGTGGGGTAAGTATGTCTGTCAGAGCTATATGTAAGTTGATTATACAGCCAATTTGGAATTTTCAACACAATAATATTTCTTACAAAAACAAGAATTGTTGCAGTCAATCCCTCTCTCTCTCTCTCTCCTCTACTTTGAACCAAGAGAGAATAATTATTAGGTTGAGGGTTCACCGACCACCATGGATGGATGAGCTCACTCTCCCTGCCTGACTCGTTACACTACGATCAGAGCCGGCTGCAGACAGTGATCAGCAAGGAGGAAATCAGATTTTTAACATTTTGATGCTATATTTATAATTATATAAAATGTATACAATAAATTGTCCACCAACAGGTTTCTGTGCCAATGCACCACACACGACCAATAAACAATGCATAACTACATACCGTTTAGCCACATAGAGAACTTATCAGCATTGTTTGCATTTCAACACCACAATCAAGTAGAGTATGTCAATCTCGAAAAGATTGAGTGTTTTCTGGGCGTACGTAAACTCAGAGCGTTGTCATATTGTCCATTCGTAAATTTGGAGCGCACACTGGACGCTCTGGCCGAGGATTAGGGTTGATTTGAGAATTCTGACCTACAGCAGTCAAACACCTAAGCTAACTGGCTAACGTTGGCTAGCTTGCGAGCTACTCCCAGACACAAATGAGAGAACAGCTCACTCTGACCATTTTACTCGCCCTGGCAGAGCTGGTTAGGCCATGTGTATGTTATCTATAGCGTGGATGACTGCAACTGTGCTGCTGGCAACAATTTAAGTATGCTTTTTTTTGCCAACGTTTACTGATACCGGACATATTCAACGGGTGTTGAGCGTTCGTAAACGTGTCAGTTATTCCGTGCTCTGGCACACTCAGACGAGAGTGCTCTGAAATCGGAGTAGATATAGCCAGAGCGAATTTATCCAGCTATGTCTATCGACAGTTGTCACAGTGACATCATGAACATTCTATTGAAATGGTTACTTGCATAGTGTAGCTAACCAACCAGGTTCAATGTTAGCTAGCTAACATTAGTCTATAACTAGCAATGCAAATGGCTCTGAGATACAAATCATATTACTACACAGATCATACATGTAACTTCAGCTAGCGAGCCAGAATCAAAAGCCAGAATTTTCTCTAGCTCCTTAGGTATCATACTCTAATTCCACTGATTTCAGAACTCGGTCCTCCAGAAAGTAGAGAGAACAACACTCATGCAGTTCTACTACGTAATATATTTAAAAAAATCTACATTAAAAACGATTACCTACACATACTGATCAACTCATATTATAGACAGAAGCATGCTACAAGGCAGACCAATCCAAAATTATTTCTCGGCATGTCCAGTCCACTCATTATCTCAGCCAATCATGGCTAGCGGGAAGGTTGCTGTCCTTTCCCGTGGCTAAACCAACTAGGCTCATAATTTAACCATTTTATTTGTATTTACAGATGGCATACAAATTTGTTATTAAGGCACATGAAAGTTCACATGTTCCAGAATTCCACATTTTTAAAAAGTTTCAATTCAAATGGCTCTCCTGTGAAGTAGTGATGCGTGACATATGCATCGTCTCCTGAAAAGAGTCACATATAATACGACTTGGGAGAATACGGATCGGCAACAGACAAGTAAAAATACAGCCAGACTGTCCTGCTACTCTGCCTTTCTATAATCTGTCGAGAGTATCGAGAGTAGACGCACAACTGATCCACATGGAATGAGTGGGCTTTTGCACCATTACTCAAATACATTTTCACTGCAGTTTGCAGCCTAGAGTAGAATTGTACTCAATTGTACTCAATTGAAAACAATGATGTAATTATGCATTGGATTGTAGTGTTGTAGGCTAGTCTAGGTAGGATCATTTTATTGCCCCTAAACACGATCAATAGGGGAGATTTATCAGCTGTGTGTCTTCACCGTTCTTTCATGCTCAATGACTCACCTGGAGTATCCGCTGCCTATCAGCTATTGCTCTATCTTGTGGACTTATATAGAAAATTGGTACAGATATGAATGATTGTTATGTGTGGTATGATTGCTAGTTAACCTATTGCAGAACTGGACAAACACTACGTATAGAGGGCAGGATAGAGTTAGACTGGTAAACTATACTGACCTGTGGTATAGTAAAAGTTAGCACATGGAAAAGCATAGTGCGTAAGGGAAGTACCAAAACATCTTGATGCATGCAAGCAGATTATGTCATTTGGCTAGGATGGAAGACATCCTATAGTAGAACCTGCAAAATGGTGAATGTAAATCAGGGAAAAAACACACTACCCTCTCCTGTGCCCAATAAAAAAAACACACAACCCTCTCCTGTGCCCAATAAAAAAAACACACAACCCTCTCCTGTGCCCAATAAAAAAAACACACAACCCTCTCCTGTGCCCAATAAAAAAAAACACACAACCCTCTCCTGTGCCCAATAAAAAAAACACACAACCCTCTCCTGTGCCCAATAAAAAAACACACAACCCTCTCCTGTGCCCGATAAAAAAAACACACAACCCTCTCCTGTGCCCCCCAAAAAAACACACAACCCTCTCCTGTGCCCAATAAAAAAACACACAACCCTCTCCTGTGCCCAATAAAAAAACACACAACCCTCTCCTGTGCCCGATAAAAAAAACACACTACCCTCTCCTGTGCCCAATAAAAAAAAACACACTACCCTCTCCTGTGCCCAATAAAAAAACACACAACCCTCTCCTGTGCCCAATAAAAAAAACACACAACCCTCTCCTGTGCCCAATAAAAAAAACACACAACCCTCTCCTGTGCCCAATAAAAAAAACACACTACCCTCCCCAAAGCAAAAAAAAAGTGAACTGAAAACATGTTTTTAGAAATTTCTACCAATTTTAGTGAACATGAAATACACAAATATCGAATTTACATAATAAACACAATTGGACAGTTTTATTGTTATTGAGAATATTTTCTCCAACTTAACGAAAGTTCTGGGAACCTGGGTGGTCTGGGAATGTAAACACTCCGGTGGTCTGGGAATGTAAACACCCGGGTGGTCTGGGAATGTAAACACCTGGGTGGTCTGGGAATGTAAACACTCCGGTGGTCTGGGAATGTAAACACCCGGGTGGTCTGGGAATGTAAACACCTGGGTGGTCTGGGAATGTAAACACTTGGGTGGTCTGGGAATGTAAACACCCGGGTGGTCTGGGAATGTAAACACCTGGGTGGTCTGGGAATGTAAACACCTGGGTGGTCTGGGAATGTAAACACTCCGGTGGTCTGGGAATGTAAACACCCGGGTGGTCTGGGAATGTAAACACCTGGGTGGTCTGGGAATGTAAACACTTGGGTCGTTACACCAATTCGGGGCCTTTTGAGATTTCACCAAATTTTTACATTCTGTCATAAAGAGCACATGTTCAACTTAATCAAGTGGTTAAATAAAATAAAAAGTACAATATTAACTACCTATTGAGTGGCAGGGTTGATGATTTGTTCTTAAATCAGCCATACATCACCTTGTGATAGGGAGAATGGAAGCTTGTGTACAACAGGGAGTGGCAATTGACTGCAAGCTTAACAAAATGTTGTAATTTTAAAAAAATGTGTAGCCTGTCGGAAAGTCTATTGAATGCAGATCCACTACACTATTTCAGAGGTAGATTTCTCACTGTCTGGGTTGGAGGCAGTGCACATCAGTGGATGCTGGTGGGAGGAGCTATAGGAGGATGGGCTCATTGTAATGGCTTGAATGGGATACATGGAAAGGAGACAAACATGTGGTTTCCATACGTGCAATGTAAGACTGTTCCATTTATTCCATTCCAGCCATTACAATGAGCCCGTCCTCCTATAGCTCCCCCCACTAGCCTCCACTGGTGCACATCCATGTGATCTTTCCCTCGATTGGAAGAGAGATTTAGCTGGGGGCCACTGTATGTCTCATTCCCTATCATCCAGCTGTAGTTGAGGTTGGTAACATCTAAAGTGTTGCACACCATCCACTATCCACTAAGAACAGGATCGGTCATTTCTGTCTGAATCTGTACATTGGCTATAACCTGCAGAGTAATGATATTAGAGGGAGGGAGTTCGTCGTCCATCTTGTTGATACATCCTTAAGAGTCTGTTGATGCACCTTGCGTCAATCTAAGTAGCTTTTTAAAATGTATTATCCCATCAAAATCTATCAGTTTAAGCTGGGTGGTGGAGGATTAAAGAGGGAGGAGAAGGTACGAAGAGTTTCTCAGGGTTGGAGGCAGAGTCTTGAAATGTAGAGTGATAGAAAGCGTCTTTATGGTTTCTATGCCTTTAGTTCTCCATGTGGGCCAATTTATCTGTGAATTCTGAAAAGCTATCCAAGGATTGTTCCATAGGGACTGTTTTTATTAAGGAGTGATATTGGTTCTTGTAGAATCCGTTGAACTTTCTTCCAAATTGCTAGTGTTCTTAACTATGAGGTTGTTAATGTTCTTAGCTTTATCCTTTGGAAATAGACACGTGAAAATATTCCGGGGGATGAGCATGCGCATCTTCAGTATGTACCCATTGTTCCTCTTTAGAGCATTTAACTACATGTCGCAAGTAAAAGCCTTGGGTGGTGAGTTGATACAATTCCAAGTCTGGAATATTAAAACCAGCCTCAGACTTAGGAAGATGCCCATATAAAGTCTGTTATGACTGCTAATACTTTTTTAAAGGATGACTTCGGTGGAGTAATTGGTATTACTGAAAACTAATGTAAAAACTTTGCGAGCCAATGCCATTCTAAGAGGTTTATTCTACCTGTAAGAGTTATGGGAAGATTGTGCCATTTAATTAGATCTGCTTTCATGTTGTTGAGTAATGGGATAAAGTTATCTTTATATATTTGTTGTTGCCGTTGCATAGAAACCGTAAATTACTTGGTAATAGGAAATACAATTATTTCCACGACAGAATTCAAAAACTATTTTGGACTGACCAATGTCAGACATTTTCAAATGCATGCTACTTAAAAGTTTCATATCACGAAATAGAGACCTGAAATATTTTTGGACATCAGAGAAATGTTAAGGGAATCCGATTTGAGTCAGAAAAGAATACTCACATGATAGGTAAGATTTATAAAATCTTGCAGAGAACCTATCCAACTGACAAAAACAACAACAATTGGAACCAAGTTTCACGCCCTGATCTGTTTCACCTGTGTATTGTGATTGTCTCCACCCCCCTCCCAGGTGTCTCTTATTTTCCCTGGTGTATTTATCCCTGTGTTTCCCGTCGCTCTGTGCCAGTTCGTCTTGTCTGTTTCAAGTCAACCAGCGAGTTTTTCCCCATGCTCCTGCTTTGATATTCTCTCTTTTGATAGTCCTCCCAGTTTTGACCCTTGTCTGTTTTCTGGACTTTGTACCTGCCTGTCTGACCAGTCTGCCTGCCCTGACCTCGAGCCTGCCTGCCACTCTGTACCTCCTGGACTCTGATCTGGTTTTGACCCTTTTGCCTGTCCACGACTATTCTCTTGCCTACCCCTTTTGGCACTAATAAACCATCTGCCTCCCATGTCTGCATCTGAGTCTGGCCCTGAGCCCTTATACCAAGACTTAAAAATAACTAATACTGGCACAAGATGGAGGGAGTGTTGGAACCTAAACTAACATATTACAGTCAACCAATTCTACACCACAACAGCAGAGGACAACAACAGAGTAATGTCTTAATTGTAAAACTAACAATGACTCAATACCTGCCTTCTGGGAGTGCTATAAAGCCCAAAGTTAGAGTTAGAAAGTTGGCTATTAGACGTTTTACAATGTAAGTTTACTTTTAATCCGTCTATCTGCGTATTTCAAGACATGGCATATGAGGTTGCAGTGAGATACCCAGATGTCAGGAGGTTGACACAGTACGATGAGTGGTGAGCCATCACCAGGAAAATAAGCTTATCAAGGTGTCAAGCTCATTGAGGAACTCTCCAAGGGCACCTGGTGGGCGATAAATGACAATGTTACGCTTGAGTGGACAAGTGACAGTGACAGCATGGAATTCAAATGAGGAGATGGACAGGTGAGCAAGGGGAAAACATATATTTCCACTTAGGATAAATGAGTAGCCCTGTGCCACCACCGCGATGACCAAATGTTCTTGGGACTATGAGAAAACAAGTAGTCAGATGAAGAGAGAGCAGCTGGAGTAGCAGCGTTCTCTGGTTTAAGCCACAGTTTTCATTTCGGCGACAACACCGCCGCTTGACTGCCCTGAAATACTAGGAGAGACTGAAGTACTAACACTAATTGCTGATTGCCTAGCAGATCTGTACATGCCTCTCAGCACTGATTGATTCCAATGGACTTGACCGAAACTTTCAGAGGGAGGTGGGTGGCTCTACCACCCTGCTTCCTCTCCTTGCTCTATTATATTTTCTCCTACCTCTATCGCCAGAACCGTATCGAGTAGATAGCTCGAGATTTCCAATGGGACAGTAATATGTGTGTTCTTGCATATGTGTGAATTTAATCCTTCAATTACTTCCCTGTCCCCCTGCTGTCTATCCTATCGTGGTTTGTGCGAGGTCGGAATCTATGTTAAATGGCTTCGTGTGTGTTTCTCAGCAAACTCTGTAGTTTAGGCATATTGTGTGACTTGATCAAGTGGTGTCACTTCCCAGTGTCTTATTCTGTCTCCCAGTGTCTTATTCTGTCTCCCATGTCTCTCACTTCCCAGTGTCTTATTCTGTCTCCCAGTGTCTTATTCTGTCTCCCATGAAGTGACCGATTTATAGTGCTTGTCTTTCAAATGATGTAGTGCTTAAGTTGATTGCTTGTTTGTAATCTCTCGTGGGCAAACTACCTAACATAATTGGTACTGTAATGTCTGTCAACAGTCTGTTGATTGCGACGAATACGAGCAAGAATTGTTCCTGTGAGGACAGACATTGGGAGACGAGAAGCATGTACAGGGAGTGAATATTTAATAAATAACCGACATGCAACAAAACAAGGACAGCGTCCGGACAGGGGGAACAAAACCACATTAATGCAGACACAGGGAAGGAACTGAGGAAGTGACAGATATAGGGGAGGCAATCAATAAGGTAATAGAGTCCAGGTGAGTCCCATGAAGCGCTGATGTGCATAACAATGGTGACAGGTGTGCGTAATGATGGCTGCCTGGCGCCCTCGAGAGCCAGAGAGGGGGAGCGCTAAGCAGGTGTGACAGTTCCAGTGTGTTGGTTTTTGGTCACTGGTTATTTGGACAAAACACATTTTAGCAGGTGTGTGCAGCTTTCGAATTTCGGAAGGGAGGGGGACATTTGGTCCATAGACTTGACCAAAACTTGCAGAGAGCGGTGGGTGGTGCTTACCGCCTTGCTTCCGCTCCTTGTTCTAATATCTTTTCTCATACTACCCACAAAACCTTATCGACTCACTGGGCACACACTGGTTGAATCAACATTTATTTCCAAGTCGTTTCAATGAAATCACATTGCGTCCAGTGGGAAGATTTCCTTTCTGGGTTGCTGGGATTTGTTTGTTTAATTGTTTTAGGCAGAATATGTTTAACACATCTTGTCAATTGGTGTAACTATCTTGACCAAAATAGTTGGTTATTGTTTGATTTTTAGACCACTCGGTATCGCCTTCTCGGGGCACATTTAATTCAAAGTAAAAACAGCAAAAATGTAGTCAGTGAATAGCAGACCGACCGAACCGGAGTTAAACCCTTGACAGAAAGGCTCTGCTAAAACAAACCATAATTTATCTCTAGTCAAAACAGACACAGCAAACCAATTGTGAGACACAATGTAATTCTAATGTATCTCATGGAGACCTTTCAAAAGGAATTTCATTCCCCGTGCAGCCCCAAGTCACACCAGTCTGCTGCTACAGACACATCCTTGAACTCCAGTCAAGATGTTTGAGCACACAGTGTCCCTCGGGTCACCCTTTGCTTTCTCTGTGTCCCGTCGCTCCCACCACAAGGCCACACGCTGCATTCCTCCCACTCCCCAACCTCACTGTCAGTCACCACGTCAACCCCTGGAGGATTTTGTTTGGTTGCCGCCCCCTTCGGCTCCTACCTTATTTCTCCCCTTTTTTCTTTTGTTCGCTAGTTGCTTCGCTTCTTTCTCTCTCTCTCTCTCTCTCTCAGACTGACTGGGTTTAAGGTAGTATTTCTTTATTTTTATTAGGTCCCTGACTTAGTCCGCACTTTGATCGCCCCACACGGCGTAAAGCATTCTTGCAGTGTCCAGGTGTTGAGTGAAGCCATTTCCTCTGTGCCCTAATGCAGAGAGGGGCCCTGAAGCCCCCCAGCCACTGCCACACAGTCTGCTTTTGTTGAGGCTGGAACACCAACCCACCTCAGCGCTCTGGGGGCCCACTTGGGGGCCTCGTCGCACACCAAGACCAGGAAGATGGATGTGTGATTGGAACGTTTGGCTGAGACGCATGGCATACTGCAACACGTAAGTGGACGTTGGGCGGCAATTCTGCGGAATCACATTTTTGAGAGGTAAGCGACTTGCAGTCTGTGATGGATTGAGGCCTGGCTGTCATCCGATTTGGATCATTGGGATGGGCTTCAGATGAATTCATAAAAGGTTATGATTTTGGTCTGGATTCAACGTCTGTTGCCGCTATAAATGGCTTGTATTTATGGACTTTCCTTTGGCTTTATCCCACATATGCATACTGTATATGTGGAGTGTAACACATGTGATGTGCCCGGTGTCCCATAGTAATTCTTTGATGAATTCTATTTTTCTACCATCCCTTATATTTTTTTTCACAGAGAAGATGAGAGTTTCACATACACTGGTGGTTTTACTATCTCTGCAACAACATGCGCTCACACATTTTCAAAGGAAAGCCGACCAGATTCCCTGACTTTAATATTCTTCTGTGATTTCACAGGCCTTTGCCGAAGGAAAACGTGTTGGCTTCTCTAAGGATTAAGGTTCTTCCGTGCTATCGCTTCCTGTCCATGCCTGCGACAGCACGTGTGTGTTTGTGCGCGCTGCTGCGACGTGTGTGTCTCGAAAAGCTGGACTCCGTACACGTGGTCACCACCCTCACAGATAACTTTGACCTCATTCGAACCAATTGTTTCAATTAGTACCATTTTATGCTAATTTCCATCCAAATTTTCATGCGAATATTCTAAAATCTCCATGAAGACAATATACACATTTTCCCACCAGAGATGTTTCCATCAAATTGACTTGTTGCAGAGAACTGAGCGTGATGATGTAGTGCACTTACAAAATAACCTGTGCAGTTAAATGGGTTTCCATTGCATTTTCAACTCTAATTATGGTTTTGTAAGAAGAACTCTTGCTTTGCATAGGGAATCTCTGGTCTTGGCAACGTGCTCTCTAGCCAACAGCTCGCAGATAAATTGCGGGTATAGGCTACTTATTTATAACTTATTTCATCTAGCCTAATACACTGTATGCTTTCCCTAGTCGTAGTGGGATGACCACATAATATCATTGTGTGTTTTCAAGTTTACTTCAATGTCTTGGTTATTATATCAATATTTCAACGTTTCCACCGCCATTTCTTGCATCATATATTTTACAGATATAATATCCCACCTCGTCGAGCGTGTTTTGTTTTTGTTTTGGAAAGTTTACCAACAAATGTGTTGTTTCCATCAGGCCTGTCTTGAAATGTTTTATCCGGCATGTACTTTACTTACATAAAAACGTTGGATGGAAACTTGGTTATAAAAGCACTTCAATTAATTAACTGTCCATTAAAACCTCTTCAAGAGCACCAGCTGCAAGAAGGGGGAAAGCTCCTACGGTATAACTCTCAGGGAACATGTCACATGCAATCATACTAAAGCACATTTGTAATTTAGAAATGAACCCGGTACTTTTGTAATACCTCAGGAGACAGTCTTTTTTTTTTTTTTTTTTTTTTTTTTTTAAATGATTGAGTTACTGGCGAGGCTCAGGAAAGTGGAGCGGGGGCAGGCGATGAAATGAATGCCGGGCTCCGGTCCCACGTGAGATGTCTCGTGGCGGCGAACCGAGACCACCGTGAGACCAGCTAGGGCTCGTCGCCCGCCACAGAGTGTCCTTGCCAGCCTGCTGACTCCATTCGACGGTGGCTAGCGAGCAGGGAGAAAGAAGAGAGACCCCGGTCTGTTTTTACTGCAGCCCGCACCACAGGGGACACAACCCTCCCGTGTTTTTTTTTTAACTGTTCCACCTTGGCTTTGGTTACTGGCTCCTTTTTTTTTTTAGAAGGTTTCTCTCTAGATGTTATCTTTTGATCCTGCTTTTTTTCTCTTCTTTTTTTCCCGATTTTTTTTTTCTTTTTCTTTCTTTCAGCTGCAAAAGTGTTTATATTACTGCGTACGGAGGCCTATCCCGTGGGTGTTGTAATACCGCTGAGTTACAAAGGGAGGGAGAGAAGGGGATTAAATAGCCACGGAGAAATAAAACGCTGAGAAGAAAAAAAACATGAAGGTAGATATGTGATCATATAGTGTGGGAGGTGTTAAGTTTTCCTCTGGGTGTGTCTAATAGAGAAGTTCTTCCGCTATATTGGGTTCTTCATCAACCCCGTCCCTGCGACGACTATTTTTGGTCTTTCTCTTTAAAAAAAGGAACAAAAATGGGAACAAGATAAAAGTCTTGTTTCCCTGCCATGTGTGCAAAACCATGACCAAGTCACATAATTTATATTGGATAATTATGTAACTTTGGAAAGTATTGGAAATATTGGAGGTCATTTCAATGGACTGGTACCATAAACATAGTTGTAGTTGTTAGTAGTACCACTTTAATGCAGTTTGCATTTCACCTTGAAGTAAAAGCCTGCCATGCTGGCCTGTAGGAAACACAGGCCAATTTATAGATGATGAATGTGACTTATGCTGTGCAATGAAACCCATGTTTTAGTCCAACACTGACTCAATCTGTCTGGAATTACCCCGGCAGCTCCTGTGGTGTGGTAGTAGATTGGGAACTAGGGGGTTTGGGATATTCACTTCCACTAAAACCACCACATACAAGGCTATAAAATCCCCACTAGGTCCTATTTTTCTGTTCACTTCAAATCACCTCCTCTCAAAACTGTACGTACACAAAATGGTTTACTGACCAGTGCAATCATCAATATGCAATGTCAGAAATCATATTAGCGCCTGATGTACATTTAAACACGCATGCATGCAAAACACAGACGCACACACACACACAGTAAAAATGATATATTATCCTGATTATTTGAGTTTATGGAAATCCCAGTTCACAAATCATGTCATCTGAAGGTATTCCTCTGTGATTTTTAATATAAAACTCTGCATGCCGCTGGCGAATTATCTGCCTCCGTAGGTGCCCTCCAAATAGGACTGAAGCAGGTTGTGCAAGTGAATAACGGATTGGCTCACACTGAGTGAATATATGATCCCCAGGCAGAGTCAGGGAAGACATCCTATTAAACAGACAGTGCAATGTGTGTTTTCTCTTCGGCTTGCACCTCATTATCTTCTTCTTCCTCCTCTTCCTCTTCTTCCTACTCCTGTTCTTGTTTTTTGTTTGCTCTTTGACTGACAGGTGCCTGGCCCTTGTGCTTGGGGTTTATTCCGGCCACCAATCATCCCTCCATCTTGCCCCAGGTCCCCGACCTTGTCTCCCAGACCTCCTGTATACGTTTATGGCTCGAAAAACAAGGAAGGTCCCCATTAGACCTAGTGTTTTATTAGTTTAGCATTTTTGGGAATGCGTTTTCCTTGAGGTAAATGTTCCTGGAGAGTTTATGAGACAAAAATGATCTAGTCAATCGATGAAAGTTAGGGTCATAACTGATCATTTAAAGTAGCATATCCCTTGACTGTCTGCTCTGATTGGTTTCTCTTTCCTTTGAGTAAATTCACATTTTTAAAGACTGATTTATCAAACAACAATAATCCTAATGATTTAAAGATAAGGGCTTCTTTTTGACTTTCCTTTACTTTGGCTGAAAGTCAAATAGATCACACCCAAGCGCCAATCATTTATCACTCTCTTTAATCTAGATTTATTTGAAGACCATGATAAGAAGATTACTTACTAATAGTATCGTTTTGTTCTCTGCCTGCCTGCCTAAAACTTTGTTTTTGTGGTCACAAGTGACCTTTTGGTTCTACTTAGCCTTATTGGATTAAACTTTAAGATATCAATTACCTCAGAAATCTTTTAAGATCTAAGTCATGGCTGCTCAATCCTCAGCCCCTTTTCTGTGAAATATAGGCAGGATGAAGGCAAGAATAAGCGATAGATTCAACAATGCCAACCTTATCTCTAATTAACAGAACCAAAAAGGGGCAGACAGTGTTGGGATGGGACCAGTATGGGAGGCGCACTGAGGGAAAGTAGGGGGGCTCAGAAGATCGTGGAGCAGTAGAGCTGGGAATCATTTGAAAGCCACTGCCTTTCCCCCCAACGGCCCAACTGCTTACTTAGCATGCCAAGGAGAAAAAGAGAGAAGCCTAGGGCCAAAGCACAATATCAATATGCAGCCTGGATCCCCATAGGGCCGTAGGAAAGCTGGGAACCCGTGGTGCAATGATAACTACCTGTTGAGTGCTATGGACTCCCATGGGGTGTGTGTGTGTGTGTGTTTGAGACTTTTCCCTGTTGTCAGTGTTTTTTAAACTACTTCCCAGCACATGCAACCTATAACCTATGAACACTGGCTGCAGCTGAACAAGTTGTCTCATTAGCTAGGTTTCCATCCAAATTGCGACAGATTGTCATGCATATATTATTTAAAATCTGCATAATAACATGCGTGCATTTCCCTATCAGAGGTCTGTTTTCACCAGATTGACTTTGCTGCGGATAAATGGCTGTGTGTGATGCTATAACGCACATAGGAAATCCTTTTACTTTTAAGTTATGTACTAAATAAAAATAAATATGAGTTTAATGTGTTTCCATAACATTTTCACGCATGCTCTCTTGACAACATTTTGCTGGATGGGTTAGGTAATATGATGGGATGGATAAGAGCAAGATCATTTTTATTTTTTAATTGGCAGTTAAGCACCAATCATCATGTTACTAGCCTACAAATTGAGACCCTTGATATTTATTGGAAAGGAGCATCAAGCTCATCACTGTGCACTTTCACCACCCTGTAGCCTAAACTGTGCATGCTTTTTCAACACATAGTGGGAGGACCACACAACATAGCCTCAGAACATAAGCATTACGTTACTGCAAATGTACTTATCATCAATTGCGCAATAAATAATTTTCACAGCAATTCGTCACATAGTTAAATTTACCGACAAAAAAGATCCCACCATGTCAAATGAATAAATTGTCGGTCAACATTTATAAAATTGTACTGACACTTCCTGTTTCCATCATTGTCATGATTATTTTTATACGGCATGACTGTACTCGTAAATTGTGGATGGAAAGGCTGTTATTGTTGCGACATCAATTACCTGTATATATGAAGTCGACACATTTAAGTTAACCATTTTTTGTTGTCTCATTCGTATTCAAATTTCAAAACCATTTATGAAAGCAAAGCAGTCCGCTCGTCTTTGGTTTTGAGGGATTGGCGACTCAAATTGAAATACCGTATCACAGTAGCAATTTCATAAGACAATTGGAATAGGCATGATTCAATACCGAAAACCAATCATTTTCAATGGTGCCCAGGTGGGGTAGTGTCATTACAACCAAATTATATAAAAAATCTAACAAAAACAAAATACATTTTCAAATATAATTTTTTGCACCCTAAATTAGCTTACTCTGGATAATTTGCGCTTTTGAAAAGGGATGGAAGGGGTGGTTGTTTTTGAAACATCGCATCCACTCACAGCCAATTAGCCAGCAGCCGCTGGCAATCAGCGCTCCACTCATACCCAATATTAACTTCCTCAGGCTCCCAAGAACAATGTGAGTGAGCCCTGGAAGCCAAGGCTAAATGAGTCAAAACCCACCCTTTCTGCACAGGGGAGAACTTTTGACTGGAGATGAAAAAGTTACAGATTGTGCCTTTTTAAGCTAACATAATCAATTATTTGATGTCCTTACGTCAGATAGCATGACTTTGTCTGAACTCCTTTGTCGGTCAAGGGACTAGCACTGTCTAAGAGCGACACCACCCATCGCAAAACAATGGAGAGAACAGAGGCACTGAAGGCTCTGCTTATACCCACCTCAACATGTCTGGCCCACTCCTCCACCTGTCTCCACAATGCAACGGTCTCATCCAAAGAGGGTGTAGCTAGAAATGGCCCATTACCCCTGATACAGGGTCAGATTTGTTATTTCTTCATTTCCGTTAGAGTTAGAATGGGAGAATAGGGTAATCTGATCCTAGATCTGTGGCTAGGGGCAGCTTCTTCCTCCATCTCCATACAGTGCCTAGGGGCCAGCCTTAGGACGTGCTCCCCTGCGGTCATTGATCCTATTGAGAGGAGGCAGTGGGCTGTGTCATTATGGGAATGCATTGGGCCTCTCCTCCTCATCTCCTCTTCTTTTCATGTCTTCACACCCAGTGAGTGTTCAATCGACTATCTTTTTCTGCTGCATTACCCCTTCTGAAGGAAAAGAGGGCCCTGATGGAGGGAGGAGGGAAGAAGAAAGAGGGTCTGTGGAGATGGAGATGGCTCCCTAGCTTAGCTAGTTCTGTCTCTCTCCATTTTCTATCCATCTTGCTAGATGCTTCCTTTTTTTCTATTTCTCCCCACCCTCTTCTCTCTCCCCCTCTTCTCTCTCCCCCTCTTCTCTCTCCCCCTCTTCTGTTGTGGGGCTTCTTGATGATCAGCCCTAGAAGTATTATAGTGATAGACTAAGCAATATGGTCCAATATATTGTTTGTAAGGAAAATAACAACACATCAAACTAATGCATACTGTATTCATGTAATATTAATGCATGATGTACTATATTCATGTATTTTACATTAGCGTTTTATAGACAGAAGTATTTATAAATGTAAATGACTCCTCTCAGTGGTTTTTTAAAATCGGTTGTCATGATTATCTGTCTGACAAAACGGCCGTTATTTTAATATGCTGCTCCATGCAAAATGGATATCAACAAAAAAGTAATTGACAAAATGTGCAACAGAAGCATGGAAGTGCTAATCATTGCCAAAATGTAATGAGTGACTACCCCTAAAAACCAAGTCATCCTTTCGAAAATGTGTGCCCCTTTTACCAAGCTCCATGTGTATTTATGCCCCTCCGCCCATTTCACTTCCCTTCATTGAATTGAGCTTCGTTGTTTCATCGTCCCCCCAATGCGTTCAAAGGATCACAGCCGTTTGAGACTGAAAAGCCCTATACAGATTGACCATGCCTCTGGCTCCGGTTCGACCGTGCATGCTTTCAGCAGGATGCACAGCCAACTATGGTTGGTATGCCCTGCCGAAGGACCCTATTATGCTGAATAGCTAGGTGGTTGGTGTTCATCGGTCCCCAAGTCTGCACCAGTAACTGTCACGATCGTTGAATGGAGGAGACCAAGGCGCAGCGTGATATGAATACATGTTACTTTTAATAAAGACGGACACTAAACAAACTATACAAAACAACAAAACGAACGTGACGCTATAATATAAATGTGCAGACACAGGCAACTAGACAGATAATAACCCACAAATTACCCAAAGAATATGGCTGCCTAAATATGGTTCCCAATCAGAGACAACGATAAACAGCTGCCTCTGATTGAGAACCAATCTAGGCAACCATAGACATACAAAACACCTAGATAGTGAACAACCCCATAAACACACAAAACCCCTAGACAGTACAAAAACACATACATTACCCATGTCACACCCTGACCTAACCAAAATAATAAAGAAAACAAAGAATACTAAGGTCAGGGTGTGACAGCAACGCTAGCTTGCAACAATCAGTGGTGGTGAGTATAACCAGACATACTGGTATAACTTAGCTAACAGTGTTTGATAACGTTATTGCTGGTTATGTAGGTAGCTATCAATTGATGAAGTGAGTCAAGCTAGCTAACGTTAGCCTACAAGTCAGATTTGCAAGTTAGTTTAACAGCTCATACAAGTGGATTCTGTATTGTCTATGGCAAAACTAAATAATGGATGGTGGTGGCTAACATGTCTGAATCTGACTAATGCAGTGAACTAGGAGAAAGTAACAAACCTTAACTCAGTCACCGGCCTGAATTTAAACTAATCTGGAGCTGCTGCAGTCAGTCTACATCAGTGGAGGCCATGTGTTTGTATTTGATACCATTCCACTGATTCCGCTCCAGCCATTACCACGAGCCCGTCCTCCCCAATTAAGGTGCCACCAACCACCTGCATCTATAAAGCATATAATTAGGGATTCCACTAGTTACCACAGCCACAAAGTCAAAATTGGCTATGAAGTAAAAATGTATGAAAACAGAAAATATATTTTGGGTTGTAATTTTAGGCAGAAAGTTATCAGTATAGTTAGGGTTAAGGTTAGGTTTAAATCACATTTTAAGAAGAGAAATTGTAGAAATAGGAGGCCTTCTGACTTTGTGGCCGTGGTAATTAGTGACTACCTAGAAATACCTTGAGCCGAGTAGGTTAATTACCCAGCCAAGCAGATACAAGGTGTTGAGTCATTTAGGTTGTGAAAAGCATTATCAAAAATCTTTGTCCTTTCTTTATTACAAAATGCACGTTACAACTTGTCTGTCTATATTTATCACCCTGTAACCGGCCCTCCCAGTCGTTGTACAGGGAAGTACAAGGAAGGAAGTACATTGTTTACGAGGATTGCCTGCTGTAGTTGCTCAAGAGATGTCCAGTTTGCAGCCGAATGTGCAACATAGTGAAGACCAGCAAGGGGACCCTCAACATCACGCAGACATGCCCTCGCCTATGAGCAATCCTATAAATGGAACAGGGAACAACTTGAATCAAGTTGGTGACATTTGACCTGGTCAAAGGTCAAAACAGTAGAGTTTTTCCCAATCCACCTTCATACCATTGCCTGGTAGATGCATTTACCATTCTATTTCTCTTCACATACCATGTTATCTGAAGAGGATTAAAAAGGTGAATGCAGCGATCAGGTTGCTTCCACCGTGCTAATCATAACCGCCGTTGATAATGTAATCAGTACTCTGTATGTGTGTTTGTGTGTGACCAACCAGTATCTTTGAAGAGGAGTCAGGAGCTGATCTACGCTGCCATGTCTGTCAATGGGGTGCGGGCAATGACCTTACCTCCAGCCTCTCCTCTTGCCTGCTCACCAACGGTTGTCGATGGGGAGACCAGAATTAGGTAGGTTTAGCCTGACCTGTTCTAACTTTGTTTGTCAGATATCAACTATCCTAACTGCCATTGCTAATAGAACAAGGACTGTGTATGTGTTATCAGATGCATCTATGGAGCCAGCATTTTGGAGACTTGGTCCTGACCAACAGACAGGCTTGATACTGACGTCTCTGAATGGAAAGAGACCTGGCATTCAAAGCATCCACACTGTGGGACTGAAGGTGATTACTAATAATGCAGTCCAGAAGAAATGTCCATTATTTGCGACACCCTTTTTATTATGTGTCACTGATGAACTCCGCCCTCAACTTGACCTATTTCTACAAATGGAGAGGACTGTGGATGCTTTTGCCAGATGCCAGCCTTGTTCGTTTGATGGGGAGACCATAATAGGAAAGGTTTTATCTGACCTGTTCAGACTTCAACTAGTACCTGTTTGTGTGTAAAATATGACCTATCCTAACTGCCATTGGTAATAGAACAATGACTATGTGTGTATGTGTTTATAGAAACATGTATGGAGACTTGTAAGATGATGTGATGAAGTCCAGACTGACAGACAGGCTTGATACTGATGTCTCTGAATGGAGAGAGACCTGGCACTCGGCATTAACATTTTACTAGACACAGCTTTTACTTGTGTTGTCTTTTTTAAATGATTGAATTGGATGGTATCAGTCAATATGAGACGAGAAAAACACTATGTATTCTGCACCAAGATCAGGGAACTCCTGTTGTATACGGGACACCATACTGGAAGGTATGACCACTCTGACATGTTAGCCAAGGTAGCCCCATTACCACTAGCCAAAATGTCATTAGGCACGATATCTGTATCATTGTTATATTAGCTGAACACTGCTTCTACGGTATTACGTAAAGGTTGTTGGAACTGTTACTACATTTGAAAGTTGTTATCAAAACACTTAATTTAGAATATCTACATAAATTCTGCAATTGCATTCTTCTCATATTACTCTGTAGGTCAGTGGTTCCCAACTTTTTCGGTTACTGTACTACCAAAAGAATTTAGCTCTTCCCGGAGTACCCTTGAAGTACCCCTCATATGCATTTTACCTGGTCTCATGAGTCTTCTCAAGTACTACCTATGGATAGGACGAGTATGCTGGCGAAATGCATAGCGCATAGAATAAAAAAGGTTTTACTAGATATTGTTCATCCTGATCTGACAGGTATTTTACATGGACAATACAGTATATTAGAGATAATATACGACAATCACTTGAAACAATTGAACATTATGAAACATCAAAGATACCAGACCTGGTCTTCATAGCAGATTTTGAAAAGGCGTTTGAAAAAGTATGACTAGAATTTATATATAAATGCCTAGAATTTATATATAAATGCCTGGAGTACTTTAATTTCGGTGAATCTCTTATACAATGTGTTGTGTAAAATAGGTGTAAAATAGTAAATCATGGTTACTTCTCAGGAAGTATTGAGCTTTTAAGAGGAGATAAACAGGGCTGTCCGTTGTCTCCATATCTATTTATTATGGCCATCGAAATGCTAGCTATTAAAATGACATCCAGGGGAAAAGAACAAAAAGTGTCAGTGTATGCTGATGACTCAAGTGTTTCTATCAATACAAACTAACAATCAACTGATTGCAGCATTTACCACACAAATGGAAGAGGCAAGTGGAAGAGGGAGAAGGTAGGGAACTTGTTTGTCTGCCATGTATTAAAGATACAGATTTGCTAAAAGGATTGACATAAAATATAAATATATACCAGTTTCAGTTGAGAACAACATTTTTGACAGCTGCTGATTCAATGGTTAATTTAAAAAATTATACAAAATTCTTGCCACCAACATAATGTTATATATGTGGAGCATACCACAATCTCAGCTCTGTAGATTTTTCTGCAACGAGACAGAATCACTACTGTAGATAATTTATTCTGGTATTACCTCTATGTAGCTTGTTTCTGGTCACAGGTTCAGGAATGGTTAAAAAAATCACAACCTTCAATTAAAGTTAACGTTACAAATAGCAGTGTTGGGCAATTTGGAAAGCCATAGTCAAAAGTACCACGTATGTCAAATGTGTATGTAAATTGTATGTACAGTATATGTAGCTGAAAAGCTGTACAAACAACAACAAAAAAGGGGGGGGGGGGTTAATACAAATGTAAATATATATACAGTACCAGTCAAAGGTTTGGACACACCTATTCATTGACGGGTTTTTATTTATTTATACATTGTAGAATAATAGTGAAGACATCAAAACAATGAAATAACACATATGGAATAATGTAGTAACCAAAAAGTGTTAAACAAATCAAAATATATGTTATATTTTAGATTCTTCAATGTAGCCACTCTTTGCCTTGATGACAGCTTGGCATTCTCTCAACCAGCTTTACCTGGAATGATTTTACAACAGTCTTGAAGGAGTTCCCACATATGCTGGGCACATGTTGGCTGCTTTTCCTTCACTCTGTGGTCCAACACATACCAAACCATCTCAATTGGGTTGAGGTCAGGTGATTGTGGAGGCCAAGCCATCTGATACAGCACTCCGTCACGCTTCTTGGTCTAATATCTCTGGCATTTTGTTTTGGGTTATTCTCATGATGGAAAAACAAATGATAGTCCCACTAAGCGCAAACCAGATGTGATGGTATATCGCTGCAGAATGCTGTGGTAGCTATGCTGGTTAAGTGTGCTTTGAATTCTAAATAAATCACTGACAGTGTCACCAGCAAAGCACCCCCACACCATCACACCTCCTCCTCCATGCTTCACGGTGGGAACCACACATGCATAGATCATCTGTTCACCTACTCTGCATCTCACAAAGACATGGTGGTTGGAACCAAAAATCTCAAATTTGGATTCATCACAGATTTCCACCGGTCTAATCTCCATTGCTCGTGTTTCTTGGCCCAAGCAAGTCTTTTCTTCTTATTGGTGTCCTTTAGTAGTGGTTTCTTTGCAGCAATTCGATCATGAAGGCCTGATTCACACAGTCTCCTTTGAACAGTTGATGGTGAGATATGTCTGTTACTTGAACTCTTAAATAAAGGTTACATAAAACATTTAAATAAATTCTGTGAAGCATTTATTTGGGCTGCCATCTGAGGTGCAGTTAACTCAAATGAACTTGTGCTCTGCAGCAGAGGTAACTCTGGGTTTTCCTTTCCTTTGGCGGTCCTCATGAAAACCAGTTTCATCATAGTGCTGGATGGTTTTTGCAACTGCACTTGAAGAAACATTCAAAGTTCCTGAAATGTTCCGGATTGACTGATCTTCATGTCTTAAAGTAATTTCTCTTTGCTTATTTGAGTTGTTCTTGCCATAACATGGACTTGGGCTTTTACCAAATAGGGCTATCTTCTGTATACTGGCCTCGCTTAGATTTAAAGACTGTGGCTATCATCAGCTAACATGCATAACGTATAACTTCTGGCTAAGTAAGCGTACTAGCTTTCCCTCTGCATTACGTTAACCTCATACCTATTTACAATTCCTGGACTTGGAGGGAGTGGGGGAAGCTTGGTTTGCGTGCACCTCCCGATGAGGAAGAAGCCCCCGAACACTTACAGTGCATTCAGAAAGTATTCAGACCCGTTTACTTTTTCCATATTTTCTTACAACCTTATTCTAAAATGGATTAAATAGATTTATTTCCTCATCAATCTACACACAATACCCAGTTTTTATTTTTCCTTTATTTAGGCAAGTCAGTTAAGAACAAATTCTTATTTTCAATGACGGCCTAGGAACAGTGGGTTAACTGCCTTGTTCAGGGACAGAACGACAGATTTTTACCTTGTCAGCTCGGGAATTCGATCTTGCAACCTTTCGGTCACTAGTCCAACTCTCTAACCACTAGGCTACCTGCCGCCCAATGACAAAAGACAATGAAAAAAGCGAAAACCGTTTTTCAAAATTTTTGCAAATGTATTAAAATTAAACAGAAATTCAGACCCTTTTTATGAGACTTGAAATTGAGCTCAGGTGCATCCTGTTTCCATTGATCATCCTTGTGATGTTTCTACAACTTGATTGGAGTCCACCTGTGGAACATTTTATTGATTTGACATGATTTGTAAAGGCTCACACCTGTCTATATAAGGTCCCACAGTTGACTGTGCATGTCAGAGCAAAAACCAAGCCATGAGGTCGAAGGAATTGTCTGTAGAGATCTGAGACAGGATTGTGTCAAGGCACAGATAATAATAAATGCCATTTAGCAGACGCTTTTATCCAAAGCGACTTACAGTCACGTGTGCATACATTCTACGTATGGGTGGTCCCGGGAATCAAACCCACTACCCTGGCGTTACAAGCGCCATGCTCTACCAACTGAGCTACAGAAGGACCACTGGGGAAGGTTACTAAAAAATGTCTGTAGCATTGAAGGTCCCCAAGAACGCAGTGGCCTCCATCATTCTTAAATGGAAGAAGTTTGGAACCACCAAGACTGTTCCTAGAGCTGGCCACCTGGCCAAAGGACAAACTGAGCAATCGGGGGAGATTGTCCTTGGTCAGGCAGGTGACCACGAATCTGATGGCCACTATGACAGAACTCCAGAGTTCCTCTGTGGAGATGGAAGAACCTTCCAGAAGGACAACCATCTATGCAGCACTCCACCAATCAGGCCTTTATGGTAGGGTGGCCAGACGGAGGCCACTACTCAGTAAAAGGCCCATGAGAGCCCGTGTGAAGTTTGCCAAAAGGCACCTAAATGACTCTCAGACCATGAGAAACAAGATTGTCTGGTCTGATGAAACCAAGATTGAACTCTTTGGCCTGAATGCCAAGCGTCACGTCTGTAGGAAACATGGCACCATCCCTACGGTGAAGCGTGGTGTTGGCAGCATCATGCAGTGGGGATGTTTTTCAACGGCAGGAACTAGGAGACTAATCAGGATCGAGGGAAATATGAATGGAGCAAAGTAGAGATTCTTGATGAAAACCTGCTCCAGAGCGCTCAGGACTCTCAAACTGGGGTTAATGTTCACCTTCCAACAGGACAACGACCCTAAGCTTAGAGCCAAGACAACGCAGGAGTGGCTTCGGGACTCTGAATATTCTTGAGTGGCCCAGCCAGAGTCCAGACTTGAACCCAATCGAACATCTCTGGAGAGACCTGAAAATATCTGTGCAGCGACACTCACCATCCAACCTGAAAGTGCTTGAGGATCTGCAGAAAAGAATGGGAGAAACTCCCCAAATACAGGTGTGCCAAGCTAGTAGTGTCATACCCAAGAAGACTCGAGGCTGTAATCACTGCCAAAGGTGCTTCTCCAAAGTACTGAGTAAAGGTTTGAATACTTATATAAATGTGATATTTAAGTTTTTTTTTTATACAGGTTTGTCATTATGGTGTAATGTGTGTAGATTAATAAGGGGGAAAAAACTATTCATCAATATCAATTTTTGAATATGGCTGTAACGTAACAAAATGTGGAAAAAGTCAAAGGGCCTGAATATTTCCCAACACACTGTAGCTTGGGTAACACTCAGAATTAGAGACTCTGTCTCCCTCCCGCTTTATTTGAAGTGCATCGTATAAAGGCTTCATAAAGCATGTAGGCTTCATATAGGCTTCACAAATCATGTATGACCATATTGCGTGCTCTATAAAAGATCAATAAATACGAACAAATAAATGGCTGTTTATGTCACACAGTCATTCCACATGATGAATCTTTATAGAGCATGATATTTGGTTATAGATGATTTGTGAAGCATCTATGTAGTGCTTATGAAACCTATATAAAGACTTTATGAAGCCTACATTAGCTGGACGTCAAAGAAAGCGGGACCGGACGTCTCGAGCTAGACTCACTCCTGTATCGGAGCTTTCATCACGCCTACTGAGGATGATGGCTTCTGTGATAGAATTCGTTCCCCTGGGGCTATTGTTGGTGCAGCCTTTCCAGCACAGTAGGCTAGCCACTCACCTGGACACATCTCGCAGCCTTGATTGGTCACTTCGGGTGACACAGTCATGCCTACGGGCCCTGGCCCAGTGGTGGGAGCCTCCAAATTGTCAGAGGACTCCCATGGGCTGAGTTCTATCCTGCAAGGTGATCACGACAGACGCATACCCCCAAGGGTGGGGTGCGCTGTACAAAGGCAAATCAATTTGGGGGTTATAGACAGTGGTGCTGATTACTTGGAGCTCTTAGTGGTCCTTCTGTAGCTCAGTTGGTAGAGCATGGCGTTTGTAACGCCAGGGTAGTGGGTTCGATCCCCGGGACCATCCATACGTAGAATGTATGCACACATGACTGTAAGTCGCTTTGGATAAAAGCGTCTGCTAAATGGCATATATTATTATATTATTATTATTATTATTATTATATTATCTAGTGCTCAGACGCTTGTTCCTGCTTTTATCGTGCAGGATTGTGCTGGTCAGAACCGACAGTATGTCAGTGGTGGTGGACATTAACGACGGTGACAGACTGGTCTCTCTCCCTCCTAATACTGGGGAGTAGTGTGCACACACTCTCGCTTCGGGCTACACATGTCTCTGTTGCATCAACTCGGGTGCAGATATTTTATGCAGGTGTGAAAGTTACACCTTAGGGTGGTCTCCCAGATATGGGAAATGTTCGGCAGGGCCGACATAGATCTTGGCTCATTGCGAGAAAACGTACATAGTTTTTCTTAAGGAGGGACCCGAGTGCTCCATTGGGAACGGACACACTGGCGCACCAGTGGCCTTGAACCCTCCTTTATGCATTTCTCCCTATGGGCTGATTCAGTCCATGTTGGGGAGGGCAAGCCTCTCCATTGGCCAGAGCAACCTTGGCTTGCGGAGAACACACACCTATTGGGTGGGGTCCTGTGGCAAATCAAATCACATTTTATTTGTCACATGCATCATAGACAACAGGTGTACAACTTGTCTTTTCTTTTTAAATGGTATTTTTTTTATTTTTTTTTATTTTACCCCTTTTTCTCCCCAATTTCGTGGTATCCAATTGTTGTAGTAGCTACTATCTTGTCTCATCGCTACAACTCCCGTACGGGCTCGGGAGAGACGAAGGTTGAAAGTCATGCGTCCTCCGATACACAACCCAACCAACCCGCACTGCTTCTTAACACAGCGCGCATCCAACCCGGAAGCCAGTCGCTGGTGCGCGATGAGACAAAGACACCCCTACCGACCAAGACCTCCCTAACCCGGGCGACGCTAGGCCAAATGTGCGTCGCCCCACGGACCTCCCGGTCGCGGCCGGTTACGACAGAGCCTGGGTTTGCGCAAACCCAGGGACTCTGATGGCACAACTGGCGCTGCAGTACAGCGCCCTTAACCACTGCACCACCCGGGAGGCTGGGTCCTTTTTTAACAATGCTGAGTTAAAGATAATATACAATTTGAATAAAATATTGAAATAGTGACAGTGAATAACGATACAAAATAACAAGTAAAAATAACATGGCTATATTTAGGGAGTAGAAAATAACATGACTAAATACAGGGAATACCAGTACCGAGTCGATGTGCAGGGGTACGAGGTAATTGTGGTAGCTATGTACTGTACAACTCCCACTGCAAAGGGATTGGTTATTCCAGGCACACGGGCAGGCTTGGCACCCTTGGCCAGAGATTTGATGTCTGTGGGCATGGCCCCCCAATCTCACGGCTAGAGGTTTACTTCCGAAGGTGATTGCTACTATTTGACCGCAAGGAACTTTTTCTTGGATCACATTTCTCTTATGTGAAAATCTGTTCTTTGCACACTGATTCAGTGCTGTACACAGGATGTATTTCCACCATTGTCCACAAAAGCCTCCCACTTATGACACAGACTATGAACACTCTGATGATGGTGATGCTATGTACCGCAGCTCTAGCATTGTCCAGTCCCAGCCTGCCGGCCTGGCAGTTATCCGAGCTCAGGATAAGACCCAGATGCAGACAGCTAGAGTCACATATATTTATTGGCTCAAACAGGGGGCAGGCAAAAGACAGGTCAATGGCAGGCAAAGGCCAGTAATTCAGGGCAGAGTCAATAAGGTACAGAACCTCAGGCGGGCTTGGGGTCAGGACAGGCAGAATGGTTGGAACCGGGGAAGCTAGGAAACAGAACTTGAGAAAGCAGGGAGATGGGATAACATGCTGGTAAGACCTGACAAGACAAGATGAACTGGCAACAGACAAACAGAGAACAAAGGTATAAATACACTGGGAGTAATGAGGAAGATGGGTGACACCTGGAGGGGGGTGGAGACAAGCACAAAGACAGGTGAAACAGATCAGGGTGTGACAGGCAGTGACAGTTGACCAGAAAATATCCTTTTCTGAAGTCTTTGAGAGGGAAAGAAGGAACCTCAACATGGAACATGCTCCTACAGTACTGCCATGGTGTCCACATCCAAGTTTGATGAATTCAGTTCTTCAAAAGACAGAGACATCCACACATGTGGTTCAAGACTTGCACTTGGAGCACACCAAATGACAGAACCCCTGCCATGGCAAGCATATGCACTCGCTTAGCTAAAGTTCATTGTGCAGATGAGAATGGTTTTGGCCATTTCCCCCGTACGGACAAATAATTTGCTTCGCTTATTCTGCCTGCTTCTCTCCGTTACCAAGAGCTGCCAAACAAACGATGCAGAGCATCTGAGCGCTACGCAGGACACGTGACAGAGCTGCTTTAACCGCTAGTCTTAGCAATTCAGCTGGGATACTGGCTTTCTATCAGAAGGAGCTGCATGAACGCCACTCCGCAAACTGATATTGAGACCATGAAAGAACGGTCTACAGTTAGAGACCTGCTTATCCAATACCTCCAGGGCAATGCTCAGATGGCTGAGAAGTATTTAACAACACTGTGTGTTGCACAGTGCCACTTATGGTTAGCGCAGTCCAAGCTCCGTGACAAAGAGACGGTTCCATTCCTAGGTGTACCCATATCACCTGGCCAGACATTTGGCCCAGCAGCGGCCCACATCCTTCAAGTGTCTAAGGAAGACAGACAAGCACAGATTGAGCTTCAGCGCCTCATTCCAAAGCCTAGAATGCATCAGCCAGCAAACCATGACTCCCGTCCCAGGGCCCCAACTGAGATGTCGAGAAGCAAGGCTCAGACTCACGCTCCACATGCTGTGGAGTGGAGGAACAGCCCTAGCGAAGAGGTGTAGCGCAGCATCGCCCAAGAGGCAGAGGCGCACCGTAGGCCGCACCCACTCTGCACCACAACACACAGAGCCTCGGTCCTGATGGGAACGACTCTCTAGCGCAACACAGTCTCATTGAGCAACACCTTTCCAGCTGGAAAAGGTCAAAGGCCAACAAATGGGTATTAAGCACTCAATCACAAGGCTACGCAGTACAATTTGGTCAGTGACACCCCCCCCCCATGCATCTCACCACCCTGCTTAAAAGCGAACACAGCTCAGAAGACTCCTTGCTCCTGGAAAAGCATCCAGTCGAAAAGGTAGAACCAGCGCCACAAAACTGTGAGTTATACTCAATCTATTTTCTGGTGCCAAAAAAGGGCTTAGGCCTCCATCCGATCCTGGACCTATGGTGCCTGAATTGTCATCTTTCAGCACTTCAGAATGCTGACAATAAAAACCCTCCTTCAGTCAGTACAACCAGGTGATTGGGTCTCCACAGTGGACCCTGAAAGATGCATACTTTAATATCCCCATTCTACCAACACACAGAAAAGACCTGAATTTTACCTTCGAAAAACACATTTCAGTTTCACGGTCTTACCTTTCGCTCGCCCCTTGCTCTAGAAAGAGTGGTATCTTTAACAAATTGTCTTTCAACATTCAAACTAAGAAAACAGATGACATCGCTAGAGAGTCAGAGGCTCTCTAGCGTTGTTGGAGAGTTACATGTGCTTTCTGCCCATCTGTCATGCCTCACTTTGGCAGAAGATGGATTTAAGGCTGTGCTTCGGCCAAATCCAGTATTCTTACCTAAGGTGCTTTCTTCATCACATGCTAACCAGCCCTTAATCATAACAGCATTTCACCCACCTCCCCACTCCTCACAGGAGAGTCGTGAGTTACATACACTTTTCCCGGTTCGGGCATTGATTGCCTGTCTTGCTGCAACAAGAACTGCTCAATCAAACAGAACAGCTTTTTTCGTGTGTTATGGGGAGAACATCAAATGGCGTGCTGTCTCGAAGCAGAGACTGGCACATTGGATTACCAATGCAGGGTCAAAATCATTCGCTACAGCAGGTAGACACACTTCACCAGGAACATGACCACTTCATGGGCCCTGTCCAGAAGGGCTTCCCTGGACTCTATCTGTGCTGCTGCAAGTTGAGCAACACCCAGACTCAATGTTATGTTCACACCATCAGTGGAGTCTGTGGTGCTGGACACACGACATGCTCTCAACCCAGATAAGTGAAACTACAATGAACCTTGTCCTGCACATACTTATCAACCATCACTGAGATGGATGTTCTATACAGAGGCCTTCAACTCTTGGTGTTGTTGCACACAATTGAAGCCTCATGTTGTAAGTTCTAACTTTCAGCTTGCTTGTGAATATGGTTGTATGGTTGTATAAAACATTCCATGTTACCTTGTTGGGTAATTATATTCTGTTGCATCCTGTGGTGGATGCAAGGACGTCCCAGGGACTCATCTGGACTAAGTTAAATGGTGAGTTATCCCACTCTGTTGTCCGCACGACCTCTTTGGTCCAGCCTCTCCCATTGGTTGTTTGTTGACCCGTTATGAAAACGAAAGAGAACGTTGGGTTACGGACCTCCGCAGGTTTCGAGTGAAGTAACAGACTGTATGTCACGTCACGCCGCCTTTTATAGTGACAGGTCACGTGGGTACATAAAGGGTGTGACTGTAAACATCTTTGATATTAAGCATCTCAATCAAATCGTGTGAAGGGGAAAGAGTTCCCATAGGTCATTTAGCGCTCTCTGCTAAGAGAACCAACGTTACTTCCGTGACCCAACGTTATGTCGGCTTCCAGATAATAATACGATGAAGCTAAATCTTTACATTAAAAACCAAAGTCTGTTCGTGTTTTCCAGTCACTCCATTGAATTGAATGCCCTTTGATCTTCCACAATAGGACTTGGAAATATGTTAACATAGATTAGCTACATTGTTTTTGCCCGAGCAAAACCAAAAAAACGAATGGAAGTCTGATTGTGCTCATTGCTTCGAGTTCCAAATGAAATGCTGCTCTCATGGAATGGCATGCTTTGAGCTGTACCGAAAAGTGCTATTTGCATGTGAAAAATGAATGCCATATGCTGCATTTGCAATAGGCCTATTGTTTACGCTTTTGTTGGTGACCCTTTGATATCTTAATCATTTGCAGTTGTTTAAGTCTATCAATAGTGAGCGAGTTTGAGCATGTGTCAATTAGGCCTATGGAAATGTTTTGGGCCATAGGCACGAATTCGATTGAGCAATAAAATCCCCCCTTGTGGTCTTCTTAAATTAAACTTGTTTTTCACTGGCTGTCCACTGGTCGCAAGAACAATGATTGATAGGCAGCTTAAACTTCCCCCATTCAACCATTATTGGGTTCAAATAAACATAATACATTTGTGAACAGCCATCCACAACAGCCACAATCCATAAGGCACAAATAGCTAAATGAGAGAACAGCAGTGTGATTCACATCATTGCGTTATGTATAGTTGAAGTCAGAAGTTTACATACACCTTAGTCAAATACATTTAAACTCAGTTTTTCACAATTCCTAACATTTAATCCAAGTAAGAATTCCCTGCCTTAGGTCCGTTAGGATCACCACTTTATTTTAAGAATGTGAAATGTCAGAATAATAGTCGAGAGAGAGAATGATTTATTTCAGCTTTTATTTCTTTCATCACATTCCCAGTGGGTCAGAAGTTTACATACACTCAATTAGTATTCGGTAGCATTGCCTTTAAATTGTTTAACTTGGGGTTTTTGCTTGCTTGTATGACATCAAAGCAGTATTATTTATAATCCTTAACGTCTATCTTTCAAAATACATAGAGTCCCCTTAAAGTACAGCATTTCCCTCACTCCGAGAACAAATCATTTTACAAAAATGCCCAATTAGCTGGAGGGATGGAAGCAACTTCTTTTCGCATGCAGTGCTTAATTTCAGAACGACTGTCAGTCAAAACCCATCAGTGCCCAAATCTCAGTGGTGTAAAGTACTTAAGTGAAAATACTTTAAAGTCCTACTTAAGTACTATTTATATTTGACAACTTTTTATTTTACTTCACTACAGTCGTGGCCAAAAATTACACAAATATACATTTTCACAAAGTCTGCTGCTCCAGTTTGTATGATGGCAATTTGCATATGCTCCAGAATGTTATGAAGAATGATCAGATGAATTGCAATTAATTGCAAAGTCGCTCTTTGCCATGCAAATGAACTGAATCCCCCCAAAACATTTCCACTGCATTTCAGTCCTGCCACAAAAGGACCAGCTGACATCATGTCAGTGTTTCTCTCGTTAATACAGGTGTGAGTGTTGACCCTGGACAAGGCTGGAGATCACTCTGTCATGCTGAATGAGTTTGAATAATTGATTGATTACTGCAACTCGCTGTTGGCTGGGCTCCCTGCCTGTGCCATTAAACCCCTACAACTCATCCAGAACGCCGCAGCCCGTCTGGTGTTCAACCTTCCCAAGTTCTCTCACGTCACCCCGCTCCTCCGCTCTCTCCACTGGCTTCCAGTTGAAGCTCGCATCCGCTACAAGACCATGGTGCTTGCCTACGGAGCTGTGAGGGGAACGGCACCTCAGTACCTCCAGGCTCTGATCAGGCCCTACACCCAAACAAGGGCACTGCGTTCATCCACCTCTGGCCTGCTCGCCTCCCTACCACTGAGGAAGTACAGTTCCCGCTCAGCCCAGTCAAAACTGTTCGCTGCTCTGGCCCCCCAATGGTGGAACAAACTCCCTCACGATGCCAGGACAGCGGAGTCAATCACCACCTTCCGGAGACACCTGAAACCCCACCTCTTCAAGGAATACCTAGGATAGGGTAAGTAATCCTTCTCACCCCCCCCCCCCTAAAAAGATTTAGATGCACTATTGTAAAGTGGCTGTTCCACTGGATGTCTTAAGGTGTATGCACCAATTTGTAAGTCGCTCTGGATAAGAGCGTCTGCTAAATGACTTAAATGTAAATGTAAATGTAACAGACTGGAAGCTTCAAAAGGAGGGTGCTGCTTGGAATCATTGTTCTTCCTCTGTCAAACACATGCCGTCATTATTGCTTTGCACAAAAAGGGTTTTACAGGCAAGGACATTGCTGCCAGTAAGATTGCGTCTAAATCAACCATTTATAGGATCATCAAGAACTTCAAGGAGAGCTGTTCAATTGTTGCGAAGAAGGCTTCAGGGCGCCCAAGAAAGTCCAGCAAGTGCCAGGACAGTCTCTTAACGTTGATTCAGCTGCGGGATAGGGGCATCACCAGTACAGAGCTTGCTCAGGAATGGCAGCAGGCAGGTGTGAGTGCATCTGCATGCACAGTGAGGCAAAGATTTTTGGAGGATGGCCTGGTGTCAAGAAGGGCAGCAAAGAAGCCACTTCTCTCCAGGAAAAACATCAGGGACAGACTGATATTCTGCAAAAGGATTAGACTGCTGAGGACTGGGGTAAAGTCATTTTTTCTGATGAATCCCCTTTCCGGTTGTTTGGGGCATCTGGAAAAAAGCTTGTCTGGAGAAGAAAAGTTCAGCGCTACCATCAGTCCTGTGTCATGCCAACAGTAAAGCATCCTGAGACCCTTCATGTGTGGGGTTGCTTCTCAGCCAAGGGAGTGGGCTCACTCACAATTCTGCCTCAGAACACAGCCATGAATAAAGAATGGTACCAACACATCCTCCGAGAGCAACTTCTCCCAACCATCCAGGAACAGTTTGGAAACGAACAATGCCTTTTCCAGCATGATGGAGCACCTTGCCATAAGGCAAAAGTGATAGCTAAGTGGTTTCGGGGAACAAAACATCGATATTTTGGGTCCGTGGCCAGGAAACTCCCCAGACCTTAATCCCATTGAGAACTTGTGGTCAATCCTCAAGAGGCGGGTGGACAAACAAAAACCCACAGATTCTGACAAACTCCAAGCATTGATTATGCAAGAATGGGCTTCCATCAGTCAGGATGTGGCCAAGAAGTTAATTGACAGCATGCCAGGGTGGATTTCAGAGGTCTTGAAAAAAGAAGGGTCAACACTGCAAATATTGACTCTTTCCATCAACTTCATGTAATTGTCAATAAATACCTTTGACACTTATGAAATGCTTGTAATTATACTTCAGTATTCCATAGTAACAACTGACAAAAAATATCTAAAGACACCGAAGCAGCAAACATTGTGAAAATTAATATTTGTGTCATTCTCAAAACTTTTGGCCACGACTGTACATTCCTTTAGAAAATAGTGTACTCTTTACTCCATACATTTTTACCTGACACCCAAAAGTAGTCGTTTTATTTTGAATGCTTAGCAGGACCCTGGTCATCCCTACTGCAGACTCACTAAACACAAATGCTTAGTTTGTAAATTATGTCTGAGTGTTGGAGTGTCCCTCTGGCAATCGATAAATACAATTATTTATACTTTTACTTTTGGTACTTAAGTATATTTTAGCAATTACATTTACTTTTGATACTTAAGTATATTTAGAACCAAATACTTTTAGTAGTATTTACTGGGTGACTTTAGTATTTTACTGGGTGACTTTTACTTTTGTCATTTTTCTATTAAGGTATCTTTTCTTTTACTCAAGTATGACAATTGCACATCTGCAATTTTCAACGTATACTGGTACGAGTGTAAAAAAAACTTGACGGTTAAGAATGAAGTAATACACGCTCACATTGCCCCTCATGAACGATATTGAAGGCATCTCCCGACTTCCTGCTGACTGGGACAAACGTTGAATACTGAAGTCTTTCTGCTGTGATCTCACTGCAACTACATTGATAAAAGGCTCAACTAGGTGCAACCAGTGAGAGAATAATCCCGAAGCGCGAAATCGGGGGTGTATAATAGCCTAGTCTTTACAAGTCTGATCTGCAATGGATTTGTTATTATAATGTTTATACTAGTATTCGTCACAGTAAACAGTGCGGTGGTCATTTCAAAATTGTTTTGAGCAAAAGCTGTGTGCATGAAGGAAATAGACTCCTGGCTCAAATAGAAGCCTGTCTCTGATAAGCACAGGTTGTGAGTGAACAAATACATGCCTGGGCTATTTATGTAGTTTTACAGTATTTGTGCTGCGACGAGTTGGGCATCACCACAAACCTTTGTGAACTTTTATCACTTGGATGTTACTGCTCCCAGTGTAGCCCACAGTTGGGACAGGAGAGGGTCATTAGGCAGCGCACATTGTGCGCAATTCCCAGACTACACACATCTGGCGAGATGGAGGTCTGGGTGGTCTGACATTGGCCATTTCATTTGTATCTGTTGGGGCGGGATTTCGTGTCCCCCTACTTGTGTTGTACCGAGAGTACCCGACTGAAAGGTAACGTAACGTTATGCCAATAACTACTGCTCCCTGAAGGCGGGAAACGAGGTACAACACCTGTTTGAAGAGCGGTACTAAATTGAAGGAATGAATCCCAAGCCTTAGGGTTATCACCTGTGGAAGGCGGCGCTCCCAGCGAGTCACAAGTTCTTCAGTTCGAAGTCACGAGAGTGCGACTCCCCACGGTTGTGTTGTACATCGTTTCCTCCCTTCATGGAACAATAGTTAAATTCATAACGTTACGTTCTCAGTGCGCGTCAGTGTGTGTATGTCTACCTGCATGTGGGCGTGCGTGCGTTGGCTTGACTTTCCTCCCTTACGGAGTCAGTACACAACACACCCTGATAATCTACAACTCTTGTCAGCCTGTGGCGCTGTGTATTGTAAAGAATAACTCTGACTTGCTACCCAGGTGTCAACTGTCAAGCATCGGCGCAGTGCACAATTACAAGGCAGTAGTCCTAACGATGTGCTTGCCCCCAGTGCCAGCACGCCTTTCCTACCCATTAACCTGTCAATTAGAGTTCAACTGGGAGTAGCGGGGAAGAAGCGTGGGGGGCACAGTCTTTTGGGGCATCATGTAGAGTGACTGGTCCATGTATTCTCCCACTCTCCTCTCTCTTTCTTTCTCTTTCTCTCTGGGGAGCCTGACGGTGATTGAGACCCCCTCCTGGTGCTTTCTCTCTCGCTCTCTCACTATATTGCTCCCTCTCTCCTTCTGTCTCTCTTCTCCCCACTGGACATGGTCCTTCGCCTCCTCCTCTCTCTCTCTCCTGTCTCCTTCCCTTTGTCTGCTCTAACGAGCTTGGAGTGTTTCTCTCGGGAGAGGGCACTCAGATGGGGGGAAGAGGATGGAGAGGGGGGGGTGGAGCAAAGAGAGGTGGGTGGGTTCTTCTGTACTCATTGATAATCAGGTCTCATCGGCAGGCCAGCGGTCAAACAGTACAGGCTGCCTGCATCTTTCCCTGCATCACTAATCCCTCCAACATGGCTGGCTGCACTCGTGTCAGGTTCCCCCCCTCTCACCTCCGCGGTAATGCATCTCAAAAAGGCCTGTTACACACACGGACACACACATACGTGCACAAGCATGGACATACTCACTCATGCATATACGCGCACGCACACACACACACACGCGCACGCACACACACACACACACACACACACACACACACACACACACACACACACACACACACACACACACACACACACACACACACACACACACACACACACACACACACACACACACACACACACACACACACACACACACTCATTCATTCATGCATGAGCACACATTCACTCATACAGATGCCAGTGGGCCTGTCATGCCAAATAGTGTCCCCCTGCAAAAAAAAGTGCCCCCCCCTGTGTCACAATGGGATTTGATGAGTTCTATCTTCGGTTGCTAGTGCTGTTACTAGAACTTGCAACATTTTGACCGGCCTACCTAATGAACCAAAGCATCCTTCGCAATGCTGGTTGCTTGGTTTAAAATTTACCTCGTACCAGTGGCATAGGACAGAGGATGCGGTCAGTTCTCGTTCTATTTCACCTCATAAGCGCCCGCCCAGTCTGTGCAAAATGATTACCTCAGAATTGCTTTCCAAGGACGGTGTTTTTGACGGTGACTACCTAAGAGAACACGTTCTTTGCCATATAGGTGTCTTTATATACGACATATTGTTAAATAAGAATAAGTAATTTAAGCTGTCACGTCCTGACCTTAGTTCCTTTTTTATGTCTCTGTTTTAGTTTGGTCAGGGCGTGAGTTGGGGTGGGCATTCTATGTTGTGTAGTTTAGGTTTTGTATTTCTGTGTTTGGCCTGGTAAGGTTCCCAATCAGAGGCAGCTGTCGATCGTTGTCTCTGATTGAGAACCACACTTAGGCAGCCTGTTTTCCCACTATGCTTTGTGGGTAGTTGTTTTCTGTGTCTGTGTTTTCCATACAGAACTGTTTCGGTTTTTCATTTATTTCTCTTGTATTTTTGTTTTCTGTTTTCAGTTTAATTAATACATTAGGGACACTTACCACGCTGCACAGTGGTCCGATATTTCATACTCCTCGTCAGAGGAAGAAGAAAATCGTTACACTAGCTAGCCAGACAGTTTTATTTAGCTAACGTTAGCTAGCTAGCTGTTATTGTAGCTTTCTGTTTGTATATAGCTTGCACTTCAATGGCATCCCTCGAGGAGATTTTATTTTATCTTTCCAACCAGGCAAAGTACTATGACACTGATGTCGACAAGAAGTGCAACATTCGTAGGGGGCAGAGAAATTTAGCGTTAAGCAATTAACTTCTATCAGATACCTGGACGGATTTAGATTTGTACAACCATTTTTCAACAACCATTTTCCATTTAGCTAGTTGGTGATCTACATGTTGCTAGTTATACATATAACGTCAACTCACCCCATTCCGCACAAATGTGCGCAACCGCAACATTCAAACGAGGCTGCAAAGGAAACTAATGGGACTGTAGCGACTGTGTTGACGTCAAAATCGGGGCTGTGAACTAGGTTTCTATTCAAGCGTTGATCGACATGGTAATGGACCCTCCGTTACATCTTGACGTGTCATGTCGTAACGTACAGCACGCATAAAGCAACTATTTATGTCTCTCCACCAGGTGTACCACTTCTATCATCCTTTAAAAACAAGAAATGGACAGTGACGGGGGTTAGTGGGGGATACCTAGTCATTTTGTTCGTCATCATTGCATGCGATCATCATTCTCAAAGCCTCTGTTTACCTCTAAGATCACTTTAGCACCGCCCTAAAAACCCCATTCAAAATGGACACAAACCTTCAAATAGGTATGTAATGACACATTATATAAACTCTTTATAGTGTTTTATTTACATTTTAGAGGCGATAAGGTGATAAGTTGGACAGATCGAGTGAAAAAAAGCAATTTTCCCACACATCTCTCCTTCTCACTATCACGCATTAGTTTCGCTTCCCCACCCGCCATTTTTAAAAAGACCCGACGGGGCTAATTGCCTGCTTGAATTATGCAGAAACAGGCAGCGTTTAGGTCGTGTAATTGTTTCTGTTGGAAAGGGGAGAAATTGTGCTTTACAATGGTATTAACATTACAGTTGATCTGGAAGTATTACGTTTTTGGGGCGCTAAAATAAGGGCAATTGTACGGACCAAGGCGATGTACGAGTTTACATGAGTTTACGTTAGTTATGTGTCTGTCATATTGAGGTATCTAACTCTAAGTTAAACCTGATCAATAAAATGGATAGGTGTAGGCAATTATGGTAATTCCAAATGCCCTTAACTAGGTGTCTTTGCCAGACAGACACAGACAAACAAAATAAGAGAGATGGGGAGAAGAAGAAAGTGAGAAGGAAAGGATGAAAGTGAGAGAGAGAAAGGTGGGAAGAGAGTGGAATACAAAGAGAAACAGAGAGAGAAAGACAGCAGTGTAAATGTACTTACACTTGAGTATTTCAACAACTCTTCCCTTCCAACTTGTGAGGTAATCATATGTACCTACGGGGGAAGGATGGCCAGCCACACAGGAGGGTGATTTTTACTAAGGAGGAGAAGGAGCCCGTGCTGACCGAGATGCATGCTGGCCATTTCAGAGTGAAGCACATGATTGCCAATATCAACCTACGCTTCTTCTGGCGTGGAATTGTCAAGGAGGTGGACAGCTGGGCAAGTGAAATAACCTTTTGTTTATCAATCACATTCTATTATATCTGAAATTATTATGAATTCAATGAATGTCATATCAGAGAGCACACGTTTCAATTTGTCACTTTGTGCTTAAAGGTCAGTACCCTGTCTAGCCTGCCAGAAGTTTGAAAGGGTGAAGACTGTGGCTCCGGAGTTGAAGCCCATCTAAGTTGATTCACCATGGCACATGATCGGTCAGTGTCAAATTCAAATTTTGCCCTGATAAGTTGTTTTGTAATGGTTGCTTAATTTGACCACAGCAGAGTTCAATATTATAGAATGTGTGTGTGTGTGTGTGTCAGTATCCTTACAAACAGGAACATGTTTGACAGGTACCAGGAACGGTGGACGGACAACCTGAAGGTAATTCTCTTTGCACACAACAGTAGTATCCAGGCCTCCACCGAGTACTCTCCATATCGGACGGGATCCACATTGCATATACTGTCGTCGTCAATTTGTGATTGAGTTAGTGTTGTTGTTGTTCGTCTATTGCTATTGCTATTTTTGTTCGACGTGCTTTCAGATCACTGAAACCCCACCTGATGTGGTTGTTGATCCAGATCAGAAAGCCTTCGAGGACCACCTTCAGATACGGACTGAGAAGGATGTGGAGGTTATTGACCTGTGGCAAAAATGATTGTCCGCTGTTCATTTATTTTCTGGCCCTCCAAGAGATATGTATTTGTGATATGAAATATATTTGCATTTATTCCTGTTATCAATCAAGCTGACTGAACATTGACAAGGCGCAGGAGAAACAGAAGGAGAGCTACCAGAGGAGAATCAAGAGAGAGTCCAAGTGCTTCGACATACAGGTGAATTACTTAGTTTGGAAGAAGGACGAAAGGAAGGCGAGACCTGGGAAACCTCGCTGCTCCTTCGCTTCTAGCTATGGTCACCATCCATTAAGATGAAAATACAAATCTCAGATAATAACTATTTGCATTTGCACACAAAATAACCTGGAGCTAGTTTTAGTTTCCTTTACACTGATATTTTTCTCTGTCTTCCTAGGGTTACCTCAGTGGAAGCAGACAATCTTCTCCAGTTGGAGCAGCTGGATGGTCGACCACTGAAAGCCCCTACACCCTACACTTCGGTGAAGACCAATAGACAAAGTATGTTAAGTTAAGCTTTAGGACCATCGGTTCTCCGAGCCCCCCAGGAAGTATCCCATCCACTAAAGCCAGTGAGTTCGGATGAGTCAGATTCTCTATGCTCTGAGTCGGAGGGGGACCAGCTTGCGGTAGACTATACCTTCCAAAACTGTTGAAAAGTACATACAGTTGAAGTCGTAAGTTTACATACACTTAGGTTGCAGTCATTAAAACTTGTTTTTCAACCACTCCACAAATTTCTTGTTAACAAACTATAGTTTCGTCAAGTCGGTTAGGACATCTACTTTGTGCATGACACAAGTCATTTTTCCCAAAATTGTTTACAGATCGATTATTTCACTTATAATTCACTTTTATCACAAGTCCAGTGGGTCAG
The DNA here is from genome assembly GCF_023373465.1 of Oncorhynchus keta. Lineage (NCBI taxonomy): Eukaryota > Metazoa > Chordata > Actinopteri > Salmoniformes > Salmonidae > Oncorhynchus > Oncorhynchus keta. Next base: position 53,285,779 of record NC_068421.1, on the reverse strand, counting down.
AAGTTTACAGAAACTAAGTTGTACATCCCACCCAGACAGCATCCACCACCTCTATATTCCACACACCAGAATTCAGTATTTTAGTCGATTATTGCCATGTGAGTGTACAAAACAAATCTGTGAAAATAAATGGATGACACAACTATACCCCAAGTATAGTTGCATTTCATTATAGCACAACGGTTGATTTGTCTAATCTTAGCAATTCTTCTTAGCTAGCTACATAGCCGTCCTTGTATCAGAGATAATTGCATAATTATCGTATTTCGTCGCCCTAACGTAGCCTTCACTGCTATTCGTCCAGGAGCTAGCAACGCTAGCTAACGCACACAGATTAGCATCACTGTAGTGCTATTCACTCAACTGAACGACTTGATTAGTCTAGTGTTAGCTAGCTACATAGCTGTCTTTGTTTCCAAGATAATTGTGTAGTTTAGTGTGTGTAGTCTTGGAGTGATTATCTTAATTCACTGAGGTTCGCTAGCCAGCTATTTGTCGTCCTTAACGTAGGAGACTCTGCTAGCTAGCCAACAGCTAACAGCTAACAGCTAGCCAACGTCACCACACACACGTCTACTGTTTCGAATTCAACAACCCGGTCAGGTAGTATCACATTTTCATTTCATTACAGTACAACGGTTTGATTTGTTTGATCGTAGCTAGCTACATAGCTAGCTACATAGCCGTCTTTGTTTCAAAGATAATTGTGTAGTCTAGAGCGATTTCCTAGGTTAGCTAGCCAGCTATTGTCGTTCTTTTAACGCAACGTAACGTAAACAACACTGCTAGCTAGCCAGCTAGCCCCGAATAGCAGCACTGTAGAAACTATTACACTCAACGGAACGCCTTGATTAGCGTAGTGTCAACAACGCAGCTACTGCCAGCTAGCCTACTTCAGCAGTACTGTATCATTTTAATAATTTTAGTCAATAAGATTCTTGCTACGTAAGCTTAACTTTCTGAACATTCGAGACGTGTAGTCCACTTGTCATTCCAATCTCCTTGCATTAGCGTAGCCTTTTCTGTAGCCTGTCAACTATGTGTCTGTCTATCCCTGTTCTCTCCTCTCTGCACAGACCATACAAACGCTCCACACCGCGTGGCCGCGGCCACCCTAATCTGGTGGTCCCAGCGCGTACGACCCACGTGGAGTTCCAGGTCTCCGGTAGCCTCTGGAACTGCCGATCTGCGGCCAACATGGCAGAGTTCATCTCAGCCTATGCCTCCCTCCAGTCCCTTGACTTCTTGGCACTGACGGAAACATGGATCACCACAGATAACACTGCTACTCCTACTGCTCTCTCCTCGTCCGCCCACGTGTTCTCGCACACCCCGAGAGCTTCTGGTCAGCGGGGTGGTGGCACCGGGATCCTCATCTCTCCCAAGTGGTCTTTCTCTCTTTCTCCCTTACCCATCTGTCTATCGCCTCCTTTGAATTCCATGCTGTCACAGTTACCAGCCCTTTCAAGCTTAACATCCTTATCATTTATCGCCCTCCAGGTTCCTCGGAGAGTTCATCAATGAGCTTGATGCCTTGATAAGCTCCTTTCCTGAGGACGGCTCACCTCTCACAGTTCTGGGCGACTTTAACCTCCCCACGTCTACCTTTGACTCATTCCTCTCTGCCTCCTTCTTTCCACTCCTCTCCTCTTTTGACCTCACCCTCTCACCTTCCCCCTACTCACAAGGCAGGCAATACACTTGACCTCATCTTTACTAGATGCTGTTCTTCCACTAACCTCATTGCAACTCCCCTCCAAGTCTCCGACCACTACCTTGTATCCTTTTCCCTCTCGCTCTCATCCAACACTTCCCACACTGCCCCTACTCGGATGGTATCGCGCCGTCCCAACCTTCGCTCTCTCTCCCCTGCTACTCTCTCCTCTTCCATCCTATCATCTCTTCCCTCTGCTCAAACTTTCTCCAACCTATCTCCTGATTCTGCCTCCTCAACCCTCCTCTCCTCCCTTTCTGCATCCTTTGACTCTCTATGTCCCCTATCCTCCAGGCCGGCTCGGTCCTCCCCTCCCGCTCCGTGGCTCGACGACTCATTGCGAGCTCACAGAACAGGGCTCCGGGCAGCCGAGCGGAAATGGAGGAAAACTCGCCTCCCTGCGGACCTGGCATCCTTTCACTCCCTCCTCTCTACATTTTCCTCCTCTGTCTCTGCTGCTAAAGCCACTTTCTACCATTCTAAATTCCAAGCATCTGCCTCTAACCCTAGGAAGCTCTTTGCCACCTTCTCCTCCCTCCTGAATCCTCCCTCCCCCCTTCCTCCCTCTCTGCAGATGACTTCGTCAACCATTTTGAAAAGAAGGTCGACGACATCCGATCCTCGTTTGCTAAGTCAAACGACACCGCTGGTTCTGCTCACACTGCCCTACCCTATGCTCTGACCTCTTTCTCCCCTCTCTCTCCAGATGAAATCTCGCGTCTTGTGACGGCCGGCCGCCCAACAACCTGCCCGCTTGACCCTATCCCCTCCTCTCTTCTCCAGACCATTTCCGGAGACCTTCTCCCTTACCTCACCTCGCTCATCAACTCATCCCTGACCGCTGGCTACGTCCCTCCCGTCTTCAAGAGAGCGAGAGTTGCACCCCTTCTGAAACAACCTACACTCGATCCCTCCGATGTCAACAACTACAGACCAGTATCCCTTCTCTCTTTTCTCTCCAAAACTCTTGAGCGTGCCGTCCTTGGCCAGCTCTACCGCTATCTCTCTCAGAATGACCTTCTTGATCCAAATCAGTCAGGTTTCAAGACTAGTCATTCAACTGAGACTGCTCTTCTCTGTATCACGGAGGCGCTCCGCACTGCTAAAGCTAACTCTCTCTCCTCTGCTCTCATCCTTCTAGACCTATCGGCTGCCTTCGATACTGTGAACCATCAGATCCTCCTCTCCACCCTCTCCGAGTTGGGCATCTCCGGCGCGGCCCACGCTTGGATTGCGTCCTACCTGACAGGTCGCTCCTACCAGGTGGCGTGGCGAGAATCTGTCTCCTCACCACGCGCTCTCACCACTGGTGTCCCCCAGGGCTCTGTTCTAGGCCCTCTCTTATTCTCGCTATACACCAAGTCACTTGGCTCTGTCATAACCTCACATGGTCTCTCCTATCATTGCTATGCTGACGACACACAATTAATCTTCTCCTTTCCCCCTTCTGATGACCAGGTGGCGAATCGCATCTCTGCATGTCTGGCAGACATATCAGTGTGGATGACGGATCACCACCTCAAGCTGAACCTCAGCAAGACGGAGCTCCTCTTCCTCCCGGGGAAGGACTGCCCGTTCCATGATCTCGCCATCACGGTTGACAACTCCATTGTGTCCTCCTCCCAGAGCGCTAAGAACCTTGGCGTGATCCTGGACAACACCCTGTCGTTCTCAACTAACATCAAGGCGGTGTCCCGTTCCTGTAGGTTCATGCTCTACAACATCCGCAGAGTACGACCCTGCCTCACACAGGAAGCGGCGCAGGTCCTAATCCAGGCACTTGTCATCTCCCGTCTTGATTACTGCAACTCGCTGTTGGCTGGGCTCCCTGCCTGTGCCATTAAACCCCTACAACTCATCCAGAACGCCGCAGCCCGTCTGGTGTTCAACCTTCCCAAGTTCTCTCACGTCACCCCGCTCCTCCGCTCTCTCCACTGGCTTCCAGTTGAAGCTCGCATCCGCTACAAGACCATGGTGCTTGGCTACGGAGCTGTGAGGGGAACGGCACCTCAGTACCTCCAGGCTCTGATCAGGCCCTACACCCAAACAAGGGCACTGCGTTCATCCACCTCTGGCCTGCTCGCCTCCCTACCACTGAGGAAGTACAGTTCCCGCTCAGCCCAGTCAAAACTGTTCGCTGCTCTGGCCCCCAATGGTGGAACAAACTCCCTCACGACGCCAGGACAGCGGAGTCAATCACCACCTTCCGGAGACACCTGAAACCCCACCTCTTCAAGGAATACCTAGGATAGGGTAAGTAATCCTTCTCACCCCCTAAAAGATTTAGATGCACTATTGTAAGTGGCTGTTCCACTGGATGTAATAAGGTGTATGCACCAATTTGTAAGTCGCTCTGGATAAGAGCGTCTGCTAAATGACTTAAATGTAAATGTAATCACAGCTGTTTCTCTGGCGCTGGACGTGGACCCCACTCCACCATAGCTGTTTCACAGCTGTTTAAGGTATATCCCTTGATGGTATTTGTTAGTTACATATTATTCATTGTTGTTTCCGAGGACCTACAATAGATATTCAACCGCAAGGGTATTCTAATGAGCTATGCAAGATAGAATAAAAATGTATCACAATAGAGCAGTAGTGTAAAGTACTTAGTTAGAAATACTTTAAAGTACTACTTAAGTCATTTTTGTTTAGGTATCTGTACTTTACTATTCATATTGTTGACAACTTTTACTTCACTTACATTCCTAAAGAAAATTAAACATTTAAAAATAACGTTTTACTCCATACATTTTACCTGACACTCAAAAGTACTCGTTACATTTTGAATACTTAGCACGACAGGAAAATGGACCAATTCACACACTTAATCAAGACAACACATGGTCATCCCTTCTGCCTCTGATCTGGCGGACTCACTAAACACCAATGCATCTTTTGTAAATGATGTATGAGTGTTGGAGTGCGCCCCTGGCTATTGATACATTTTAAAAACAAGAAAATGGTGCCGCCTGCTTTGCTTAATAGAAGGAATTTGAAATTATTTTTACTTTTTTTTTTATAGTTAAGTATATTTGAGCAATTGCATTTACTTTTGATACTTAAGTATATTTATAACCAAATACTTTTAGACTTTTACGCAAGTAAATAATATTATTTCAGTGTAGATTTGTATTTGTATTTATTAAGGATCCTCATTGGCTGCTGCCAACGGATTTTGAAGAGACCTTGGTGGCATGTCTTGTGGGGTATGCATGGGTGTCCGAGCTTCGTGCTAGTAGTTTAAACAGACACCTCGGTGCATTCAGCATGTCAAACACTTCGTACAAAAACAAGTAGTGATGAAGTCAATCTCTCCTCCACTTTGACCCATGAGAGATGTACATGCATATTATTAATGTTAGCTCTCTGTGTACATTTAAGGGCCAGCCTTGCTGCCCTGTTCTGAGACAATTGTAATTTCCGGAGGACCCTCTTTGTGGCACCTGACGACACGACTGAACAGTAGTCCAAGTGCGACAACACTAGAGCCAAAACTAAAGGCAGAGTAAAGCTTTATTATGGACAGACATTCTCCCCATCATAGCTACTGTTGTATATCACCATGTTTTGACCATGACAGTTTACAATCCAGGGTTACTCCAAAGAGATTAGTCACCTCAATTTTCTAAATTTCCACATTATTTCTTACAAGATTTAGTTGAGGTTTAGGGTTTAGTCAATGATTTGTACCAAATACAATGCTTACATTTTTAGAAATATTTATGACTAACTTATTCCTTGCCACCCATTCTGAAACTAAATGCAGCTCTTTGTTAAGTGTTGCAGTGATTTCACTCGATGTAGTAGCTGACGTGTATAGTGTTGAGTCATCCGCATACATAGACACATTGGCTTAACTCATGTCATTAGTAAAGATTGAAAAATAGTACGTGGCCTAGACAGCTGCCCTGGAGAATTCCTGATTCTACCTAGATTATGTTGGAGAGACTTCCATTGAAGAACACCCTCTGTGTTCTGTTAGACAGGTAACTCTTTATCCACATTATAGCAGGGGGTGTAAAGTCATAAAACCAAAGTTTTTCCATCAGCAGACTATGATCAATAATGTCAAAAGCCTCACTGAAGTCTAACAAAACAGCTCCCACAATTTTTTTATAATCAATTTCTCTCAGCCAATCATCAGTCATTTGTGTAAGTGTCGTGTTTGTTGAATGATCTTCCCTATAAGCATGCTAAAAGTCTGTTGTCAATTTGTTTAAATCAAATCACATTTATTTATATAGCCCTTCGTACATCAGCTGATATCTCAAAGTGCTGTACAGAAACCCAGCCTAAAACCCCAAACAGCAAGCAATGCAGGTGTAGAAGCACGGTGGCTAGGAAAAACT